>NC_056052.1:20765141-21131889 GCF_004379255.2 Salvia splendens
CCCAAATCGACGTCCTCGATTGGTGGGGAACACACAAGAAAGATTTTCTCATACTTGCGTCAATGGCCAAGGAGATTATTTCGGTTCCGGCTTCCACTGTCTCCATCGAGTCCGCTTTCAGTGTTGGATCACATGTGTTGGATGAATCAAGAAGTAAGCTCTCTGCGAAAAATATGGAAGCCGTGATGTTACTTGATGATTGGACCAAAACTGACGTCAGAGAACAAGAAAATGATTGGGATGATCGTCAGCAGGAATCACAAGAAGATTTCACCGAGGATGAATCGTAGGCCAACCGTCAACCGTCGGCCAATACAAATAGGTAAGTAAGGTAAGAGAACTACGTGGGCTTTGATTTCTTAATGCAAATGAGCATTGGGGATATGTAGGCACCTCAACTTAAAATTTAAATTTAAGTTGAGCTAAAGTCCTTTTTCCTTAATTTTATTTTTTTCCATTTGTTTCTACTTTAAAAATATGCAAATACAATTAAATAATTGTATTTGTACATAATCTAGTCGGTGAAGTAGATTTCTCTATAAGGCTAAATCCGGGAAACTTTTGACAATTCTACTATAATTGTTGATTGTTAGACTAAATTCAACATTTAAGGTTGAATTGCTAAATGTGTCATCAGTTTAGTTATGTAGAAACATCTCCTTCGCCGACTAAGAGTATGTATACTTATAAATTTATTGTTCAGAACTTCAAGTCTTTTTTGTAATTTGTAATTAGCTTCGTTGTAGACTAGTAGTCTCATTGTATTTAAATTTTTTGTTTAAGACTTCAAGACTTCAAGTTTTTTGTGATTTGTAATTGTTGTAACTTGTAATCTCAATAAAATTGCAATTTTCATTGTGATTTTTTGAATTTTATTTACGCATATTTCATAGATAAATAAATAAGAAAATGCAAAAAAAAATTTACGAACCGCCGAACCGGTCCTGAACCGGCGGTTCTGGACCGCCGTCCGAACCGGCGGTTTTTTGAACCGGAACCGCTGGAACCCTTGGCGGGCCGGTTCAGGTTCATGAAAATGTTGAACCATGAACCGCCGGTTCCGAACCGGCGGTTTATGAACCGTGTGCATGCCTAGATATCCCCCAAAAAAAAATTTCATTTTTAAAATAGAAATTCTTTTTCTTATATTCCCTTCATTTCAATAAATATAAAATATTTTATTTCCAACATACATGATTTTTGCGCTATTGTTTTATGAGTGAACAGTGGCGGACGCAGAAAAATTTATTGGCAGGGGCTAGATTGAATAATTTTAGACAATGCGAAAGTGATTTTTATTCAGTTTTTAGTTATTTTAGTAAGGATGACTTAAAACGATCTAAAAATGATATCTATGTTCTTAAAATCCTAATTTTTGAAAATGAACTTATAACGAACTAAAAATTACTCCCACGTTATCTAAAAATGACAGTTCCACGTTGGACACTACATTTTCTATTGATTAAAAACGCTCAAGATATGTATTTTACAAATCATTGAAAAAACTCATTAAATATATGCAATGAAAAATCTTTTAGTTTAAAAGATATGGAGTAATATATAACAAATAGATTAAAATTTATATTAATTCAATAACTCAATGGACTAATAAAAAACAAAATATCTTTTAGTTTGACCATTTTTGTGAGAGTACTTCCTAAATTTATAATCGAAACAAATTGAGGATGACACTCTTATTAATATTAAAAATAAATAACTTGTTATATAAGAGATTAAAACATCTAATAAGTAATAAGCCGTTTAAATATAAATGCACTCCATTGAGGAAACAAATTTTAAATCTTTTAATAAATATTTCATCAAGTTAAATTGATAAAACTAGTAGTGTAAGAAATTAGAATGCTATATGAAACTTTGGTTTGCTTCTTCTTCATCAAACGATTGGCAGCCATTGTTGAGAGTTGATATTTTCTCATTCTCTAATTTCAAATTTCAGCCCCTTCCAACTAATCACTTTTCAATAATTTAATCTTTAGTGACACATTTTGGCAGTGGCTAAACATGATTTTCAACCAATCTGAAAATAGCAGTAGTAGAAAAAATGATTAAAAATATCTTTTGGGAGGGGCTTAAGCCCCTTATCCCTTCTTCTTATGTCTGCCAATGTGAGTGAATGAAGAGAAGGTAAAAAAAAAGAAGAAAAAATAGAGATCATGTTGTTTTTGTAAACTTCTGGTGAATATTTGTGTGGGTGTTTTCTTGTGTTTTGAACGAAGGAGAAGAGAGAGTTTTGAAAAGGGAATTTTTATTGAAAATGAATGAGTTAACTAACTAACAAAAACACACATAACAGCTACTTAAAACTAATACAAAAACTAACGGTCGAAAGAATCGACGGCTGTGACTTAATCTGATTTATCTCGCTTCATCCCACGGTCACTGAAACATCCCAGCTCAAACTTCACTTAAACTTCATACTTCATTATCATACTCGTAGCTGATTCATCAATCAATCCACAAACTCCACCTTGATGATTCAACTGCGATTTATCTGAATTTCTTCAGCTTCATCAAGTCCATACACAACTCCAGTTTTGCTCTTGGTAAAGGCTTGGTTAACATGTCCGCCGGATTCTCAGCTGTCCCAACTTTGAACAGCTTGACCTCCCCTTCTTCTATCCTTTCTCTGATGAAATGTAGTCTCACATCAATATGCTTACTACGTTCATGGTATACCTGATGTTTTGCCAAACAAAAAGCACTGTTATTGTCACATCCTATACTCACAGATTCTTGGAGTATACCAAAGTCTCTCAACATCCCTCTGAGCCACGAACTCTCCTTGACAGCAGAGGTTAATGCCAAGAACTCAGCCTCAGTGGTTGATAATGCCACTACCGATTGTAGACTGCTCTTCCAGCTAATGATTGAACCATATAAAGTGAATAGATATCCTGATTGTGATCTTCTAGTATCTAAATTCCCAGCAAAATCAGAATCACTCCATCCCATCAGAGCATTTCCCTCGAATTTATCATCACCACCATACAGAATTCCAAAATCAGAAGCCCCTTTCAAATATCTCATTAGCCATTTCAAAGCTGACCAATGTTCCTTCCCATAATTGGACATGTACCTGCTAGCCACTGAGATTGCTTGTGCTAGATCAGGCCGAGTGCATATCATTGCATACATGATGCTACCAATGACATTTGCATATGGTATCTTCTGCATTTCCCTTACTTCAGCTTCTGTTTTTGGACTCTGATATGTGGACAAGTTATAGTGTTGTCCCATCGGTACAGCCACTCCTCTAATGCTATCCATCTTGAACCTCTTTAGTAATCTGGAAACATAGTCAGTCTGAGAAAGCCATATCTGCTTGGTTTCCCTTTTTCTGACAATGGACATTCCTAGGATCCTTCTAGCTGGTCCTAAGTCTTTCATTTCGAATGCATCACTGAGATCTCTCTTTACTTGCAGCACTTCATTCACATTAACTCCAGCCAACAACATATCATCTACGTACAGTAGCAAGTAAGCCACAACAGCTCCACCTACCTTCTTGATGTATACACATTCATCATATGATGACCTCAGAAAACCTTTCTTGAGCATGTGCTCATTGAATCTCATGTGCCATTGACGACTAGTCTGCTTCAACCCATAGATGCTCTTTTTCAAAAGACAAACCTTGCCTTCATCCCCGGCCTTCACAAAACCTCTAGGTTGAGCCATGTAGATAGTCTCTTTGAGTTCTCCATGTAGAAATGATGTTTTAACGTCTAACTGCTCTAACTCCCAGTCATTTCTTGCCACTATGGCTAGCAGAATTCGTATAGAAGTGTGTTTGACTACGGGGGAAAACACCTCATCATAATCAATGCCAAATTCTTGTGTAAAACCCCTCGTAACCAACCTAGCCTTGTATCTCAGCTTCTCACCATCTGCACCTTCAATTTTTCTCTTGAATATCCACTTACAACTGACTATCCTCCTTCCATCTGGTTTCTCCACCAGCACCCATGTCCCATTCTTCAACAACGAATCAATCTCATCTATCATGGTTTTCATCCATTTCTCCCAATCCCTACTGTTCACAGCCTCCTCATAGGTATTGGGTTCAGAGTACTCTATTTCTTCTGCAGCCATCAAACAAAGGAATAAGTACTCAGCATCTGAATACTTACTTGAAGGCCTGATATTTCTTCTCACTCTGTCTCGAGCCAATCTCCAATTTTCTAATTCTGGTTCTTGAGGCTGTGGAGAATCAGTATCTGCACCATTCTCACTATCTTTCTCAGAAGGTGTAGCTCCTGGATGCTCCACCTCAACTTCTATAATATCAGGAGCACTCTTCCTCAAAATATTTCTAGACACATCAGTATTAGCTTTCTGTTTGAATGGCATATCAGCCTCCCAGAAGATGACATCTCTGGACACAATGATCTTTCCATTCCCAGGTTCAATGCACAATAGTCTATACCCCTTCACATCTGGTTGATATCCCACCATAATACACCTTATAGCTCTAGCCTCCAGCTTCCCTTGACTGATGTGTGCAAAAGCCATGCAGCCAAAAGTTCTGAGATTGTCATAATTGCATTGTCTTCCATACCATTTGGTATCTGGTATGTCCCCATCCAAGCTTGATGTGGGGCATTTGTTCAATAGTACCACAGCTGTTGTTGCTGCTTCTGCCCAGAAACGCTTCTCCAAACCTGCAGCAATCAACATACATCTAGTTCTCTCCAAGATGGTGCGGTTGGCTCTCTCAGCCACACCATTTTGTTGTGGGTGCATTGGTATTGTCCTGTGTCTCCTGATGCCTTTGGACTTGCAAAATTCATCAAATTGATTTGACAAATACTCTAAATCGTTATCTGTCCTCAAGCAACCCAAGCTAACCCCCTTTTCTGCCTCCACCCTTACACACCATTCTTTAAACCTTGAGAAAGCCTCTGATTTCTCTTTTAGGATGAATATCCAGATCTTCCTTGAAAAATCATCAATAATACTCATGTAGTATCTTCCTCCTCCAATAGATTTCACCTGAGAGGGACCCCACAAATCACTATGAGCATAATCAAGTAGTTTTGTGGATGAATGGATGGCCTTCGGATAGCTCAGCCTTTTTGCCTTTCCCAAAATGCATTCTTCACACTTTGTTGTATCATCATCATCAGTACCTTCACATTTTACAAATCCTCTTTTGACAAGCTCTCTCACTGTCCCCATGGCTGGATGACCCAATCTAGAGTGCCAAACTTTCAGATCATGAGCAACTAGAACATAAGACTCCTCTGATAATTTTCTTTCAACAGTGGCAGTCATGTAATATAGGCTCCCCCTTCTTTCTGCTCTCATTAATAGTCTTCCTGACCTACTGACAGTCATGACTCCAGATTCAGAAACAAATTTACAACCTCTTATCTCAAGAGATCCCAACGAAATCAAGTTTCTCTTTATCTCCGGGATGTATCTGACTGAATTTAGCAATATGCTACCACCATTCTCAACTTTCAGCCTGATAGTACCAATCCCTTGGATAGAACATACCTGATCATTTCCTAGAATAACCAAGCCTGATGTTTCTTTCAAATCTTCAAACCAAGACAAGTTGTGACTCATATGGAAGCTACAACCCGAGTCCATAATCCATGAACCCTTCTCCCTTCTGTCTGTCACATTGAGAGCCACTGGAAGTTCACCTTCATCGACCTCCTTGATTGAATTCACAACCTTCCCTCCAGTTTCTTGTTGCTTTCTTTTCCATGCATAACAGTCTTTCTTAAGATGGCCCGGTTTCTTGCACCAATGGCAAGATCTAGTCTCCTTTTGTTCAGGTGTGGAGACTTTGGAGGCATCACTATATTTCTTGTATGGTTTTTTGCCCTTGAACTTCCTCACATTCAGGCTTTCATGGACCGAGCTTCCTGACTTCATTTCCCCACCTTGCAGCTCCTTTGATCTCAAGGCAGCCTGCACCTCAAGAAACCCCACAGTCATCTCCCTACCATACAATATAGCATCACGAAGCTGATCGTAACTTGATGAGAGCGCATTCGATAACAGAATCGCTTTATCCTCATCACCAATTGACACATCTATGTTTTCCAGATCGTCAATTGCCTTGTTAAAATCCTCCAATTGCTCCAACACTCCCTTTCCTTCCAAGAACTTATATGAATACAAACGTTGCTTCATAATCAACCTATTCGCAAGCGACTTTGTAAGATATAAATCCTCAAGTTTAGCCATTATACCTGAAGCTGTTTTCTCTCTGGCAATTTCCCGCAGAACCTTGTCCCCGAGGCAAAGAACAATCGTGCTATAAGCCGTTGCTTCAATCTCCGCACGTTGTTGTATCTCCCTCTCATCAAGATTTTTATCCTCTGCATCCTTTTCTTTCTCGGTCAGAGCCAATACAAGCCCTTGTTGAGTAAGCATTGCTCGCATCTTCATTTTCCAAAGTGCGAAATCGTTCTTGCCGGTAAACTTCTCCGCCTCAAACCTCGACGCCATTTCAATCACAGATTCGATTCCCTCCACAAGATTCAAGTCGATCCTCTAATCGGACTTCCCACAGACGGCGCCCATTGTAAACTTCTGGTGAATATTTGTGTGGGTGTTTTCTTGTGTTTTGAACGAAGGAGAAGAGAGAGTTTTGAAAAGGGAATTTTTATTGAGAATGAATGAGTTAACTAACTAACAAAAACACACATAACAGCTACTTAAAACTAATACAAAAACTAACGGTCGAAAGAATCGACGGCTGTGACTTAATCTGATTTATCTCGCTTCATCCGACGGTCACTGAAACATCCCAGCTCAAACTTCACTTAAACTTCATACTTCATTATCATACTCGCAGCTGATTCATCAATCAATCCACAGTTTACATTTTATAAAATATTTTATTTTTAATGAAACATTTCAAAAAGAAAAAATTTTCATTTTTAATGAGATAGATGGAGTATTTTAATTATTTTTTTCCTTATTTTAATTAATTTTATATTTCAAAATTATTATGGAAATGAATATTTTTGGTATTGCAATCCACCCGCTATAAGCGTAGTTTCAGTTAAAAAAAAGATTTAATAAAATGATGTAAGGGTATAGAATAAAATAATAAAGTAATAGAGAATTACTATATTGTATTTTTAAAAAAAATAAGAAATCATTCAATTTAGGTGGGACATCAAAAAAAGAATGTAAATCGTTTGGGAAAATCCACAATAATGCCCTAGAAACTCATCCTGTAAATTCTCTCATCCTCATTTTCCCCCTATCATGTTAGTATTTTATCTTTCAAACTCAACACCTGCAATAACGTCCTAAATCTTGTCCTTAAAATCTGCCTATTATCATTTCCACCACTATTTTTATTTTATTTTAATTTTTGAAATGTTAACAAATAAGACAAAATAGCAAAATATAACATTAAGTAAAGACAATATCAATACATACTCAATATTTTTTTTAAAAAGGGTGCTACAAAACAAAAAAAAAGGAAATAAAAAAGAACTAGTAGACAAAATAAATAAACAATTGAAACTCAATTGTCTAGTATGGTTGTTGATGAATCGTTGTAGGACTTTTCTCTCTTCCTCGTCCTGGGTCACGAAGAGATACCTGACGGTGTCCAACAACATCCTTTGCAACGAAGTCTGGACCAAGCCATCGAGGGTTGGGTCTCTAGGCAGCGACGCTGAGGCTTGTAGCTCGGTTGATGTCGCCTTCGCCTTCCTCTTGGCCGCTTTAATTTCAATGAGACGACTCTCTATAGGCACTGACCTTCATCCCCTACGGACGCTAGGCTCGTACCCTACCCTGCTTGGAATTTGGGCAAATCCCCATTTGATTCTTAAACATAAAGAGTTCCCAAACTCACAGTTTAGATTTTTGATTTCTTATTGAATATACACCATGTAATAAATTTGATAAGAAAAACTACTCTCTCCATCCGCGAATAGGAGTTCCGTTTTTCCATTTTAATTTGTCCACAAATAAGAGTTTCGGTTTATTTTTACTATAAATGGTAATAGGCCCTACATTGCACTAACTTATTCAACTCACATTTCATTTAAAACTAATATATACAAGTGAAACTTATATTCCACTAACTTTTTTCACCCAATTTTCTTAACATTTCTTAAAACTCATGCTGCCAAGAAATAGGACTCTTAATAGCGGACGGAGAAGAAAGTATAAGCTAATATTGCAATTTAAAAGTAACCAATTTCCAATGGTATTTCCCTCAGGCAAGAAGTTGTCTAATTGCAACCTATGATAATGATTTTGTTTCATATCATGAATAACAACTTCAAAAATCTCGACTTATAAACACAAATTCAAAAATTACCAGGATGACCACTCCCCTCTCAATTCATCATGTAAACCCAAAGTTCATCCAATACTATATATACATACATCACATTCTATCCTAGAGAAGCTTTGGCTGTACGGATTTGAGATCACGAAGATGCCGCATAATCTCCTGGAGAAGAGCCATCCCTTCATTGCCTTTGCTCATCGACCGGATGCAGTGTTTCAGAAAATCACTATCTGCTTCAAGAGCTTGCAGCCTCTCATAAACATGCTCTACTTCTTCCTCCATCAAAACCATCTCCTCTTGATCATCTTCTGCTCCATCGAAAAGTGGGAGTAGTTTCTTCGCCATAGGATGATCCCCATCATCACACAAAACCTTGACTTGTTCGAGGATGGACGCCCTTTCCTCGTCGAATTCAGCTAGTGATACGCCCCCCATTTCGTGTTCCGAATCAATTGAATGAGTCATCCTAGTTTTGTATGGAGACGTCGTGGGCGTGACCTTGTACATCCGGAGCTCCTCGTGGAGCTGCTTATTCTCCTTGTCTCGTTTGATGATGAGGTCGTTGAGGAGCTGGAGCGCTTCTTGGTCGTATTCGGCTTGCTCCTCCATCATCCTCTGGTACTGCACCGCCTCCATCTGCATTGCCGCCTTATCTTCTTGGAGCTTCGTTATCATAGCCATGCTTTCCTTGGCTGCCTCTGCTGCGGCTTCTCTTTCTTCCTCTAGCTCTGCGTATAGTGCCTCGATCGAGTGCCTCTCGTTTCTGCTCAATTGCTCTGCGGATCATTTGTGGATTAGATCATCACATTGAATTAAATTGGAGTAGAAAAGTATTGCCAACTTTACCTATGTTGTTCGATTCAATTAGGCCAATTTCATGTGCAAGTGCTGCTCCATCAATCTTTGTGTCATTGTCTTCAACATCTTCAGAGCTATTTGTGGGTGTGGGAGCTGCAGCTGCTTCTGTATCTGTGTCAATAAGCTCTATGCAGATGAATCTATCTGAATCCATTAACTCTGCTTTCTGCAAGAGCATGTCTTCTATGTACTCAGATTCCTCGTCCTCGTTTCGCCCTAGGCTGAAGGGCTCATCAACTGTGTGGCTAGAGTCCCATTCTTCAACCTCAACATTTGAATCCTCAGCCTTTTTTCCACCTTCAATCTTTTTCTGATCAATACCATCACCATCATCTCCACCATTTTCTTGAAATTCAGTCTCCTTTTTCACTTCATACCCTAGCTTATGCTTATGAACATATTCAAGAAGAAGATCCCAAGTAGGCTTGAAGGGAAAAGATTGACGTGTGGTCAAAATTTGATCATCACAGCACGAACATCTCGCCCCCCCGCCTCCTGCGTTCTCGCTCCTCCATGTAAAGAAGGCAACCGTGGATGAAACATCGTTCGTGGCTTCAGTAGAAGAAGAGCAGCGGATGCACAAAGTGTGGGAGTCGGGGGCCAACTTGTTGTGAGCGGAGCAGAAGGTCATCTTGGTTATCTCTGTGCCGTGTGCCTCACACACATGATCAAAATGGTGATCTAGTGTGGAGCACCATGGGCAGGATGGTTTAAGGCCGAAAAATTTGACAAACTTTGCAATGAGATGTGAGAAGAGGGAGTTGAGGAGGAGGAGGAGTATTAGGATCCATTCAAGAAATGCATACACTAGAATCACTATCATTTTGGGGCAGTTTTTGTGTAGCATGGTTGCAAACTTGTTGGCAGCCATGGATGCTTCTTTCCTATGCAGAAGAAGAAAACATGAATGGTGCTCTTGTGTATGAATTGAAGCTTGCTTGGTTCACTTGGTGGAATGGAGGAGATTTAGCTGTGGTCTGAGTTAATCTCATTGAAGAAATATGGGGTGGTTTTCATTAAAATAGCATTTGTATTTTAAACTGTTTTTGTTTTAAATTTTTAATATTTGGGTCATCCCCATGTGAAAAAAGTTTTTTTGGACGTGATACAAGTTTTAGGAGCGGGCCAATTCATTATACCTTTTAGAAATTTTGGAAAGGTGCTTTTCCATTTGATTAGGGCCATATTAATTGAGAAAAAAAGGTTTCATTTGTGCGTGGATTGAGTAAGAAACGTACTTAATCTCAATCAAAAACGCATAATTTCAAAATCCTATGATGATAGCGATGATTTTAATTTCAAAATCTGCTTTTTCGCTCGATATGATTACATGATATTTTTGTGGTTTTCCTTTTGACAAATATGAGAAGTGCTCACTATAATAAAAATGAAAAAAAAAAATACAATTATTGCAAGGTGATCATAATTCATAAGTGAGAATCCGTTTTGAGTTTATTAAACTAAGTGCCGGAAATAAGGGTTAAACAAAAATTTACTTGGACATTTCACATTAGTTGTATTACACTATTTCCTAGATTATGGGGTATTTTAGATCTACAATTATTCCATAATATATGCAGATTTTATAATGTTGATAAAGTTTGAGTATTTTATACTATTTATATTTTAGTATTTATATGAAAAGTGGAATATTATTTAGCCCACCACATCATCAGCATATTGAGTTGCAAGGCTGGTAAAGCGTAAGGTTTTGGCTACCAATTATTATTAATGCCTTCTTTAGAGTATTTAATTATACTAATACTAACTCATTTATCAATAAAGGAGTCGAGATTTCAGCAGAATCCGCTCCGAATCATCCTTGTATTATTTGTGCATATTTCAATTGTGAATTTTTGGATTAATGTTTTGAGAGCGAGAAAAATAAATCAAAATGTATTTTCCAGCTGTTATGATTTGTATTTGCAATATCCTATTTTTATAAAATCTCATTGAACTCTAATGCACTTAATATTTTTTTATAGCAAATTGTTTCAATTTTAGGTCTTTTATTTTCGCCCGAGACATGTGCATTAGTGAGCACATAACATGAAATTGAGGATATGTTATCACTGAATTCGTCATTATTATCACAACCTAAAGGTTTTATTCGATGGCATTTCATGATTATTGTGGAACTATTAATAGTACAATTTTGCAACATGCAAATTATTACAGTCAATTAGATCCGGTAATTTGTTGTGATTAATGGATCAATGAGTGATCTTGGAGTTAACTTTTTGACAAGTAACAGCATATATTTAGTGAAACAAAAAAATGTTGAAGATCCCTAACCATGTTAACATTCGTTATTCAATTTATTCTACAAAATTAAAGAAGTAATTCAACACAAATAGATACCACATGAATTTGCATGCGACCGTTTCTTTTCTTTTTTCGAGTGGGGAGCAAGAATAAGATATCAATATCAAATAAAATACAGAGTAAGAGTTATACATAATTTTTTCAATAAATTGAGATAAATTAATAAAATGTAGTTATCAAGAATGGACAAGATGTTTGGTGAAAAAGTTGAGATGGAAGAAAAGTGAACATCAAATTAAGGGCAGTGATAAAGATGACTCACTATTTTTATAGCTTTATACATTGGTGTGGATTAAATATTCAAACCAAAGCTTCTTTTCACTTTTGCAGTTCTTTTTCTCTCAAGTGTGTATATGGTGGTCCTAACCTAAGCTTTCCTGAATTATTATCTCCAAATTCGTAAGAGATTTTTCTTGATATTGTTTGTTAAAATGATTTTTTTTTATTATTCATTTAAATCTTATTTGGTCACTGGGGCATGAACATGATCACCATCTATGATTGTGTTCACCCAACTATTATCATGCTATTATAGGGAGTTTGAGGGCCAATTCCCAATCAAATTATTTTATTTCAAATTGGAAAAATTGTCACTCAAATCAGAGCAAATTCTAGTTAATTAAATTTCATAATTTTGAAATTCTTTGGTTAAACCATAATTTTATTAAAATTCACAATTGTCATAGGAGAAAATCTAAATTGCGGGTGCCCAAATCCCAATTTGAGAAATGCAAACCCTAATTCAGCGTCTACATCGCGATGAGTTGTCAACTCAATCGTAAATTGAAGATGCAAACCCAAATAGCAAACATCCTAAATTTTAGGTGTTAATGATGCAAATTAAGAAATAAATTCATAAAATTAATAATGATGGAAGCGACGTTGTTCCAAGTCTATCTAGACGATAGCGTTTAAGTAATCAATCAACATTTTATCCATTTAGTAAATTTGGCTTCTTTAAACCACAATTTTCTCATTTAAAATTTAGCTAACATGGAATGAATTTAATTCTCTTTCATAGTATAATACTATCACACTTCTTGGGTGAAAGAATATGATATTATGCATGATTGAAGAAAGGCCAAGATAGAAATGATAATAGTTCTTCTCTGCATTGAAAATATTCACATTTTTTCATTTAGAAATTTAAATCAAGATAACTATCTAGCCATCATCCTAAACTAGACCTAGTAACTTCATATGCCAAGAAGCAAGCTGCATTTGCAGGAATACTACGGGCCATCGCGGGCCCGAACCCTTTGTACAGACCCTTCACTCCTTCCGACTTCAATATCTTCCTGAACGCATCTACAGAGCCCGAATACTTGGGGTTCTTGTAGTCGTCGACTTGTAACACACTCTTGACAACATCGGTCGGATAAACAGAACCCCAGAACGTAGCTCCAGCTAACCCTCCGGCTAGTATCAGCGAACCTCTTCCCAAACTAGAAGTGTCCTGCCCTCCTGCAAGATACTGCTTCAGTCCTTCATACACACCAAACATAGCTGCGTTTCCAGGAACTTCGCGGGCAAAGGTTGGGAGCAACCCCTTGAACAGACCCCTCGCGCCTCCTTCTGACCGAAGGACGTGCCTTGCCACATCCATGGGCCCTCCATATTTGACAGCAACAGCAACAGCAACAGCAGCACCACCCGGTGCAGCAGGAACTGCCGGCCCAGTAGTTGCTAGTGAACTCTGTGCTTGTAGTCTGCACTCGTGCAATTGTTGTCATAGTGATTAAACGATTAGCCAGACGATCAATACTGTAATAAGCCTATGAAGTTTTAGATGCAGAAATGCATAATAAGCCTATGAATATTAGCATCTATAAGAGCATCGGATTAAGCATTTCAAGAGGACGTATACAGTTTGGTTCGATTAGAATTGGGATCGGATATTAACCTGCACTTGATCAATTCAGTGGGGCAAGCCAGAAAGGAAACAGCCACGCCAGCTCCAGCTCCGCACACAACCTGTTGGCCGACAGTAAGAGGAGTGCCAGGAGAAGACCGCAAGAGCGCCTCCATTTGGCCACGGACAGTGAAGAGCACTGCATTGAAGGCTGCCACAGTAGCAAGTGGAGCTCCCATGCCTTTGTATAAACCCCTTGGACCTTCAGCAGCCAATGTTTGCTTCACGGCATCTATGGCACCGGAATATTTTGGAGCCTGTCCAGGAAGTGGGACAGCTTGACTTTGGAGCTTGACCTTAATGGTGTCAAAGGGATGCCCGACTATCAACTGTGCTGCCCCTCCCACAGTCCCAGCGGTTAGATCTTTAGCTACATCACCCATCTACACAGTTTGTAGTGCAATAAATGATTAGCCAGTAGATATCAACCATAAGGAGATCGCGATGGTGAGAAAAAAAATAATCTTCTTTATAGATAACATTTTCTATGACATCGGGTGCAAAGATGATCATCCGTGCTCAAACTTAAGTTACAGTACCGCCTGTATTCCGTCATGATGTTTTAGACACCAAACTGTTTATCACAACCAACATATTGGGTCTTCTCCACTCTCTAAATGCCTTTGAAAACAGAAAACCACTTCAAAAGTCTCTTGAAAGGATGATAACTAACGAAAATAGCACACTTCCGGAGAAAAAAAGCAAATGAAATTATTGTTCAATAAAGCCAATGATAATTACTCTATGAATCCCCTACTGATTAATTGACATGAATGGAAGTGTCTTTCCTTCAATAGATGTATAGTTGAAAAGAAAGCTTGACTTCCTCTATCACGACGACATACTCCTACATAATAACTACAAGAACACAGAATTGAACAGAATCTGTAATCTGTAGGCAGAACACTTCCATTCTTTGATTTCAAATGTATAAGCTATACGAGTAATTCCGTGTTTTTCGATGTTATTGCTACTGTTATATCCACAAGGACCTGAAGGGCTGCATTTTCCGAATGGCGCATAACAAAGGATCGTGCTACCGCGCAGATAACATACACACAAAGTCCATGGAATGAAGACCACTCTGACTCTGATATCATAAATATTTGCTTCTTCAATCAGCAATTCAACTTACTTATCATTATAGAATTGGAAGTTTCAGTCTTGGTTTCTCTCCTAGAGTTGCTGAGATTTATCACAAGGCTATCAAGAACTAAAAACCAATATACAAATGCTGACACACATTTCATTACCTAAACCCATAATCAATTAAATTACTAATTCTTTTCGCAAGAACACACAGGAAACAGTATGATAAACTGATTTCACCAACAGAGGCCAATTCAGTACACAAACATCAAAATAACTTGGCAACTAGTTTTCGAATACATAAAGAATCAAAAAGTGATTTGGCTAAAAATCTCACCTTTGAATATGTTCCCTTCCTTCAACCCCCGATGAGTGTTGTGGAACCAAAGGAACGACGCCCCTTCTGCAGTTAAATAAGAAATGCAAAAATTTAAGTGTTTTTTTACAGAGTCACTTTCTATTCAGAGGGGAAAAGAAAGAAAGAATTACCGGCGTGTTAGAATGAAATGATAGAGAGGGGTTGGGTAGGGAATTGACGATGTGAACATATAGAGTGAAACAAGTGGTGGTTGGTGGAGAGAGATGGAAAGCAGGAATCTTGGAGGGCCACGTGAGTGTAATCTCAGAGACGATGCAAGCCAGGAAAAAGTGGGTGAGACAGATGCGGCCGGAGTTATTGGGCCAATATCAACCTTACACCCTGCCTCCCACCACAATCACAAGGATTTTAAACCAATACAAGACAAGATTTTGCCTACAATATTATCATAATTTTAGTTAGAGCAATGCCTAAGCTAGTTTATAGCACACTGATAAAACGTTTCCCTTGATTTTTCAGTTTGAGACGTTTCTTATTCAATGTTTTATAAGTACTTACTTTTTACTACTCCTTATAATTTTAAAAATTCATGTTAAAGTCAAAATGAAATACTCTACCTAATTGCATAACAGAGTATATAACTGGATTTATTAGTCCAGTATTAATTAATTATTTAGAAAGTTAGACTCATTTGCTCCTTATTAAGTGATGGGTAGTATTCTTTTTGGAAGTATAAAAGTTAAAGTGAGACAATTTTTTTGGCATTCCCTCCCTTACATTTTCTTCTCTATTTTATTCTTCGTTTACTTTATTATCCCTTTATTTAACTAATAAATCTCCATTTTTTTACATTTCGTGCCGAAAAACATCTTTCTTAGCGAGGGATGGAGGGAGTAAGTGAGTAACACATAGTACCGCACCAACCTGAATACAACTACGCTTTGATTATTACTCCCAACACTAATTTTTTGCCTATAAATACAGCATAGCTTTGATTATTACTCTCAACACTAATTTTTTGTCTATAGATAGATTTGATTCAACATTTCTAACTATTTATGATTTTTTCTTCTCCACAGAATCCAAATGTAGAGTATTCATGTGAATTCTCTGCATTCTTATAAATTATAGAGTATAAAACTATGCCAGTTTATTTTCCAAATTTAGTTTAGTAGTATGAACTTAACAAGGTTTAAGCATTACATATTTGAAGTTTCAGATGTTTATGTAATAAAAAGACCAATTGAATATTAGAATTTTTAATCTAATTTCGTGTACACTCATATGAGTAGAGTATAATATTCAATGTAGTTATGTAGACAAGTGTATAGTGTTTACAAAACTGAATCTTTGTTCGGTAACAAAACTCAACCATAAATAAAACAACACTAGTACTACTACACGTGAAATGATAATACTATATTACTAATAATACTATTTGAGAAAAACCTTTGAAAGAGCAATAACTTAAGAATGGACTGTTTTATTGTCTCTCAATGATTTATGTTAGTACTATATTCTTATTATGTGTCATCACAAATATCTCATAGTAAGTTTAAAATGGAGTACAAATTTGATAAGAAAATATATTCATAGGGAGTAGCATTTAGCATTCCCCCGCACGTGTTAATTGGGCAATATTACCTTAATCGACCAACAAAAGTTGAGATTGACTAGGATTTGCACTCTTGCATAATGCGCACCACATCTACATCACCGAGCAAAAATTTAGTGGTCAAGGCATACCACATGGCAATGTGATGTGGTATGTCCCACTAATAATACTTTGACAAATGGATTTATAGAAGTCCAACTAAATACTTTCATCTTTTTCTAAAAATGGACATTATTATAAAATTCAGAAACTATCCAAAAATTAAGAGTACTTATATTTAATATAATGAATGCATTTATATTTGACCAAAATACTTCCACTATGAACTAGTAAAATTTATTTCGTCCTTTTATATTTCTAATTCTAAAAATAATTTAATAAACAAAATATATGTAGTAATTAACTTATTATATTTTGATTTTTAGAGTTTTTTATGGTATGTCAATGATAATTTAATATAATAAAATTAACTTTTATGTCATTTTCTTATTATTAGCTACTTATATATTTAATATAATTATTCATATAGTCTTTAACAATGGTAAAATAAGTATAAAAATGAAACTATATAATCAATCATAGTTACATACGTTTAATATAATGCTAACAAATTTTGTTTATGATTTAGTTTAAGGTTATGGTAATCATTTGTAATTTTTTGCATACATATAAAACAAGAAATAAAGTAAACAACAAATTTAAGTTATCATTACACTAACTGTGCGAAAAATCACAAATAAAAAATGTAACTATAAATTAAATTATAAATAAAATTCAGTGGCATTACATTAACTATGCGAAATTAGGAATAATTATATAGTTTCATTTTTATATTATTTTACCATTGCACATATATGAATAATTATACTATTAAACATAAAGGTGGCAAATGACCTTAATTTTGTTATATTAAATACTCGTCTGCATTCTTATTGACAACTAATTTGGTAACAAAATATATAAGTGTGTTATACATGTATTCATTATATAGGTGGTATTAATTTTTGGACTTTCCAAATTTTATAATAATGTCCATTTTTAGAAAAGGATGAAAGTATTTAGTTGGACTTCTATAAATCCATTTGTCAAAGTATTATTAGTGGGACATACCATATCACATTGCCATGTGGTATGCTTTGACCACTAAATTTTTATTCCTACATCACCATCCTTGTTGAGTAAATTTTCAGCTTTGCAAAATGTTATAAGCTGAAATCATGTTGGTGTTGTTGGAATCCACCTTCCCCATATCATGCCCCAACCATACAGATAAATAATACTCTTCTTACCAATTTAGAGTTCCTAGATATCAATAATTCTCCTGATTGATGATAAATCAGGATATGCAAATGTTGGATTGTTTCATCTTTCTATAAAAAAAGAATAGTCTGCCTGAGAAAAACAAAAGTAAGGAGGAAAAATCCAAAATAAAGCTTCATCTTCACCACTAATCAATCAAATTCTGGCCACCACAGACAACCCGGATGCATATTAAGAAAATCAAGATCAGCATTCAACATCAGAAGCATATTAAGTTATTGTATGCCACGAAGTTAGTTATATATACATACACACCTCACCATCAACCTCTTCAACACCGTACTAACACACAACTCGGACCTCATCATCTCCATTGTTAACGTCTCGTAAAGCTCAGAAAACCAATGAACTACAAAGAGGAGGGAAATCCCAACATAGGCTTCATGGGTCCATTCACTTTATGCCTCCAACTATCCTACAGTCACTCCATCGATCAAACAAATTCATGGTCGTAAACAAGAATGAAATTTACATTGTTTTGATCCTTTTGAACACCCCTTAGTATAGTACTATAGTTTTATTGGAGAATCTAATTCCATCCAATAACTTAACATGGCAATCAGAAAATGATAGAGGTGATGTTATCACAGATACCTTTCAACCAACTTCAAGTTAGGTCTAACTCCCAAACTTTGCAAATAGCTTGAGACACAGTTTGTTCATCCAAGTGTATAAAGAAAAAATAACTTTTCTGCTCCACCACAAGCTAGACTAAGATAAGCTACCAAATTAGCAACACACATTTAACACCAACCAAAACAGCGGACATAAGTCCGTAGAAGCAAGGCCCTACTCGCTTAATTGTTGTTATTCCTAATCCTTCCCGTATGGTTTCTTGAACTGCTCTCACATCATTTTATGAAAAATATACAGATAACAAAATTGTACTATAAAACACACAAAAGACCAAGAATATCAGCAAAGACTTTTTTATACTACCAGATAAATTTACAGGTATCTCAAGTTAACTAATATTGAGAGAGATGAACCTATAATGAAGCACAAAAAAGAGGGCTTTCTTTTATATAATCGACTTTTCCTACCCCTTGAAAAAAGTAGCCATACTTTACTAGTTTGCTCAAATTTTTTTTGTAAGAGAGTCCTCGAGGACCAACCTCAATCTGCTCCGTAACACATCGAGTTCAGCAATCCGCTGATCCCGCCACCGAGCATGGAAGCTCCGTGAGCCCATTCCACCACCTATCACCCTCCTCACCTCCTTCAAACACTCATCAAACACGTTCATCACCACCTTAGCCGCCACCTCCCCAATTTCATTCTCATGCCTGAAATCCACATTATGCCCCACCTCTGCATCCTCTAATGCCTCATCCTCCGCAATTGCCTCTTTCCCTTCAAACTCCACATTCACCTCACTCAATTTAACCTCATCATCGTGATCATCACTTCCCTCATTGCCACAATTTGATTCTGAATTCCCAAAATTCTCCATCACCGGCAACGTAGGCGAAAAATCGACCTTGATTCCAACAAGACTCGATTTTTTCAAATTCCCATCGCCGTCATCACCGGCATTGCTGCCGTGCTTCAATCCCACATTCCTGGCACCGCTAAAGGGCGAGATCGCGGCGAATTCCGGGTGCCAGAGGCGCTTGGAGAGGTCGTGGAGCGCGCGATCATGCAAGGACAACTGCGATCGGTCCATGCCCTTGGAGAGACGGGTGGAGATGACCCGAAACTTCTTGCGGAGGCGGCGGAGCTTCTCGGAGAGCTGGGATTTGGTGTAGGGCTGCGACATGGTGTGGGAGAAGCGGGTGTAGAAGATTCCCAAGTCGCGCGGGAAGGCTAAATTGTGGGAGGAGCAGTCCAATAGGCCCTGGAGAAATCGGATCTCGTCGGATTCGGTCCATATCCGGTGGAACTTGAACGGCGGCGTGTTGGGAGGAATTGAGTCGGGGGTTTTGCGTTTGATGGGGAGCTTGGAAGCGAATGTCTTGTTGTTAGGGGATTGAATTAGGGTGGAGTCCATCGTGATTAACTGCAGAAATGGGGCTCAACCTCTTCCTCTCTGATTAATTGCAATTTTATTCTCATTTCTTTCTCTTTCATTTTTAGCTTTTCTGTTGCAGATTAAATTTTCGCGTTGATTTTGATTTTAATTTTGATAGCCTGTTTATTACTTCTGCCAATATGGAGTATTATTAATGGGGACTTTTGGTAATTTTCAGTGATCATTGATTTTGGAAATCAATTTTGCATAGATTGATTTTGTTTCGACGAATTTGTGTAGTACTACAAGGAGTATGAAATTATACAACAAATAGTAAAACAATTTGTAGAAATAAGATAGCAGTATACAAACAAACTTGCTATTATAATAATAAAGATAAAAAAAGTAAAATAACAATATATTACTATCTCCATTTTTTAAAAATGAAAACTTTTAAAACGATACGAGTTTGAATACATAATTAATAGAATAAAAGAGAAGAATTGGTAAAATAAAAGAGAGGAGGAAAAAAATTAATACTCCCTTCGTCTCAGTTTAAGAGTCACATTTTGTCATTTAAGTCCGTCCCAGTGTAAGAGTCATATTTAGAATCTACCATATTTAGACATAAAATTTAACCTAATTATTCATCAAATTTACACTCAAATTTCATTACTTTCATAAAAATAAAACAAAACAAAATCATAAACATACAAAAAGTCAAAAGGGTCCCACTTTCCACTACCTCACTTCAATTATTATTCACTTCAACAACCACTATATCACTTCAATTATTACACACTCCAACAATTTCTTAAAACCCGTGCCATAACTAAATCTTACTCCTAAACTGGAACGGATGGAGTAAAGTATAAGATAAGAGAAGAAAAAATAGTAGAAATAGTGTTAATAGTTGTGAAATCCATGTCCTAAAATAGAAAATTTAAAAAGTTTCTACTTTTAAGGAACGATTCAAAATGAAAATAGTAGAATTCAACTTTTATATTTCTACTTCAAAAAAATGGTAATATATGGCGAAGTGAAATTTATTTATTTTTTCTGATATTTCAGATTTAAAAATATATTAATATTAAAATGGTCATAATTGACTTCCACTTGCAAGCTAGTGAGTGGCCATCATGCTCCTCCTGGATGCGCCACGTCGCTTCGGGGCGTGTTGCCGTTCCAGCGAGCTAGGCTTGCCTGTGCAGAACGACCGTTCTAGCGAGCCACCTCCAACCCCCCGTGCCGATGCATTTCGTCCCGTTGGGACGGCGGTGCTCGGTCAACCGTTGAGGGTGCTCTCAAA
This sequence comes from Salvia splendens, assembly GCF_004379255.2. Lineage (NCBI taxonomy): Eukaryota > Viridiplantae > Streptophyta > Magnoliopsida > Lamiales > Lamiaceae > Salvia > Salvia splendens. The sequence continues at coordinate 20,786,139 of NC_056052.1, forward strand.
GATACTACTCCCTTCGTCCATGAAAAATAGGGCACTTTGTGAATTACACGAGTTTTAATGTAGAATAGGTAAAGTAAAAGAGAGAAGTAGTGTTAGTGCAATGTGGGGTCTATATTATTAGTAGGAGAGAATGGAAAAAAGTAAGAAAGAAGTAATGTTAGTGGAATGTGAGGTCCATATTATTAGTAAGAGAGAAAAGAAAAAAAAGTAACAAAGAAGTTATTGAAAACTTTTCTTTTTTAAATCTGCCCTATTTTTCGTGGACAACTAAAAATGGAAAATATGCCCTATTTTTTGTGGACGGAGGGAATATTACTTTCTTAATTTCTGATTCAAACTCGGCTAAAAATATTCCCTATTTTGCCAAAAATATGTGCAATATTTATTTTGAGTTTTTGTAAATAAAATATTTCAAACGCCAATTTATGACGCCTACACACATCACATCCATCACCCACGGCTCATCACTTTCTCCCACTTTCCAGAGATATCAGTTTCCTACAAAAGAGGATATATGTCGACGGCGAGAATCTCACCGTCGGCTACGGCAATTTCCGCCACCATCAGACACATTTCCTTAACCCCTCCTTCCCGCCGCACATTTCTTATCACTCTGTTACCCCCGCTGGTAATTGGTCGACGACCGAGAAATTACGCTCCAAAAATCTACTCCAAAGCGTCGGAGCCGCTCGAGGTCTGCGCCAAGGAATCTCTCACTACCCCCAACAAGCTCGGAGACTGTGAGTTTCAAAAAATATATTCTTTTTACTATCTGATTGTGCTGCGGAGGGAAAATTGATGAGCTGGAATCCGTATTTGGTGTTCTATGTCATGTCAATAAGAGATTATGTATGTTAATATGAATAATTGAGTTTTTTGGATTTGTTCTGAGCTTCAGTATCTGTTTGTTACAGTAAAATTTTTTCAACAAAAACCATCTTTTCAAATGTGCCTTTCCGGCTTCCGCCCATTTAAGGTATGCAGTATGAGTTGTGAAATGATGCTAAACTTATTCACAGGTCCATTCACGCAAAGGGTTTTGCTTACATTGGAGGAAAAGAACCTTCCCTATGACTTGAAGTTGGTTGATTTTAGGAACAAGCCTGAGTGGTGATGGCCCTACTGATTTGTTTGTATTTGTTGCTATTCATGCTCATATTGGTTATTCGGGCTATTTTTTATGAATATGTACTCTTTTTTCGGGTATTGCTTAGGTTCTTAAATGTTAGTCCAGAAGGTAAAGTTCCACTGATAAAGCTTGAAGAGAAATGGATTCCAGATTCGGATGTTATAACGCAGGCATTGGAAGAAAAGTTCCCTGAACCTTCTCTTGCTACACCTCCTGAGAAAGCTGCAGTGTACGTGCACATTTGCACTATCTTTATGACTGCACCTTGTTATATTCATCTTTAAAGATAAAAGTGTGTGAATTCAAATATCTGCTCAAAATGTTGCTACCTGGACTCATGTTCTCATTAGTTTTAGCAAAGATGTTAAAACCTAAGCTGGTTCCTAGGGCCCTCTGGGGGAGGTTTCAGAGTATCGTCGAAGTTTCTGTGGCTATATTTGAGTATAATTTAGACATGTTTCTCAGTCTACATTAAAATTGAACTTGCTAGGTAATCTATCTTTGGTTCTATTTTACTGGAAACGATGAAGTAGTTTCCCATTGTAGTTACTCGTCGTAGATGTAACATACTATTGATTTGTCAAATCCATTGGATATTTAGGACAACTGTTTAGAGGAAATTAAAAGCGGAGAGTGGAATTCAATTTTTTGGAGTGAATAGTGAATACTGTTTTCCCTAATAAAAATTGGTCTTTGTTGACTCTTGATGAAGAGGGACAAAAAAAAAGTTCTTCCGAGTGTTCGTGGCTGTCAGGATGACTTATCACATGCTTGAATACTGATGCATTTCTACAATCTAATGGTTTCTTTTGTTGCCATTCTTGCTTCCTAGTATACTTTAGGAAGTTTGCATCTATCTTTCTTTCTCCTATCTTAAGGTTAGATTTAAATGTTCTTTTGCACCTGGAAATATTTTGTTTGTTTGTTTTAGTTAGTATGACTTTGGTCAGCCCTGTTGTCTAACTAATTTACCTACTCTCACTTTTACTTTTGGGCTGAATTTTGTACCTATTGCACCATAAGGTTGCTTACTCGCTTTGAAATTAGTAAGGAAAACCACAACTTTCCCTGCTTTGTTTAATCATAAAAAGAAAGGAGTAAACATAACAAGTTCATGTATCCTAATGCTAAAAGATGCTTTTTTCCTTGATGATATTTCTCATGCATGCCAATATAATATAGGTAATTGCTTTATAGCCGTCCTGTAGTTTCTAACAGATTATGGGTTCTTTTTGTAGTATTGAACTGCCTGCAAATATTTTATGGTTAGTTGTCAACACAACAGTCAACATCCTTTCACCACTAGTATCAATTTATTTTGTAGTGGTTCAAAGATCTTCTCCACGTTTATTGGATTTCTTAAAAGCAAAGACACCAGTGATGGAACAGAGCAGGCATTACTTGATCAGCTGACTGATTTCAATAGTTATCTTGAAAAAGATGTGAGGATTCTGATCTTATTTTTCAATGTTGCTGAATTAGGACGACATGGTTTTAAAAATAAGTGTATAGTGATAACAGTCATGATGGTAATGTATCAAGTTCTGAATTCTCGATGATCGGGTATTATAAGAGGGCCTCTGATAGTGACCACGGAACAGGGTACTATGTCAATTCCTTGCTTCGGTCTCTTTCTTAGGAATTCAAGAAGTCTTCCTTTGTTTCATATGGATTTCTTTTTTCTTTATCCTTTATAATTACAGCAACCTAACATTTGCAGTGGATTTTGAATAATTTGTTTTTTCAGAAATTTTTAGCATGTCCCAAGAACATGATTCAGGCAGAGAAACAATGACGTTACAATTATCAGATTTCTATTTGCTTGCTTGGTCTAAGTGATGAAAGGGCTATGCTGATTGTGCTAAACTTATCTGCCTTGTGATTTTGGCTCTGTCTGAACAGTCTATATAAACCACTCTCTTTCATATGCTAAGACCCAATCACAGTGCTGTTATTGGCGAATAATGTCATACTAGGAAACTTAGTTCATGATGACATGTTTTCCAAATTTTATTTTTGTAACATTGGTTGGTTTGAACCTTCCACACTCAGGGCCCGTTTATTAATGGGGAAGTGATATCTGCTGCGGATTTGTCTCTTGCTCCTAAGCTCTATCATCTAGAAATTGCTTTGGGACACTATAAGAAGTGGTCCATTCCAGACTCACTCACCTACGTTAAGTCATACATGAAGGTATGTGTAAATATGCATCAATAGTTCTTTATTTCCAGCATCGAGTCGCTTTTGTGATGCCATAGGTTTATATATTGCCAATATTGCTTTAACATGGGTCATCTAGATGCCAATTTTCTCTGGAACAAGGCAAACTATGCTATGCATTAATGATCCTGTGCATACACTTGTTATCTTGGTGAAAACCAATCTTTGATGTATGTTCTCTGTTCTTCTTCCATTTTATTTTGTTGACACATATTCCATCAATTTAACGTCTATCGCTCTCCAACTGAATATGGCATACAATACCTTTTGAACTCTCTGTACAACTGTATATAACTTATCCAAAGGTAGTTTGGTTTTGACTGTAAAATTTGTGGAAAAATCAGTAGCACTGACTCTAGATTGATGACCACAATATTAAATCGATACTACTAATAGTTAATGTATGATATGAGAACTTCTGTATTTTCTTTGCCCTACTTGTACTGTAGGATAAGATTTTAATGGGCATTAGTTAATCTGACAATAATTTTATCCTGTTTTTTCATAAGCATATATGTATATGCTTTCATCATATGAAATTTAGTTTGATCTTACATGTGGATCTTGTATGCACTGATTTCAAATTGTTTGGCTTCAACTCTCAGACTATATTCTCGAGGGAGTCGTTTGTGAACACTAGAGCTATAGTTAAAGATGTGATTGAGGGTTGGCGACCAAAAGTTGAAGGCTGATTTATCTTCTTCCGGTCGTGTTGATGTTGAAATTATTTTGGTGTATTAGTTTATATTATTTAAAAAAATAAAATAATTTCGTTGAAGGACATCTAGGAATGCAATGAGCGATGTTTACTGAATTTCGAATTGCAGTTCATGTAACAATTCCCATATCGCCAAAAGTGTATTGCTGATATGATGATAGTGAATAGAATTGGATTCGAGGGAGAAATGAAGAAATGGAGAAGAAATGAAGAATTGAGAAAAAATAGAAATTAAGATCTTCGACAGTGCCACATAATTAGGAGAAAATGTGGACTCTTAATTCTATCATATGGAGCAACTAATTTTTTCTAAGGCCTTCTTGGTACAATGGAATGAAATGAAAGTGAAATTGAATGAATGTAGGATTGAAATAACAATGTTTTTTGCATTTTCATTTCATTCCCTCTTTCTCTTTCATGCAAAGCAAATGAAAAAAAATGAAAGTATGAATCACTTTTCATTTTTACTATTCCATTCTATCATTCCAAGAAGGGCTTGAGGAAGTACTAGTACTATTCTTGTATCCTACAGAATCGGATAATACACTATTCACATTTCGTCTAATAATATACTTCTTCCATCTACTAATATACGCTCTGCTTACGTGGAGTCGTTCACCATGAATGAAAATCTATTGAAAAATTCCTTTCAATATAATATCCCTAATTGCTTAGCAAGATGCTATATACATATACTGAATCAACCCCAAAATCTAAATATGATTCTTCATTTCGATTATCAAAATGGTACAGTATAGAATAATCATAACAATAATTTGAGAATCAAATTAATTCTGTCGGGAAGCAATATATTGAGCCAAATGATGAAGCGGCGCCGCCCTCAAAGTATCAAAAAAGGCGAGCTCTTGCACGGCCTTCTCCGCCAGCTCCCCGGCGAATTCCTTCGCCTCACCGAGCCCCATGAGCCTCGGATAGGTGGCCTTATCCGTCGCCAAATCCTTCCCCGCCGTCTTCCCCAGCTCCGCCGACGACTTGGTCACATCCAATATATCATCCACCACCTGAAACAGCAGCCCCACACACCTCGCATACCTCCTCAGCGCCTCCACCTCCTCCCCATCTCCTCCCCCCACAATCGCCCCGCACACCACCGCCGCCTCCAGCAGCTTCGACGTCTTATGCACGTGGATATACTCCAGCACATCCAAACTCACCTCCTTCCCTTCGCTCGTCAAATCCACGATCTGCCCCGCCACGAGCCCCTCCGACCCCACCGCGGACCCGAGCTCCGCGATGGCCCGGAGCACCCTCTCGTGGCCCACATTTGTTGTCTTGGCGGCCACGTGCTCGAAGGCCAGGGAGAGGAGGGCGTCCCCGGCCAGGACGGCGGTCTCCTCCCCGAAGGCCTTGTGGCTGGTGGGGCGGCCGCGGCGGAGGTCGTCGTCGTCCATGCAGGGGAGGTCGTCGTGGATGAGGGACATCGTGTGGATCATTTCTAAGGCGCAGGCCATGGGGACGGCTGCGGCCTCGTCGCCCCCCACGAGCTCGCACGAGGCCAGGCAGAGGACGGGGCGGACGCGCTTTCCCCCGGCTAGGAGGGAGTAACGCATCGCCTCGTGGATCTTTACCGGGTTTTGGAGTGGAACGGCGTCGTCTAAGGCCTTGTTCACCTTTTTTGCCTTGGTTTTCATGTATTCTTCGAATTTGAAATTTGGGGAGGCTAGGGTTTGTTGTGGTGACGGTGATGAGGATGTTGTTTTAGTAGCATTTGTGGGAGTGATTTTCTTGCAAGAAATGATTCTGGTGTTGGAGTGGTGGAGGTAAGGGTGGGCTTTGGGGAAGAAGGGTTCATAGATGGGGATGGCTGCTACCAATGCCATGGTTTGTAACTTTGTGTTGTGGAAACGGTGTAGTGTGTGAAACTTATAGTGTATTTCAATTGATTTTGTGTTTATGAGTGTGTGCAAATTCATGTGTAGTGGGTGAGATGCTGTTTTGTTTTATGTTTAGTCTTAATTAGTATATATGTCTCACTATCTGAATAGGCAAAAACTAATTAGGTCGAAATGCTTTCCTAATTTAATAGTGAATAAATTATTTAATTTCAGTTTCCAGTTAACATATATGTATTCTCATGAATTTATAGCAAATGTTATTTAATGCATTCTCAACCACAATATAGGTAAATCGCACTACTCGTTATACAATGAATAAAAGGGAAAATCCAAATGCTGATTCAAGCATTAAGTAGTTTTTTGAAAGAAGTCTCATTACAAGGTTATCACATTAAATTAACAGTCGATTGGTATTTGAACTAGATTCATTGTTTCATCCCTAAAAAAATTGTTAAATGATATTTTTAATGCAACTAAAGACACTAATTTGTGTTTCAAAATATACTATCAATGCTTCAAAAATGTCCTTATTGTTAGTGTTCTAAATAAAATTAGAGGATGCATATAAAAGCGTCCTAAAAAAATAAAATAGTAAGTTAATTTGTCCTTCATTTAGGTTCGCTTTTTTTAGTCTTAAATTGTTGTTATTTTTAAAAATTTTCTAAGACAAGTAATTGCGTCTCAATTTTTAAGTCCGTAAAAGATAAATTTTTTGTAGTACATGTATAGTCATTTACACTGAATGACATTATCGTTTTGCACTCAAAATTCATATAACAACATAGGAAATATATTCAAAATAACAAGATAGGAAATAATATATAATACTCCATAATACGTTTTCTAACTAAAGAATAAATTTATATTAATATAGTAATTCGACTTGGGCATTCTTCTAGTGTATATGAATTTTCATAAGATATTTGCATTAAATAATTAGCGAAGTCATTTACTCAATTCCTTATTTTATTTTAATTTTTTATTTTTGGTTAAACTACATGTATACTGAATTCGCCATTGACGGAATTCAACTAATCTTATTCGACTGGGTTTGCGGATTAAGACCGAAAGTCTCCCAGCAGGTGGCGGGTATTAAAATTGAAAAGCTCGAGAATTATGGGATTTATTATTTTAGGAATATGCATCATGGTATAATATAATAATGTCATATCACTTTCATAATAATTGGCTGAAAAAATATCAAGTACATAGTATGATACTATTAATTTTAAAATTAAATAACTCTATAAAATTTGAAATGTAGAACTGAAGAGGTGGTGGTTGGTATCTCAGGTGCTGGTAATTAAAAAGAAGTGGCAAAGCAAAATAACTCTGTGCATAGGATCATACACAAATAGATTCCACTTGAAAAATCCAAAATATAATTTATTATTATGAACAAACTACAGCTCACATCCATTCAACTTTTGTCTCTATATATGTATGGATCTAATGCTTTTAAGCGTATTATATTTTTAAATAATCTTAAATCATGGTAATATTTTTTCCTATTAAGTAATCATAATTTGGTGGCTGGTCAATGCATAAATTTTAGTTTGCACTTGCACCCATCACATTTCAACAACCGATAGATTATGGCAGCTTCTTTGGCGCAAAAATATATAAAAGCATATCACAAAATTTAGTAATTGTTGATGTATAAATTTATAATTTGTTTGCAGTTTTTAAATGTAACAAAAAACATATACTCATATCATGCATATGTAGATATACTAAATTTTATTGACAATGAAGCGTAACTCACTTAGTAAAAAGCTTTCTCTCCAATTAATAAGTTGGAGGTTCGAGTCATCATAGGGTAGATGGAGAACAATTGTTGATCTTATTTTTAAAAAAAATAAAAAATAAAAATAAATGTAACTAAATTGTACTACACCTAAAGATATGGTAACAAAACTTGAAGTTATAAATATTTCCTGGTGTCATTCATATCGTACGACTATTACATAGTTCTATTATAGTGCTAATGTAAGTTGGTTTTTAGATACACGTTTAGCCAATTTCAGAATTCCAAATTTTTTTAGTTCATTTGCAAAAAACTTTTTGGGAATTATTTACCTCCTTTAGAACTTAATTATTTATACAAAAAAGCTTCATTATTTATTTTTGATTTTGTTCTCACCTATCTTAACGCGTGTAAAGTATTGCTCCTCAAATTATACTCTCTAAGGACCATGCAACACAACTGACTTGGTATGTTTTTCCTTCGTCCAATAAAGTTTGAGTCATCGTAGATTTACGAGAACTATTGATTTTTTTTCTTAAATATATTGGTCAAATTTTATTGAACTTATTTATGTTACAATCGAAAAATCACATCTCACACAAAAATAAAAAAAATACTACATAATTTTGGCCACAAGTGATCAGAGAAGGAAGAATAAAAGGGAAAATTCCAAATTTATGAGTGAATGAGAGAAGTATTGTGACTCCATTACTGGGCCTGATTAAGTGAATGGCCTTGGGTATTGTTCCACATAATATCAGAGTAATCAAGACCAGAAAATTGACTAGCAATTTAATTGAAGGTTCTTGGTTAAATTGACACAAACCGATTAAAAATACAACTCCATTAGATATTGCCATGTTTTAGGGTTATTTTGCAAAAATCACGTGCATGATCCATTTATACCAGGCCCATGATCCATTATGCCAGGCCCAAGATACGGGGTCCAGGCCTCACTATTCATTCAACAATTCCCATGAATTAAAACAGAAAAAAATCACGGTAATTCAAATCTGGGGTGCAAATGACTAATTTATCCCTCCAGAAATAAAATCACCCCTAAATCGAACAATTCAGGGGAGATTTTTGTCCACTCATGTAGTGCATGCAGATCTTAGTCACCGAACAGAGAGAGAAATAGTAAATCACACTTGGTGGGCCACCCTTCTCCAGTTCGGGCCCAGTTATATTTATGATGGTGTTCAAAAAAAGTCAAGCTAACAGCTCCTTCTACTTTATTCCATCTTTATTACTTCATGCTCTTCACTTAACACACATTAAAATGATACTCCCTCCGTCCCCGATTAGGAGTCGTTGTTTGACTCGGCACGGGTTTTAAGGAAGTGTTTGAATAGTTGGTGCAGTAAATGGAGGTAGGTAGTGAAATGTGGGACCTCTTTGACTTTTGGTATAATAAATTTAATTAAATCAATTCAATGTTCAATTTTAATTTTACAAATGCAGATTCACTGCCTCAATCAATTCAATTAAATTTAATGGTGTAGTGATTAACTAAATTCCATAATTAAATTTGTCTTACCAAAATTAAATGAAAAAAAGGTGCAAAATCCAATTTCGGAGCAGCTGGAGGCCTGGCGGAGCTCACGTCGTCGATGAATCCAGGAGGGGGAGAGGATTCATGAGAGAGGGTCGACAGTGAGAGAGGGTCGAGAGTGAGTGAGTTTAATCGAGAATGAGGGGTTGCATTTTCTTTTTTTTTTAGTGTAAATAATGGCATTCTTTGTAAATTTTGCTAAACATTAAGGGTAATTTTGATGTCCAAAAATGGTAAGTGGTAGAGTGACTCTTAATGGGGGACATCCCGAAAAGGAAATTAGCGACTCTTATTCGGGGACGGAGGGAGTATAAAATTTGGTACCGCCTAAGAGAGGGGTCATCTGGGAATACTTTTCCAATGTGGGATATTATTTGCCTCCACAATCCTCCCCTTAAACTAAGACCACCAGACCAAGACCACATGTCGACCACACATGTTACAGGTCACCAAGTCATCACATGTCTTGGTTGAGCTCACATCCAAGGCTCTGATACCCCTGTTGGGAATCGTAGTGCACACCCGAACTCCACATTAGTATGATATTGTCCGCTTTGGGCAAAGCCCTCACGGTTTTGCTCTTGGGGTACTTCCAAAAATGCCTCATACTAATGGAGTTGAGGTAGCACATATATATGCTTGCAACTTTTATTCATTCTCCAATGTGGGATATTGTTTGCCCCCACAGTATGTAATACTCCTTACGGTCCCTATTAAATATTTCATACTACTATATTCGTTCACAAATAGGAGTCTCGTTTACTTTTTTACACTTGTTTTATAAAAATGATAATAAATAGTTAAAGTGTAGAAATGATAAAGTAAGAGAGAGAATAATGTAGACAACTTGTCTACATTATTCTCTCTCTTACTTTATCATTTCTACACTTTAACTATTTATTACCATTTTTATAAAATAAGAGCAAAAATGTAAACGAGACTCCTATTCGTGGACGGAGGAAGTATTTTTTTTAACGGTACCTAATATTCATTTCACCTTTTCTAATTCTAATAAGTAGACTCACATTTCACGAACTCGTTCTACTCACAATTATTATAAAACTAATACTCCTTCCGTCCCGCAATAAGAGTCACATTTCACTTTTACCATAAATGGTAAGTAGGTCCCACATTCCACTTACTCACATTCTATTATAAAATCAATATAAAAAGTGGACCCATCCACTAACTTTTCCAATCCACTATTTTTTACATTTTCTTAAAACTCGTGCTCATACCAAATGTGACTCCTATTATGAGATGAATGAAGTAGTATATAAAAGTAGAGTTCACGTTCCACTGTACCTCCCTTCTACTCACTTTTTTGGGATCGGACCCGGACATTAAGATCAAGGGATGTGATACAACCTTCATTTAGCATCGTGCGTACGTTATCTCAACCTTTTTTAAGCGTATAAGTACCCCCATTCATTCATTATTCATCAATTCATTCATCTAAGAGCCTCCAAGGCATCTCCAGCTCATTTTTCCATCTTGCATAAAAGCTCAAAAAATCAAAGCAAGAAGATTGAAGACATTGGTATCCAATTGAAGAAGTTTCCCTAGTTTACATATACTACCTCTATAATAAGAGTTACATTTTGCTATTTCAGTCTGTAACACAATAAGAGTCATATTTCATTTTTACCATAAATTGTTAGTAGGCCACGTATTCCACCAACTTATCCCACTTACATTTTATTATAAAAATAATATATATAAGTGAGACTCGTAGTCCAATAACTTATTCAACTCACTATTATTTACATTTCTTAAAACTTTTGAGCACGAAGATTAAGAAATTGTGTTGAATAGATTAAATGAAAGTAATATAAAATTGGAAAGAGAAAAAAGTAGGAGAGATAAGGAGGGAGTAAAGTAGATGATGAAATAAAGTAAGAACGACTGAATGTTTTGTTTTTTATCAAAAAAAAGAAATGAATCACCTTTATTAGAACATCCGAAACGGGAATACAACTCAACTTAGTTGGGACGAGGAGAGTATATTGTTATTTAATGATTGTTTTAATTCACCTATTTATGAATTGCTAAACAAAAAATTTGAGTATGAAACAAGTAATAAGCGAAAGAAAGATTGATTGCATTCATTTAATAAATAAATATTTACAAAATACAAAGACTAAAATCAAATTATGTACTTTCTATATCCTGCTATAAGCGTGATGTTTATTTTGAGCATAAGAATTGAAATAAATAATATTTAGAATGTTAAGAGGAGAGAAAATAATTTATAAGAGAGAGTAAAGGAAAAGAGAGAAAAGCGAATAAATAAGAAATGATAATTGCTAGGTGAATATGCAATTGTTCGTGACCTGTAGCAAATTCGACAATTGCAAATCTTTTTGACGCGGGATTGAGGTTGAAGAAGTAGATAAGGCCATCCACAACGCCGTCTCTTAACCGTCTCATCCCTTAACTATTCATCGGCCTCACTGTACTTTTCACTCCATCTCTTAACTAAAAGACAGAACCTGCAACCCTCCATCTCTTATTAGTCTATTAACTATCTGTTAACTTACTATTCATTCAATTTAATTTTTTTATTTTTTTTCCAACAAATTCAATTAATAAAAAACTCACTTCATTAAATAAAATAAAAATACAACTTAAAATCATAAAAAACATACATAATTAAATTCGTGGCAAAATAAATAAAAAAATAATTTAAAATACAATTTTATAGAAATTAAAAAAATTACTCCGTCGGCGATTCATCTCTTGAAGGCGGTGGCGGTGCACTCAAGCTACCTGGAGACGGAATACCAATTTGTCTTGCTATATACTCAATTCCGGTAAGATGGGCTTGGTATTGTGGAGGCGGCATGCGGGAAGTGTCCGCCATCGTGGCGGTCAAGTACATAGACAATAGGGTATTCGAGCCCGAGCCCGCCTGGCTTGATTCGCCTCGGCCCTTCCTCCCTCTAGCCGCCTTCGTCGTCTTGGTCCCTTGCGGCCAACGGCGCACACGGGAGGACCCCAGCATCGTCTGCCGTGCCCTCAACCTCCTGCGAGACAGCCTCTTGTGCGGCGCTGCCCGAACCGCCCCCACTAGACGAGTATTGGCCACCCCCCGTGTGCTTCGTGCGCTTCGAGGTCGAGCCCGAGCTGGACCGCACACCGCCGGCCCACCTTTCCTCGTCTTTGACGGCCTCCCAAACATCGACATGTCAGAATTCTTTGCTGGTGTCGTCGAAGTAGACTCGCAAAGCCGATCTCAGAATGTCGGCTCCCGTGGCTCAGCTTTGGTAATAAGCCGCTTCGTTCTTGTAGATGCCGCAGAATTTTTTGACCTAAATGTCGACTCGGTCAAAGTGAGCGCGAAGCATCTTCAATGTGCGGCGGCGGGACCCTCTTGGCTTAATCTCGTTGTAGGCCTCGATGACCTTTTCCCAGAAGCACTTCCGGGATTGTTGATTCCCGACGATGGGATCGTACGAGACGCTGATCCAGGCGTTGTACACCGCCATCGTGTCCTTGCTGCTGTACGGATGCCGACCTACATCTTCATCCTCCTCGACCGCATCCGTCTCTTCCAACACGGCGTCGAATGCCCTGGAGCTTCCACTGCCTCGTCCTCCTTCCGGATGGGGTTCATCCGGATAATCCTCCGGAATTTGGGATAATCCCTGCGAATACCTCGGGGCGGAGGGATGAGCGTATGCATCCACATCAAAATGGGGTGGTTGGTACCCCCCGGCGTCGACGAGCCCTGGGTGCCCAGCGTAGACGAACCGGAACCGGAACCACCCAACACGTTGTATATGCCCCCCAGTCACCAAACGCGTTAATGTCAAACCCGTCGGAGCTGCTACTGCCAGAGTTTCCGTCGCCGGACATTTTGTGATGAGAGGTTAGATGAAAATTGGAAAAGAAATGGAGATGATTTGGAGGATTTGATGTGTATTTGTGTGTGGAATGATGATGAAATATGAGTATTTATAGAGTAAAAAAAATATATAAAAAAATAAAAAAAGGAAAATTGTCGAAAAACGGTAATATTACTGTTTTCGATTATTTTTTTTGAATTAAATTCGAATTTAAAAAAAAATGATTTATTGCGTCAGCGTGACGAAGCCCACTCGCGGGCCGGCGAGTGGGCGTCACGCATGGCGCCGGAGCGCGCCACGTCGCGCAAGCGCGTGGCGAGACAGCCCGCGAGGTGTCTCGGTGGGACGGGCGTCTCGGCGAGACCGGGACGAGACGGGGCGCTGCAACGCGTCTCGCCGTTGTCTCGTCTCGGCGGGACGAGATACGAGTCACTCGCGAGACGAGTTGCGGGTGGCCTAATAGTGCAGGAAATTTGAATTAGATATTAACTTTTGAAAAAAAATATCCCTCGTTTTAGTGAAACCCAACTACACTGCCTCTAAAACGACTTGCTTGCATGCAAGGCTGCACTTTAATAAATTTGAATTATTCAGTAAGGATAAGCGTAAATAGCCTACTTATAATGAATTGGAAAGTTACTCTACTATGTAATTTGACTAATTTTTTATCATTATTATTTGGATATTGTTTTGTACCTTATATTTCAAAATTCGATAAGTCTCCTTTATTATCAAGATTAGGGATCCGAATTAAATCCGAAACATGCTAATTAGCTCAAATAGCCTGATATTTTTTTTAAGATTAGAGTTGAAAATTTATAGAACGAACAGTAACAACTCAAATGACCATAAACTGGAAAGCCAGCGGCGACTTGATAGTGCTGGCCTAAAGCTATCCGTAATTTGTTAGCCATCTTTCGATGCTTTACCGATTTCGATAATGAAATCTAATTCTAGATTTGAATTAATTCAACCACAACATTTATACTATGAAGTGGAGATAGATCACCAACCTCCATCCATGCTTATTAATTTGATGTAGGGTTGGATCCACTATTTGATGTTTCCCCTTAAGCTGCTATTGATGTTTATCCTCTCCTTGACCTCAAGCCTTCTATTTGATCCCTTTAATGGATAAGGAATCAAGAGCACTTTTATATATATATATATGTATAATATATGTGTGTATAAATGCCGACTATATCTGTAAGCATTGGTTGGTGTGTTTAATCCATGCATAGGCCATCCCTTTATATAGACTAATACGTGACCCTTCGTGGAGAGACAATCAGACGTGACTTTTCATTTTAAATACTACTGCTTTGTTAAGCAATAGACACGTTGATTTGTAAAGCAGTCATGAATCTCAATCCGTACGTCACATACATGCATATCACACTTACAAATATTACTTTATATACTAACTGCCATAATTTAATAGTATTAGTTTAGTATATTACGGCAACACATATATAATCAAGTCATTTATACATACATATACTTATTCTATTAGTATATAATATATATATATATATATATATATATATTATATATTATAACATTATAATTAGAGGTAGGAGAGGAGGGTTATCAATACACCCGATTCTAATTCTATAATCGAAACCGATCCATCACGGTATCGTCTTTAATATTAGAATCCCTTTTTTAGCTTTTAATATTATGAACTTGAACTTTAATTTTAAACCAATAGATACATAGGTCACATAAGAATATAAATATTCTTACATTCTCCCACTTGACCTTTGTATTGTCTTGATGATTTAATAACCATAATGCGCACTTTTATATCAAGTTCAATATATACTTTAAATACCATGATAAAATTAGAATTAGTCGAATCATGGCGGTCACACATCATTAAGCGACATGATCCCTTCCATGCATCACATACCAATTCCAACTTCACATTGTCCTTTCATTGAGATGAACATTTATTCTCAATTTATCATATGTTATCCAAAAATCATAATTGTATACAAACTATAATGATAACATATTCAATAAACAGAAACATAACTTTTATTGAATTCAAAGTGTCTTACACTTTACAAGTATAATACAACTAAAATAGCAAGGCTTTATCTATAATACCCATACGCTCTACATGGCCAATAAACATTTTGGGTGGTAGTCCTTTAGTTAACGGATCCGCTACCATCATATCCGTTCTAATATGCTCAAAGAACACTCTTTGTTTCTGTACTTCTTCTTTAACAGATAAGTATTTTAACTCCATGTGCTTAGCCCCTTTCGAGTACTTATCGTTCTTTGAAAAGAAGACAGTTGCGGAATTATCACAATAAATTTTCAGCGGCCTAGCTATAGAGTCGACAATTCTAAGCCCTGAAATAAAGTTCCGCAACCACAATCCGTGAACAGTGGCCTCAAAGCATGCCACAAATTCTGCCTCCATAGTGGAAGTAGCAATGACAGACTGTTTTCCACTTTTCCATGATACTGCTCCTTCGGCTAAAAGGAACAAATAGCCAAACGTTGATTTCCTACTATCAACGCACCCGGCATAGTCTGAATCTGAATATCCAATGACCTCTAGATGATCGGATCTTCTATACGTAAGCATGTGCTCTTTGGTGCCTTGCAAGTACCTGAGGACTTTCTTTGCAGCCTTCCAGTGATCCATTCCGGGATTACTTTGATATCGACCCAACACACCAACCGCAAAGGTGATATCTGGTCGCGTACATGTTTGAACATAGTTCAAACTCCCAACCACTGATGCATATGGAATTTTTTCCATTTCCTTACGCTCCAATTCATTTTTCGGACATTGCATTTTACTAAACTTATCTCCCTTCTGAATTGGAGCAATTCCTGCGGAGCATTTTTCCATTCTATATCTCTCTAATACTTTATTGATATAACCTTTCTGAGACAAACTTAACAATCCTTGTGATCTATCCCGGAATATCTCTATTCCGATCACATAAGATGCCTCACCCATATCCTTCATTTCGAAGTTCAAAGAGAGATATTTCTTTACATCATGTAATAGACTCATGTCATTGCGGCTAGCAAAATGTCATCAACATATAGGACTAATATAGTAAACTTGCTCCCACTGATTTTAATATAGATACATCGATCAACGATGATTTCTGCAAAACCATATGACACAATGATATCATTGAACTTTATATACCATTGTCTAGAAGCTTGTTTGAGTCCATATATTGACTTTCTCAACTTACATACTAAACCTTCTTTTCCTTCTATCATAAATCCTTCGGGTTGTTTCATGTATACCTCATCTTCAAGTACTCCATTTAGGAAGGCCGTCTTTACATCCATTTGGTGAAGCTCTAAATCATAATGAGCCACCAAAGCCAACACAATTCTTAAAGAATCCTTCTTTGAAACTGGAGAGAAGGTTTCTTTGTAGTCAATGCCATTCTTTTGAGTGAAACCTTTGGCAACAAGGCGAGCCTTGTACCTTTCAATGTCACCTTTCGAATCACGTTTTGTTTTAAAGATCCATTTACAACCAATGGCTTTAAAACCTGTAGGCAATTCTACTAAGTCCCAAACATTGTTATCGCCCATAGATTTCATCTCTTCCCTTGCTGCATTTAACCAATTTTCAGAATTGTTACTTTCCATGGCTTGTTGGAATGAGATTGGGTCTTCATCAATGCTCAAGTCACATTCACTTTCAACAGAATATACCACATAGTCATCCGATATGGCCGATCGACGTTCCCTTACTGATCGCCTTAAAGGTTCTATTGGTTCATTATTCTGTTCTTGAATTATGACTGGTTCATCTTCAATCTCAACAAGTGGGTTATGCACTTCATGTTGTTCAATATGAACAACAACTTTAGGTGCAACAATAGGTGGATGAACAACTTTGTCTTGAACTTCATTAAAATCCACTTTACGAGGTTCACCATTCCCACTAGTTTCATTGTTTTCAATGAACCTAGCATTTCCCGTCTCAACTATTCTCGTACTATGGTTAGGACAATAGAATGTATATCCCTTTGACTTATCTGGATAGCCAATGAAGAATCCACTGACCGTCTTTAAATCCAGCTTCTTTTCATGTGGATTATACAACTTTACTTCTGCATGGCAACCCCAAATACGTATATGTCGTAAACTCGGTTTCCTTCCCGTCACAGTTCAAAAGGGGTCTTTGGAACTGCCTTACTAGGAATCCGATTAAGCATATACGTTGCAGTCTTTAATGCATAAATCCATAACGAAAGAGGCAAATTACATCCACTTAACATGCATCTAACCATATCCAAAAGAGTACGATTCCGCCTTTCCGCTACACCATTCTGTTGCGGAGTGCCGGGCATTGTATACTGTGCACAAATGCCCTTACTTTCGAGGTACTTTGCAAATGGGCCCGGACATTGTCCAGACTCATTAAATTTTCCGTAGAATTCACCACCTCTATCTGATCTCACAACCTTAACTTTTCTATCCAATTGCCTTTCCACTTCATCTATGAATATCTTTAAGACATTCACCGATTCAGCCTTTTCACGCAATAGATATATATAACCATACCGTGAGAAATCATCAATAAAGGTGATAAAATAATTTCTACCATCCCACGAAGGTGCATCAAAAGGACCACATATATCAGTATGAATTAACTCAAGAAGTGGAGAACTCCTTGTGGCTGATTTCTTTACTATGTGTTTTGTTTGCTTCCCCTTTATGCAATCTATACACATATCTAGATCACTAAAATCCAATTGAGGAAGAATTTCATTCTTTACCAACCTCATTATCCTTCCTTTGGATATGTGACCTAGTCTTTGATGCCACAAGTAAGCCGAACATTCACTTGACATAATACGTTTTATGCCTCTACTTTCAATATTAAACAAGGATTCAGAAAACTTGGCATCAAGATTGAAACTATAGAGTGAATCAAACAAAGTACCACTTCCATAGAAGTAATCATTTCTGTACAATGTGAATACACTATTTACAAACTTGATTTTAAAACCTAATCTATCCAACCGACTAACAGATACAAGATTTCTAGCACAATCTGGTACATAAAGACATTCCTTAAGATCTATATAACATCCTGTGTCTAAGATCAGTCTGTAGGTCCCGACGCCTTTAATTTGTGCCTTCATCCTGTTTCCCATGAACAAGTATTGTTCACTTCCTTTTATAGGTTGGATCGTACTGAATCCATGTTCAATATGAGACACATGAGTAGTAGCACCAGAATCTAACCACCAAGTATTATTAGGCACTTCAATAAGATTCGATTCAAAGCAAACGAAACTGTTATGTTTACCTTTCTTATCAAACCATGCCTTTCTTTTCGGACAATCCTTCTTGAAGTGTCCCGTTTCTCTACAGAAGAAACACTTCCTTTCCTTCTGAATCTTCTTTTTGGGGCCTTTAGGTAAAGAAGAATCTTTACGTTTGTCCTTTTTACTTATCTTTCCCTTACTGGTGCTCGTTCCTCCATGACCCATTAGATTCACAACTTGGCCACCCATCTTCTTTAGTCTCCCTTCCTCTTGTACTAACATGGCCTTTAGCTCTTTAAGATCCCATTTATCTTTTATGGTGTTATAATTCACCTGGAACTGGCCAAATTCATTAGGAAGAGAGTTTATGATGAATTGAATCAAGAACTGTTCGTGAACCTCCATTCCCAAGGTAGAGAGCCTTGCTGCCAAGTTCGACATGTGTGTTACATGATCGTGAATAGGTTGGGACCAGTCAAACTTTCTTGTAGTGAGCTCACTCATTAGGCTCCCTACAATTGACTTGTCCGCCAATTCCGATTGTGAACACTCCTTTATCTTTTCTATGAATTCCCTTGCACTCTCTGTCTTAGGCATAGATGGCTTAAAACTTTCTGCCATCGTCATCCTCATAAGATTGAGACTTAGCCTGTTAGAGCGCTCCCAAGTCTCATATCGAGACTTATCCGTTTCGGAGCTTTCTTCCGTAATGGCTGCAGGCTCATCTTCCGTAAGTATGGCATGGTCAAGTGACATAACACCCAGTGAAAACCGGATCTGTTCTGACCATTCACCATAGTTCTGCCCATTGAACTTTACGACAGAGTTTGCAGATGCATATATATATTAGATGAAGCTGCAACATTTATACATGCTTACAATTAGTGCTTTGAACTTTAAACACCGATTCAGATAACTGTAATACTTTAAATAACATGCATTCAAGTAACCTTTGGGCAATACTTAAAATACACATACTTTCAACGATGTTAAAAAAAATTTATTTAATAATTAATCAAATCATACATATATCAAATAAACATGTTGCCTTTGGGTATACATACTACATAAGACACAAGTAGACATGATTAATCCTTTTCGTATTATTAAATGTATACAATGATCCACCTTTGGGTGATCTCCAAGTATATAAATAATAATATAATTGATCAATCAAACTTTAATGTCATTTATAGCATCTCTTTAATCATGATTAATTAACTAACATTCATCATGCTCAATAATTAAATGCAATATAACAAGACCACTTTGGTGATTAACAAGTCATATGTCATTTAAATATTGAAATCTTTAATGGGTAGAAAACATTATATTGTTTTATCATTTCATAAAACAATACCCAACACATAAGCGGAAGCAAATTTAACCAAAATTGAAAATCAAGACCATTTAAATTTCGATTTTAAAAACACATAAATGGTGAATTAACCAAATCTAGATTGGCTCTGATACCAACTGTTAGCCATCTTTCGATGCTTTACCGATTTCGATAATGAAATCTAATTCTAGATTTGAATTAATTCAACCACAACATTTATACTATGAAGTGGAGATAGATCACCAACCTCCATCCATGCTTATTAATTTGATGTAGGGTTGGATCCACTATTTGATGTTTCCCCTTAAGCTGCTATTGATGTTTATCCTCTCCTTGACCTCAAGCCTTCTATTTGATCCCTTTAATGGATAAGGAATCAAGAGCACTTTTGTTTATATATATATATATATATATATATATATATATATATATGGGAGCGTTATTCTCCTTTTCACATCTTAGATCCTTTTTCCTTCTTAATATTACGCGTTAGATCTAAGGCATCAACAGATCAGATTGATTCTATAAAACTGGTTCCGTGTTGCATTATAGAAGGTGGTTGTATGCATTACAGGGTTATTATTGACATTTGACGGAAAAGTAACTGCCACATTTTGGTATCTGCGAATAATGCACCACATGGTCACGAGTAATGCATATAATTGACTATATAATGCACAATATGTGAACTGCAATGCATACGAATAAGATGTACCATGTTATGATGTTTGGACACACGTTTCTTGTTTCCCCTAAGGGTTTAATAAGCTTAGGGGCTAGGGTATAGTACGTAGACACGTATGTAATCTTCACAGGGTAACGAGTAATGAATATAATTGACTATATAATGCACAATTTGTGAACTGCAATGCATACGAACAAGATGTGCTGTGTTATGATGTTTGACACACGTTTCTTGTTTCCTCTAAGGGTTTAATAAGCTTAGGGGCTAGGGTATAGTACGCACGCATTAATAACAAATTATAAAACGATACGAATAATTCATCAAATTGTCACGAGTAATGGATGTTATTAACTATATAATGCACAATATGTGAACTGCAATGCATACGAATAAGATGTACCATGTTATGATGTTTGACACACGTTTCTTGTTTCCCCTAAGGGTTTAATAAGCTTAGGGGCTAGGGTATAGTACGTAGACATTACTAACAAATTGTTGTTATTGGAATATACGTATGTGCATTATTTGGTTTAGGTAGTGCATTATGTAGCTGTTAATTGTCATTATCTCAGTATATTATGCATTATTAGAGGTATTGTGTATATGGGTTAATCAACGGATTGAAGATTACATACGTGCATTTAGTAATGTCTACGTACTATACCCTAGCCCCTAAGCTTATTAAACCCTTAGGGGAAACAAGAAACGTGTGTCAAACATCATAACATGGTACATCTTATTCGTATGCATTGCAGTTCACATATTGTGCATTATATAGTTAATAACATCCATTACTCGTGACAATTTGGTGAATTATTCGTATCGTTTTATAATTTGTTATTAATGCGTACGTACTATACCCTAGCCCCTAAGCTTATTAAACCCTTAGGGGAAACAAGAAACGTGTGTCAGACATCATAACACAGCACATCTTGTTCGTATGCATTGCAGTTCACAAATTGTGCATTATATAGTCAATTATATCCATTACTCGTTACCATGTGAAGATTACATACGTGTCTACGTACTATACCCTAGCCCCTAAGCTTTTTAAACCCTTAGGGGAAACAAGAAACGTGTGTCCAAACATCATAACATGGTACATCTTATTCGTATGCATTGCAGTTCACATATTGTGCATTATATAGTCAATTATATGCATTACTCGTGACCATGTGGTGCATTATTCGTAGCGGTTTCCAGCCATTATTAGATTACTATTGTACCCTCATAATGCACAAAATAGGACAAATAATGCAACACGGGATTAATTACCCAATGTTGATCTTGACCGTCCATTTCTCTAATCTAATGGCTATATATAGGGATGTATTCATTTCCTTTTCCTATATTTCCTCCTTTTTCCTTCTTAATATCAGCCATTAGATTAGAGAAATGGACGGTCAAGATCAACATTGGGTAATTAATCCCGTGTTGCATTATTTGTCCTATTTTGTGCATTATGAGGGTACAAAAGTAATCTAATAATGGCTGGAAACCGCTACGAATAATGCACCACATGGTCACGAGTAATGCATATAATTGACTATATAATGCACAATATGTGAACTGCAATGCATACGAATAAGATGTACCATGTTATGATGTTTGGACACACGTTTCTTGTTTCCCCTAAGGGTTTAATAAGCTTAGGGGCTAGGGTATAGTACGTAGACACGTATGTAATCTTCACATGGTAACGAGTAATGGATATAATTGACTATATAATGCACAATTTGTGAACTGCAATGCATACGAACAAGATGTGTTGTGTTATGATGTTTGACACACGTTTCTTGTTTCCCCTAAGGGTTTAATAAGCTTAGGGGCTAGGGTATAGTACGTACGCATTAATAACAAATTATAAAACGATACGAATAATTCACCAAATTGTCACGAGTAATGGATGTTATTAACTATATAATGCACAATATGTGAACTGCAATGCATACGAATAAGATGTACCATGTTATGATGTTTGACACACGTTTCTTGTTTCCCCTAAGGGTTTAATAAGCTTAGGGGCTAGGGTATAGTACGTAGACATTACTAAATGCACGTATGTAATCTTCAATCCGTTGACTAACCCATATACACAATACCTCTAATAATGCATAATATACTGAGATAATGACAATTAACAGCTACATAATGCACTACCTAAACCAAATAATGCACATACGTATATTGCAATAACAACAATTTGTTAGTAATGTCTACGTACTATACCCTAGCCCCTAAGCTTATTAAACCCTTAGGGGAAACAAGAAACGTGTGTCAAACATCATAACATGGTACATCTTATTCGTATGCATTGCAGTTCACATATTGTGCATTATATAGTTAATAACATCCATTACTCGTGACAATTTGGTGAATTATTCGTATCGTTTTATAATTTGTTATTAATGCGTACGTACTATACCCTAGCCCCTAAGCTTATAAAACCCTTAGGGGAAACAAGAAACGTGTGTCAAACATCATAACACAGCACATCTTGTTCGTATGCATTGCAGTTCACAAATTGTGCATTATATAGTCAATTATATCCATTACTCGTTACCATGTGAAGATTACATACGTGTCTACGTACTATACCCTAGCCCCTAAGCTTATTAAACCCTTAGGGGAAACAAGAAACGTGTGTCCAAACATCATAACATGGTACATCTTATTCGTATGCATTGCAGTTCACATATTGTGCATTATATAGTCAATTATATGCATTACTCGTGACCATGTGGTGCATTATTCGCAGATACCAAAATGTGGCAGTTACTTTTCCGTCAAATGTCAATAATAACCCTGTAATGCATACAACCACCTTCTATAATGCAACACGGAACCAGTTTTATAGAATCAATCTGATCCGTTGATGCCTTATATCTAACGCGTAATATTAAGAAGGAAAAAGGATCTAAGATGTGAAAAGGAGAATAACGCTCCCCTATATATATATATATATATATATATATATATATATATATATATAAATATATGTGTGTATAAATGCCGACTATATCTGTAAGCATTTGTTGGTGTGTTTAATCCATGCATAGGCCATCCCTTTATATATACTAATACGTGACCCTTCGTGGAGAGACAATCGGACGTGACTTTTCATTTTAAATACTACTGCTTTGTTAAGCAATTGACACGTTGATTTGTAAAGCAGTTAATCAGTTTCTAAAGAAACTGATTCATGAATCTCAATCCGTACGTCACATACATGCATATCACACTTACAAATATTACTTTATATACTAACTGCCATAATTTAATAGTATTAGTTTAGTATATTACGGCAACACATATATAATCAATTCATTTATACATACATATACTTATTCTATTAGTATATAATATATATATATATATATATATATATATATACTCCCTCCGTCCACAAAAAATAGAACACAGTTTCCTTTTTTGGACGTCCACCAAAATTAGAACACAATCAAAAATGGAAAGTTTTCAACTACACTATAACCCCACACATCATTTTATTTACCACTTATGCCATTAGAATTAAAACTTAATTTTCTATTTAGCCTCATAATTTCTGACTCGTAAACTAATTACCCCAACTAATTAATTACCCCAACCCACCCAATTCCTAAACCTAAATTAATCGTGCCCTATCTAAAATTGAGATTGAAACATCTTCATCTTCGAAATGGAAACCGTCGTTCCGGATACACCCCCTAGTCGGCAGCGCAGCCGTAGCCCTCAGCAACGATTCCATCGAAATGTAAATCGAAGTTTGTTTCGAAGACCTGCTGTAAACCCTAGTCACGCTCGTGAACGTTTCGAGTCAGATCCAAACGGTGGTGGTGCCGGAGACGAGTTGGAAACGGTGGTGCAGGAAACGGTCCTTCCGTGCGACGAATTGAACGCGGTGGTGCCGGAGATGAGTCATCTGCTTGACGACTCTGACATGGTGGTGCCGGAGTTGGTGGTGTCGTTTGACGAATCTGAGACATTATCCTCCACATCCGAGACTGTAATCCTTGATTCTCGGCCGAGAACAGTGCGCCCTAAGTCGGATAAAGTTTTCCTCGAACTTCTGGTGATATTTTGTCCGGCAGTTTTGACACTTGATCTCTAATCAGGTGACTATCTTGCTATATCTGTCGATATATTGTCCTTGGTGTGCAATGCTGGTTGTATTTAATGTGTTGCGTCTGAATGTGACTGTCCTATGAATGTGTTACATTTGTTGGATGAATGTTTTGCATTTGTTGGATCATTGTGTTGGGGCAGAATCTGAATTTGAATGTCAATGATGCAATTCTGTATGAATATCTTGTGTTGTCTAATTTAGAAGTCACCCTGTGGAATTACATTTCATTCCATAGGCGGTAATAAATGTGTTGAATTGGCTTACAATTTAATGCAATAATCATTATTGATTTACTAATTAATTCAATGCACTATTTGATGCATTAATCACCATAAATAATACAGAAACAATTTTCCGTACCAATTAATGCATAAACAATGTTCCATATTGACTTACTGCAATCAATTTCGTACTTTACTGATTTGGTTTGTGTAAACAATTTAAGAACAATTTCTCATACTCATTTCAAACATTAAATCCAAATCTATTAATTACGTCAATTTCCAAAATGAAATGAAAATTTCAAACCATCTTCAATTTTCCATAAGAAACTACTTTATGCAAATTTCCAACCATTAGTGCAATTTCCCAACCGTTAAAGCAGTTTTCCAACCCTGGATACAATTTTCCATTTCCAAAAATGAAAATTTGAAGTTAATTTGTTGAATTTAATTATAGTCATTGATCCTAGTTCCTAATTAAATATACTTGTGTTACCTAACACAATTAAACACTACTAATAATATGGACCCCACATTCCACTAACACTACTTCTCTCTTACTTTTTCTCCTTCTCTCTTATTTTTTTCCCTTCTCTCTTACTTTACCAATTCTACATTAAAACCCGTGCCGTTTACAAAGTGTTCTATTTTTAAAGGACGGAGGGAGTATTATATATTATAACATTATAATTAGAGGTAGGAGAGGAGGGTTATCAATACACCCGATTCTAATTCTATAATCGAAACCGATCCATCACGGTATCGTCTTTAATATTAGAATCCCTTTTTTAGCTTTTAATATTATGAACTTGAACTTTAATTTTAAACCAATAGATACATAGGTCACATAAGAATATAAATATTCTTACATAATTGACCTCAATTAAAATCATTCTCATTATCTAATGGACTGGTATTTAATTTTCATTACTGTTTTCAAAACACTTCAAATCTAAGTTAAATAATGGAGTAGTAATTTTTTAAATGTACATGAAAAATACTCCTTCCGTCCGCCATAGTAGTCTCATTTCTTGGTGGCACGGGTTTTTAAAAAATGTTATGAAAAGTGGGTGGAAAAAAGTTAGTGGAATGAATGTCCCACTTGTATATACTCCCTCTATTTTTTTAAAATAACAACTATTTTCATTTTGAGCCGTTCTTTAAAAATAAAAACTTTAGAATCTTTTTATTTTAGGACATGGATCCCATAATCCACTAACTCTACTTGTACTATTTTTTCTTTCATCTCTCTTATTTTATTCATTTTTCTTTTCCTCTTTCTTACTTTACCAATTCTTCTAACTTACTTTACCAATGGTGCATTAAAACCCACGTCGTTTCAAATGTTTTTATTTTTTTGAATACGAAGGGAGTGTTAATTTTAAATGAATTGTGAGTGAAATGAGTTAGTGGAAGATGGGATTCTATTACCATTTATGGTAAAAGCGAACCGAGACTCCTATTCGCGGACGGAGGGAGTATATTTTTACTTATTATTTTATTTATTGTATATTTAATATTTATCATAAAAATAATATTTATATATAAATTTAAAAATGATACTACTAATTATTTGGAAAAAAAATGTACTATCATTTTATCTTTCGATGAGTTACTCCCTCTGTCCACAATTTAAAGTCCCACTTTGACTCGGTGCGGGTTTTAAAAAATGTGAAAGAAAGTGGATTGAAAAAGTTTGTGGAATGTGGGTCCCACTTTGTATATTGGTTTTATAATATACTCCCTCCGTCCCACTTTTGGATGTCTCACTTTAGGAGTTTCGGTTGGAATATTCCATAAATGGTAATAGGCCCCACATTCCACTATCTTTTTTTGCACTCACATTTTATTATAAAACTAATATATAAAAATAGAACCCACATTCCACTATCTTTTTTCACCAACTTTCCTTTATATTTCTTAAAACACGTGCTGAACTCAAATGAGACTCCTAAAGTGGGACTGAGGGAGTATAAGGTAAGTGTAATGAGTTAGTAGAAAGTGAGGTCCATTTATCAAAAGTGAAAAAAGTAAATATGGACATTATTTTTTGGACGGACCAAAATAACAAATGTGGATATTATTTCACAGATAGAGGGAGTACATAATTAACTCAAGTAAAAATAATTAAATAACACTCATAGTATGTGATACTATGTATGTGCATTAATTTATTATATACAAAAAAATCAATAGAAATATAGTATTAATGAAAAAAATTATACTCCCTCCGTCACTAAAAAGTTTAAACTATTTTCTTATTTTTCCGTCCCTGAAAAATCTGAACATTTTAGTTTCGGAATAGTTAAACAACACTTTACTCCTACATATCATTTTATTTTCAACTTATGTCATTACAATACACTACTAATGATGTGGAAACCAAACAACAAACTAATTTTACCTTTTTCGGGTGTCCACCAAAATCAGACCAATTCTAAATATGGAAACTTTTAAACAAATACTAACCATATACATCATCTAAACGTAGATCCCAAAATCTCTCTCTCTCTCTCTCTCTCTCTCTCTTACTTTAATTGCGCATTAAAACTTGTGTCATTTATAACTTTCTCTATTTGCTTTGGATAGATGTAGTATATATATAACCTAAAAAAATTATATACTCTCTTCGTCCGCCTATAAGTGTCACAAGTTGAGCCGGCACAGGTTTTAAGAAATGTAAATGAAAGTGGGTGGAAAAAGTTGGTTGAATGTGAGTCTTAATTTTTTATATCGATTTTATAGTATATTTATTATACTAAAATGAGTTAGTGGAAGGTGAGATCTATTATCAAAATTAATACTAAAATGTAAAGTGTGACAATTATTGACGAATGAATACAAAAAACTAGTGATAAATAATAGCGGATGGAGGAGGGAACAAAAATGGTCTGTTGTTGAATAGCTCGATCAGGGTTGGAACGGTACGTTATACCGCGCCGAAATGGCCATACCGCATACAGTACCGTACCGTACCGTGCGGTATGACCAAAAATCATACCTTTACCGTACCGCTTTTGTCGGTATACCGCAATTGCGGTATACCGAAAAGTCGGTATACCAAAATTTAGATATCGTTACCGTACCGCTTTTGTCGGTATACCGTACCGTGATTTCGGTATACCGCAATATGCGGTATACCGCGGTATACCGTGATTTCCGGTATATACCGCAATTGCGGTATATACTGTATTTGTGGTATACCGTGTTATTTGCGGTATATACCGCAATTACAGCATAACGCGGTATACCACGGTATATACAAAATGCATACCTTTACCGTACCTAAATCTGTCGGTACGGTATGATACCGTACCGAAAAGTACGGTATACTGAAAATTCGGTATTTTCGGTATTTTTTCGGTACGGTAAGTGCGGTATTTCGGTATATTTTCCCAGACCTACGCTCGATGACCCAAGCGTGTTGGTGCAATTAATATTTCTTGTTAAAAGTAGCAATGTATTGGGAAGATACATCAATATAATCATCAATCAAGGTAGTAATATATATTAAGAGGAAGATACATCAATCACCAAACAACGTATTTTTTTATTAATAAATACTCCCTTCATCCCATCCCAACTAAGTTGATATATAATTTTTGAACACGAAAATTAAGAAATTATATTGAAAAATAGGAGAGATGAATAAAGTAGTATAATATGAAACATGGGCGGACACACATAGGAGGGTCTAGGGGCTTAAGCCCTTGGTAAACATGATTTTTTAATGATTTTTCTTTGTAAATTTTATTAATTTATACTAATTTTATGCAAATTCTTATAAGAAAGCCCCTATATATGAGCTAAATAATACATGAATATAGTTTAAATAATTTTTTTTTAAAATAGCCCCTATAAGTGACGATTTCTGCGTCCGCCCCTGATATGAAATATAAAGAGAGAGTAAAGTAGGTGATATAATAAAATAAGAGTGATTGGATGTTTTATCTTTAGTCAAAAAAGGAAATGACTCAACTTAGTTGGAATATCCAAAAAAAAAATATAACTGAATTTAGTTGGGACGGAGGGAGTACCTATAGAAGATTGTTATTTCTATAGACTCAACATGGAAGCTACGTCCACGCGAGTGCATGGATATTACAAGCTTTGATAATTAAGATGACTTATGTGGTGTTTGCAACATATATGGATCGAGGACAATAGCCTTGCACGAGAATCGAAATTTACAAATATTGAAAACCCTTCACATCACTATTCATTATCTAACATTCCATATGCGGAATAACTGATTTATGCCCCAAGTTTGGTACTCCATATATTTACATCTACCAATACGATAGTCGCGCCAGCCTAAATTTAATCCCAGAAAAAATTGTGCCTAAATTTAATCCCAGAAAAACGGTATATATATTCCTGATGAATCCGCGAATTATTGATGATGATGAATGCTCGTAAAAATAAATTACGACACGGTGAATTTACGTGGTTCGATTTACTGAGGTAAATCTACGTCCACGGGAAAAAGGGAGGGCAAGATTGTATTGCTTGATCTGGGATTACAGCTTACAACACAGACTTGCTATATGATTTTATCTCTAGAGAGCTTCTAACCCTTTTCTATCTGATCTAAGTTCTATTTATACATTGAACTAGGATCGTGGTTTGCAGCCCCACTAACAAGATCGTGGGTGAGCAATAACTGCTCAATAACTGCTTCGTACCACTAAATAGATCGTGGGTATAGCGGAGGTCGTGGAGGCCTTTCATGAGTCCACTAACTCCTAGTTCGGTCGAATGCTGAGACCGAACTGCTGGACTTTACCGATCAGCTCTTGCCGATCTGAGAGGAGAGCTTGACTGGTCGGCTTTTACCGAGCTGTAGGCTGAGTCCGAACTCTTTGGTCGTGCCGAACTCTTTGGTGCCGAACAGATACTCTTTCTTGGGCTCTGGGCTGATGGGCCGTCACTGTTATTGGGCTTGCCATTAGGGTTTAGTTCGTACCCCATCACTACCCCCCCCGAAAAGCGAAGTGAATCACTTCGGCGAGGTGAGTCACTTCGGCATTCTGGATAATGGTAAGGGGGAGGCTGACGTCAGGGGACATGCCTTGCGCGTGCCTGCATTAAATGCGACAGTAAAATCCGGCCGTTGAATCCTGAAAAGGTGGGATTCGAAACGGCGCAACGATCTCGAAATCTTTCCCGGATCTGATAAATATGCTCCTTTTTCCTCATTTGAACACTTTTGCTGTTGCGTCTTCTATACTCTCTCTTTTTCGAGAAATTTTCTTCCGCTTTCAAGAGCTTCTTCAGACTTTCTTCATCTTCAAAAAGTAAGAAAAATGTCTTCTTCTTCTTCGGAGTCGGGTAGCGGTAGGAAAGGGAATAAGGGGTCTTCTGGCCGGAAAGAGTCCGGGGAGAAGACCGTAGAGTATTTCCCTAGTATTTTGAGTAAGGATACTGTGATATCCCTACCCGAAAAATACTTTTTTCCTGGGGGGAAGGCGGTGGTACCTGACGGTGATCATAGGGCTGACTCCCCGCCGGAGGGGTACGCCACCGTGTACGAGGCCTGCTTAGAATGCGGGCTTCGTTTCCCCCTCCCTTCTGCCTTTATAGATTTACTAGATTTTTTTCAGCTTCCTTTAGGCCAAGTGACTCCGAACTCTTGGAGGCACTTGTCGGCCTTCGCTGCCGAACTCCGTAGGTTAGGAAGGGATTTGTCTTTGAAGGCGATCCTTAAATTCTTTCAATTTAAGAGGAAGGGGTCTTGGTTTTACTTGATCCCTTTACAGCCCTTTAGAGCCTTTTGTAAAACGAAGTGGCCGAAGTGGCAAAATCGCTTCTTCTACTATGATAGGACCGCGGCTCCTAGTTTTCCCTGGAGAGGGCCGGAGTCCGTTATCCGTCACCCTCGGCCTGAACCGTTGGACGAGCTCGATGGCGAGCTCAACAAGATTCCCGTAGTTAGGAAACAATACACGGAGTCTGAGCTCGTCAAGGGCGACGTCGTGTTCGACATCTCGTCTTCGGACGAAGAGGCCGAGGGTGAGGATTTCTCTTTATCTTTATGCTCTACTGCTTTAACGAAGAAAATCTGACTTTGCTTTCTTGCTTTTTGGCAGTGTACATGCTGAGTAAGGCTAGCCGCAAATCTTCGGAGTCCAAGGAGCCGGAGAGGCCGAAAACCACCAGCTCGGCGTCTGATGCCGAGAGGACTCCGAAAAGGCAAAGAACCTCTTCGGATCCGAAGAAGCCGGAGTCGACTTCGGCAAAGGGGAGGGGGAAGGCCCAGAAGCCCCCGAGAGCGCCAGAGAAAGACGTGGTCTTGGCGCCTCCTTCGGAACATATCTGTGAGCCGTTTTTATGGCCCACGGACTTCGCCGAGGTGAATTCTCTTCTTGATTTTCTGGCCTTGCTTTTTTCCTGTATTTTTTGTGGCCCCTTTGTTGACTTTTTTCTTTATTCATTTTCAGAGGAACGATATGCTCTCCAAGCTCATCGCCGTCGAACTCTCCAAAGCGTCCAATGACTATGCCGAGATGCAGAGGAAGTTGGCAGCTGCTTGTCATCGGGCCGAACAGGCTGAGGCTAACTTTGAGAAGGCCAGAGCTGCTAGGATTTCGGCCCAGGATGAAGCTCAGTTTGCCAAAAACCAGCTCGTCATCCAGCGAGAGCAGACGAAGCGGAGCGATGCTGCTGCCGTGGTTGCCCAAGGGGAGGCTCTCCGTGTTTACACGGAGAAACTCTTTTTGAGCAGCCAGTTCTCGGCCTTTGTCGGTAGCCTGGTAAGGCTAATTGCCGATAAGGGCGAGCAGGGGGCCGACGTCGTGCTGCCTCTGTACAGCCGAGAAATAGCAGCTCGGCTTCAGAATCTGCCGCTCCTTGAGGAGCTCGCTTCATCTTCGGTCCTGCTTTCTGCAGACCGAGTCCGGAGTTGCCGAGCTGATCGGGACGAGAACCTGGAGGCTATCTTTGCCTCCGTGGGACCCGTTTCACCCGCTTCGACTTACAACGGAGAGGGTGAGGCCGAGCCGCCGGAGCTGGAGGCCGAAGTCGAGCGGGCCGGGCATCCGGAGAAGGAGGCCGATCAGGAGGAGGAGGCGAGGCCGGCAGGAGGCGAGGCGGAGGCTGAGGTAGTTCAGGAGAAAGAAGCTGAACCAGACCAAGGAGCCGGAGACGAAGCTGGCGGAGTATGATTTCGTCTCCCTTCTCTTAGTCTAGTTTCTTCCTTGTAAAATGGCCTTGAAGCCCTCCTAGTGTAAAAATTTTCCTTGTGAATGAAAAATTCTCTACACTTGTCTTCGTATAGCTTTTCGTACTCGCCTTTATTCCTGTTGTATTTTACTATCTGCTCGGTACAGCTGCCGAACTAATATAGCTGCTTTGTACTCAAGGAGATGGAGATACTTCACTGGAAACGGCTGTACTCTTCGGCTTTAGACGAAGCTGAGCAAAGAGCTATAGCCGATCAGACGAAGAATGACGAGCTTCTGGCTCGTTTAGTGAAGCTGGAGGCCGATAATAAGGACTTAGAGTCCGATAAGAAGGATCTGGAGGCCGAGCTGAATACGACCGTTGCTGAGAGGACTGCGTACGAGGATTACATCCGTGTGCGCGGGGGATTGACCATATCAGATGTTCAGAGTCGAGTTGACGAACTGTGGGAGGAATATCATGTACTCCGGAGGAACAATGCGCTGGAGAGCTCGGCTTGCCAACAAGTTGTGAAATCATTACGGCGCTGGGCTTCTCGGTACGACATTGTTCTTTCTCGGCGCCCCTCCATAGAAGGATTCCTTCGGCATGTCGTGCCAACAGATGCTCGCACTCCAGATCAAGCCTCTGGTTCCTTTGTTCAAAATCCTACTTCCAGTCAACAACGAACTCCGGAACAGCCGGAAACGTCAAGACGAGAACGGGCTCAGGAGCAACCGGAATCGTCAAGACAGGGACGGACTGAAATTCGCCGAGGAGTTGTGACTATGAGCGAGCAAGATCAGCAGATGATTATTGCAGAGACTCTTCATCGCCGAGGTGTTAGGACTTCTCGGGCTCGGGGAAGAGGCGTTGGGTCGAGGATAGCATCTCGTCGACCTGCTTATTCTTCATCTGCTCGGAACAACCGAACTCGGCTTCCAGAGGATTTTGCAGATAGGTGGCTTAACTTCAGCAACCCTGGACAGTAGAATAGTCCTTTGTAATAGCGTAACGCCATTTTGTAGGGTAGCTGAGTTGTATGCCGAACAAGATTTGAAAAATGAAATTTTGTTTTCGCTTCTAACACTGTATTTACAGCTTAGCGAAAAAATTTCATCGTACTTGTCCTCGGTCTTATGAAGTAAACTTCTTTGACCGAACTTGGTCCTTGGTCTTATGAAGTAAACTTCTTTGACCGGACTCGTCTTTGGTCTGATGAAATAAACATCTTTGACCGGACTCGTCTTTGGTCTGATGAAATAAACATCTTTGACCGGACTCGTCTTTGGTCTGATGAAATAAACATCTTTGACCGGACTCGTCTTTGGTCTGATGAAATAAACATCTTTGACCAGACTTGGTTTGTGTTCTAATTTGGCGATTTTTGTCGCCGGGATCGAACTTTCCCTTGTCCTAATTCGGCGAGTTTTATCGCGTGGATCGGACTTTCCCAGTTAACCGAAGTGGTCTTATGCAGTAAACCTCTTTGACCAGACATGGTCGTCCCCGGTCTTATGAGGTAAACTTCTTTGACCGAACTTGGTCGTCCTAATTCGGCGAGGTTTATCGCGTGGATCGGACTTTCCCTTATTGCAGTTCGTTTCAGACGAAGTGCTTGTTAAGCTGAATTGCGGTCTTGTATCCTCCTTGGAAGCTTGGACTCACAATCGTTGGCTTATTGCAGTTCGTTTCAGACGGACTGCTTGTTAAGCTGAATTGTGGTCTTATATCCTCCTTAGAAGCTTGGACTCACAATAGTCTTTAATAATCGATCTAAAAAGGGGATCAGTCTTTAAAGAACGATATACCTTGGTACCATTTGTAAGAGACGACAAGCACATAGAGACAAAACACATAGAGAAAAAATGAAAAAGACGAAAGAAAAAAACTTTAAACTTTTTATAAAACGACAAGTAAAAAGTACAAGTAAAAAACAAACAAATAAAAACATGTACCCCTATGACCGAACTAGACACAAGACAGACTGACCGGACTTTGTCTCTTACAAGTGGAACTTCTTGAGGTTGGAGACGTGCCATGTTCGGGGTACTTGTTCTCCTGACATGTGAGTCAATTTATAAGACCCTTTGCCGATGACTTCTGACACCCGATATGGACCCTCCCATGTGGGCTCGAGTTTGCCCAGCTTTTCTGCTCGGCTTACTTCGTTGTTTCTCAAGACGAGATCTCCCACTTGAAATTGAAGCTTTTTCACCCTTTGGTTATAATACCGGGCTACTTGCTCCTTATACTTGGCTGCTTTTATGCACGCCAATTCTCTTCTTTCTTCGGCGAGATCTAGTTCTGCTCTCAGTCCGTCGTCATTCATTTCTGAGGAGAAATTTAGAGTTCGGGGACTGGGTATGCCGATCTCCACCGGAATTACGGCTTCAGTGCCGTACACCAGACTATACGGAGTTTCACCGTTGGAGGTTTTGGGCGTAGTTCGATAGGACCATAGGACTTGAGGGAGATTTTCTACCCATTGTCCTTTGGCTTGTTCTAACCGAGCTTTTAACCCTTTCACCAGAATCCGGTTCGTTACTTCCGTTTGTCCGTTTGCTTGGGGATGGGAGACCGAAGTGAACCGCTGTTGAATGTTCAGCTCTTGGCACCAATTCTTGAACGTCTTGTCGGTGAACTGAGTCCCATTATCCGAGATGAGGATGTGGGGTATGCCAAATCGGCACACTATGTTCTTCCAGACGAAGTCCAATGCCTTTGAGCTCGTTATCGTAGCTAATGGTTCAGCCTCCACCCACTTCGTGAAGTAGTCCACGGCAACGATAAGGAATTTCATTTGCCGAGGAGCTTGAGGAAGTGGTCCCACTATGTCTATGCCCCATTGCATGAAAGGCCAAGGGCTTTGCATAGTGTATAGATCGGTCTGCGGCATCCTTGGGACATTTGCATGAATTTGGCACTTCGTACACTTCTTGACGAGCTGCACTGCCTCTTGTACCATGGTTGGCCAATAATATCCCCATCTCAGAACTTTTTTAGCTAAAGCTCTGGCTCCGATGTGGCTACCGCACGATCCTTCATGAACTTCTCTGAGGATGTAGTCCGTCTCTTCTGGTCCTACGCACCGCAATAACGGCTGGAGATAAGACTTTCTAAAGAGGACTCCTTCATGAAGTTCGTACCGAAGTGCTCGGCATGTGATCTTCCGAGCTTCTCTCTTATCCTCGGGCAATTGTCCTTGATCCAGATACTGCAAGATCGGCGTCATCCAGTTCGGCGAGCTGGATACTGAATGTACCTCGGCTTCATCAATGCTTCGATGCATTAATTCTTCCGCCTTTGAGTTCGGATCTGAGGCCAACTTACTTAAGGTATCTGCTCGGCTATTTTCCGCTCTGGGAATGCGGATTATCCGAAAATAGGAGAAACTTCGGCTGATGCTTTGCGCTTTGTCCAAATACTTCTTCATTCTCTCGTCACGAGCTTCACTTGTACCCAACATGTGATTTACTATGACTTGTGAATCACAATGGACTTTGAGAGATTTGACGAGCAGACTTTGCGCTAACTGGAGTCCGGCCAGGAGGGCTTCGTACTCGGCTTCTTTATTAGTAGTGGGGAATAGGAACCGAAGTGAGTAGGTTACCTCGTGTCCGTCGGGAGCGACAAGTAAAATACCAGCTCCACTTCCCATCTTGTTTGAAGCTCCATCTACGAATCCGCTCCAGCAGTCCGGCGGCTCTACTTCGGATTCCAAGGGCTGTGCTAGTTCGGCATTGGCAGAATTCTTCTGTTCGGCAATAACAGGAATTGCTTGATCGAACTTTGCTTCTGCAAGAAAATCTGCCAAGGCTTGTCCCTTGATGGCTTTCCGAGGTAGATATTCAATTGT
Organism: Salvia splendens; assembly: GCF_004379255.2. Taxonomy (NCBI): domain Eukaryota; kingdom Viridiplantae; phylum Streptophyta; class Magnoliopsida; order Lamiales; family Lamiaceae; genus Salvia; species Salvia splendens. The sequence continues at coordinate 20,821,873 of NC_056052.1, forward strand.
GTGCTCTCCCAACTCTATAGCCCACTTGGCGATTCTGCCTGATGCTTCTGGTTTGGTCAACACTTGCCGAAGTGGCAGATCAGTTAAGACGCATACCTTGTGAGCATAGAAGTATGGCCGCAGTCTCCTTGCTGCATTTACTAATGCCAGAGCAATTTTTTCCAGAGGTTGATACCTTGTTTCTGGACCTCTTAATGCTCGGCTTGTAAAGTAGATGGGAAGCTGCTTTAGGCCTTCTTCTCGTACAAGCACCGCGCTGATGGTTTGATCCGATGCCGCTAAGTATAAGAATATTACTTCGGCTTCGGTTGGAGCAGAGAGAATAGGAAGCTCGGCTAGATAACTTTTGAGTTCGTCAAAGGCCTTTTTCTGCTCGGCTCCCCACTCGAACTTTGGTGCCTTTTTCAACACCTTGAAGAACGGCAGTTGCTTTTCGGCTGCTTGGGAAAGGAATCGATTCAGTGCGGCTAGACATCCGGTTAGCCTTTGCACGTCATGTATGGACTTCGGCATTGCCATGTTCTGAACGACTTGAACTTTTGAGGGGTTTGCCTTGAGTCCGTCCTTTGAAACCCAACAACCCAGAAACTTTCCCGAATCTACCAAAAAGGTACACTTTTGGGGATTAAGTTTGAGGTTGGCTTTCTTGAGCACGTCGAGAGTGGACTTGAGGTTGTGCTCGTACTCCGAAGTGCTTTTGCTTTTGACGACTATATCGTCAACATACACTTCGACCTCCTTTCCAATCAGGTGCCGAAAAAGCTTGTCTACCATCCTTTGATAAGTGGCTCCGGCATTCTTTAAACCGAATGGCATCTTTTTATAAGCGAAAATGCCGAAATCAGTAATGAAGGCCGTTTTTGAAGCGTCAATCTCATCCATTAAAACTTGATGGTATCCTTTGTACAGATCAAGAAAACAAAAAATTTCAAAGCCTATCAAAGCTTCTACTTTTTTATCTATGTTCGGAAGGGGATAGCAATCTTTGGGACAGTGCTTATTTAGATCGGTGAAATCTATGCACATCCGCCATCCTCCTTCCTTTTTCTTGATCATGACAGGATTGGCCACCCACGAAGGATACTTCACTTCGAATAACACATCCGCCTTCAATAATTGACGGACTTCGTCATGGATGACTTGACTTCGTTCTGCCGCAAAGAGTCTTTGCTTCTGTTTTATCGGCCGGACTGAAGGATCAATATTTAACCGATGAGTGATTACCTCGGGGGGCACTCCGGTCATGTCCAACGGAGACCATGCAAAGACGTCTTTATACTCCTTGAGGAGCTGGATGGTTTTTTCCCGAAGTAGGGGCGTTCCCGCGAAGCCGATCTTAACCGTTCTGGATGGATCGTCTTCGTACAGCTGAACTGTCATCGAGTTCGGCTCCGGTATGACTTCGGTCATCGCCTCTGACTCCGGCTGCTGTGATTGCTATGCTTGGTGGTGCCGATCTGACTGCTCGGCACTTCTAAGCGCAATTTGCAGACATTCCTTTGCTCTCTTTTGGTCACCTCGGATGACCGCTATCCCTCCTTTAGTAGGGATCTTGATGGTGAGGTGATAGGTGGAGCAAACGGCCCGAACTGTGTTGAGCCAGTCTCTTCCCAGGATGACGTTGTACGGGGACCGAGCTTTCACCACGAAAAACTCAATCATCGTACTGGAGCTAGTAGGCGCTTTCCCCACCGTGATCGGAAGGCTGATAATACCTTCAGGGCGGGTGTCCTCCTGAGTGAAGCTCTTCAGGGGAAGCGGAGCCGGACTGAGCCGAGCTGGGTCCACTTCTAGTTTGTCGAAGCACTCTTTAAAAAGAATGCTAACCGACGCTCCTGTATCCACAAACACCCTGTGGATCAGTTTGTTTGCCACTCCGGCTTGGATGACAATGGCGTCTTGGTGAGGAGAGATGGCCGGGACGGGATCAGCAGCCGAGAACGTAATCACTTCGTCCTGCTTCAGCCTTTTATGCGTTGGCTCCTCTCGATTGGAGCCTCTGCGTTCTGACTTTAGGGACGACTTGGTCTTCCCGGCAGGGAGCGCGTCAATAGTCTGGATTACTCCATCATATTGCGGCTCGTCATCGTCTTCGGGATCCGGCTGCCTTTTCGGATCCTGAGGAGCGCAGTTCGCACCACTCTGCTTTTTATTCTTCTTTGGCTGCTTACTTCGGTATTTTTTCAATGTCCCTGCCTTCACAAGAACATCGATACCTGCAGCCAAGTTTCTGCACTCCTCAGTATCGTGACCGTGGTCTTGATGGTAGGAGCAGTAGTTATCCTGTGGTCGGCGCGCGGCTGATTTCGTCATCCGCTTTGGCTTTTCGAATAGGTCAGAGTGCAGTTCGAAAATTTCCGCTCTCGGCTTGTTCAGCGGTACGAACTGAGCGGGCGGCTTCTCGGGATTGAGACGAGGTCCCAATCTGTCTTGCACCGGAGCCCTTTGAATTCTTTCAAATGGAGTCCGGCGAGGATGCCCCTGATCGCTATGATCGGGCTTCCTTCTGTCTCCTCGGGACGATGAGCTGTCTAACGACCGTTTGCGACGGTCTGCCTCATCGGCCCGGGAGTACTGGTCCGCAATGTCCCACATTTCCTGAGCTGTCTGCGGACCGCACTCAACGAGCTTCCTGTAGAGAGCTCCGGGCAGGATTCCATTTTGGAATGCCGAGATGACAAGCAGATCGTTGAGATCGTCTACTTGCAGGCATTCCTTGTGGAATCTTGTCATAAAGTCGCTAATTTTTTCGTCGCGACCTTGACGAATGGAAAGCAGCTGAGCCGAAGTGATTCGGGCTTCCGCTTTCTGAAAGAACCTCCTGTGGAAGGCATCCATTAGATCTCGGTAAGATCTGATGCTGCCCTGGGGGAGGCTATCGAACCACCTTCTCGCGTTCCCGATGAGCAGCTCGGGAAACAGCTTGCACATGTGGACCTCGTTGAGACCCTGGTTCGCCATGTTATATTGATAGCGCCCCAAGAAATCGTGAGGGTCCACGAGCCCGTCGTAAGTCATCGACGGAGTTCGGTAGTTCTGTGGTAGGGGAGTTCGGGTGATGTCGTCCGAGAACGGAGTCTTCAGTGCTCCGTACACGGCGAATCCGATATCTCGTCGGTATGGAGGAGATTGAGTTCTCCTGTGATTCCGGTACCGAGGAGGGACAGGAATATGTCGGGGTTGAGGATTCTTTCTCCTGGGAGATGCGACACTACTGCGGTAGTGACTTTCTTGTGCGGAGGGAGAAGGAGAATCCGTCGTTTTCGTCTCCGGCTGCTTTTGGCTTTTTCGCAGGAAGGTTAAGAATTCCTCCTGCTTTTCAGCCAAAAACTGCTTGACAGCCTCATTCAAATCGGGCTGCTGGGAAGACTCAGTGGGACGGTTTTTGGAGCGGCTTGTTCCTTCGCCATGAGAACTGGTGGTGGATTTATCCCTAGGCTGTTTTCCCGACCTATGGGATGGATTGGCTTCCTCCTGGTTCTCACGGGCTGGAATACGGGTATTCTGCGATCTGGTATGCATTTTTTGGGTGGAAAAAATGGATCAAAAATTCGCTTTATCACAAATTTTGTTCTCTGCTTCCCACAGACGGCGCCAGTGATGAATCCGCGAATTATTGATGATGATGAATGCTCGTAAAAATAAATTACGACACGGTGAATTTACGTGGTTCGATTTACTGAGGTAAATCTACGTCCACGGGAAAAAGGGAGGGCAAGATTGTATTGCTTGATCTGGGATTACAGCTTACAACACAGACTTGCTATATGATTTTATCTCTAGAGAGCTTCTAACCCTTTTCTATCTGATCTAAGTTCTATTTATACATTGAACTAGGATCGTGGTTTGCAGCCCCACTAACAAGATCGTGGGTGAGCAATAACTGCTCAATAACTGCTTCGTACCACTAAATAGATCGTGGGTATAGCGGAGGTCGTGGAGGCCTTTCATGAGTCCACTAACTCCTAGTTCGGTCGAATGCTGAGACCGAACTGCTGGACTTTACCGATCAGCTCTTGCCGATCTGAGAGGAGAGCTTGACTGGTCGGCTTTTACCGAGCTGTAGGCTGAGTCCGAACTCTTTGGTCGTGCCGAACTCTTTGGTGCCGAACAGATACTCTTTCTTGGGCTCTGGGCTGATGGGCCGTCACTGTTATTGGGCTTGCCATTAGGGTTTAGTTCGTACCCCATCAATTCCACATTTATTTTGAAGTCAAACCTGACAAATTACTCTAAACTCTAAAGTTGATGTCAAACCTGACAAATTACTCTAAACTCTAAAGTTGATATGCTATTCCCTCCGTTCTTTATTAATAGATGCATTTCTTTTCGACACAAAGATTAAGAATAGTGTGTCAAATAAATGGTGAATAAAGTAAGAGAGAATAAAGTAGAAATGAAGTAATAGAAAATGTTACTTTTACTAAAAATAGAAGCGACACAATTATCCTGAAACTTTCCAAAATGAAAAAATGACTTAATTAACATGGGAGTATTATGTTAATGTAAATGGTCCTTTTTGTTATGCAAGTTTCCATTAATTATAACTATCTCCAATAGTGATGAAGTCATTATTTTAATTGTTAACAATTGAGGGGTGTTTTTTGAAGTTGGCTGTGTCGACATTTGATGTAGAAAGAGTTGACCATCCCGGAAAAGTGGTAGCGATATTGTCATGACTGCTATTAATAATACTAATAATCTTCCTCGTTCTAATGTAAAAGAGAACTATATAGTACAGTAATTTTCATTTTCCATGAATCCATAGTGTTATTAATTATTTGAAATAGTACAATATTCTTTCAATAAATTTTCATATATTAACAATAGTATTTTGATAAATATTCTTATATTACCATATCATTATAAATTGAATTGGTATAATAAGTTAATTAGTTCGGGTGTTAAACAGAAAAAATAATAATTGAAACATAAAAATCGAAACCAATAAAAGAGAATGAGTCAGATTGAATTAGAAAAAAAAAATTAACAACGGCTAAAGTAGAAAAATAATAAGAAAGAGAATTTAAACGTGGACCTCGCCAACTATGTTTTCGCCTGAATACATATTAACCTCTGCTTATATACTACTCCATACAATTCATGTTGAAATTCCTAGAGGCAAAAGCAGACAACAAAACTCATCGGTCTACGGTGATCTACCAATTACATTGTTTAATGTAAACATATTTATATTTTCATGGTTTGTGTAGCAATGTTGAATTTTATGTAATGGAAAAGTAAAAATATTTTTACTCTATATATGCGTGGTATTTGGTGTAGAATTAGGAGAGAATGTGGTTAAATAATTAATTTCCATGGTATATGTAATTATGATTTATGAACTCATATTTGTGCAGTTGAAGTCAAGAAATAAAGTAGGCGTCCAACCATACCACTCTTTTTTTCTTCTTCAATTTCATAACTAATCCAACTTCTTTGGAGAAGTTCATTACAACTGAAACCTGTCACCTTTGAATTTGTTGTCAATACTAAACTAAATTTATTCATAACTCTAATTTAATTTCTCTTGCTAATTACTAATTACCAAATTATCAGGAGATTAGTTCCACTGAGTAATCAAGAGTTACCACCTCCAGTCAAGCTCCAGTTAACGGACACCCATGTAAGTCTTTAAATAAACTCTACATTTATCATCAAAGTTATCATCAAGAGTTATAGAAGAAAGTGATGATCAAGTTGAGATTTCATTCATGAAGACACGGGATCGCTCTCTTGATGGAGAAGTGCCTCTCAATATCGATAAAAGGTATATTCTCCTGCGCGGATCTTCAGGTTTCTACTCTTACTCGATATTCGAGCATATGGAAGGATGGCCTGATCTCAACATAGGCGAAGCTAGAATCGCCTTCAAGCTTCACCAAGACAAGTAAGGATCAGTAATTTATCATACATGCATCATATTTAGCATTCTTGTTGGTGATGCTGATGAATTTGTGGGTGTAGGTTTCATTACAAGGTAATATCAGACAACAAGCAAAGGATCATGCCATCTGACAATGACAGAAAAGTAGGGGATACCCTTGATTATCGGGAAGCTGTTCTGATAACGCATTCTAGCAACCCTCGACTAAGGGGAGACGTATGGGAATGAACATGGATTCAGTTTTATGAATATGAAAACCAAGTAGTGTATTGAAAAGTGTAATGAATGAATAAGGTGGATGACAAGTACCAGTACTCGTGCAATAACGAAGATAACCACGTGCATGGCTGGATCAGCTCTACTGGCCAGCGTGTCGGATTTTGAGTGGTGATGCCTGGTGATGAATTCAGAGGCGGTGGCCCTGTCAAACAAGACCTCACGTCACATGCCGGCCCAACTTCCTTAGCTGTTAGTCTTATCACCACTTCACAATATGGAATTATGGACTAATTAACATATATGTGCATTGCTTTTTTCACGGACAGACGTTTTGCAGTGCACATTATGCTGGTGTCAACTATGGAGTTAGATTGCGCAACGGAGAGCATTGGAAGAAGGTGTTTGGCCATGTTTTCGTCTACCTCAACTCGGATCGCAACAATAACTCTACTGCCATTTGGGAAGATGCCAAGAGACGGGTCCTTTTTTCTTTACTTGCAATGCACAAACCTTAAATTGCAGTTGAAAAAAGTATTCATTTCAGTTTTCTATAAATCAGACAGCAAAAGAGAGGAAGAAATGGGCATATGATTTCCCACAATCACCAGATTTTCCGGGTGCCAATCAATGCGGTGCAATCAGAGGACGACTGTTAGTACAAGACAAGGAAACTGAGATAGCCAAATCAGCATATGTGGGATTGGCCCCACTCGGAGATGTTGGATCATGGCAAGATGACTCTAAGGTTACATAGTTACTAAATTAAGTATACTAGTTATAAACAAATCATAAGAGGATTTTGCTAAATTCCTGTTTTGTCAGGGCTATCAATTTTGGACACGAACGGACGACAAAGGCTACTTCAGTATAAAAGGTGTTAGACCAGACACATACAACTTGTACATTTGGGTTCCGAGCGTCATTGGAGACTACAAACACCACGGCGAGATTACAATCCAACCAGGGGAGCAAGTTCAAATAGGCGATACTGTGTACGCTAGTCCAAGAAATGGTCCAATGCTCTGGGAAATAGGGATCCCAGATCGCACTGCAGCCGAGTTCTATGTCCCGGATCCAAACCCTCTCTTAGTAAATAAACTATTCATCAACCATACAGAAATCTACAGGCAATATGGCCTGTGGAACAGATACACAGATTTGTATCCTCATCACGATCTCGTTTACACTGTTGGAGCCAGCGATTATCGGAAAGACTGGTTTTTCGCCCATGTAAACAGGTATGCATCTATATCATATTAGCAACTAGCAAGCTCATTTATAAAGATATTTGAATTAATGTGAAATATACTTTTGTAGGCATGTGAATAAAGAGTATGTCCCAACAACATGGAAAATTGTGTTCAACTTAGGAAAGGTGGTGAGGAGAGGAAGTTACAGTTGAGGGTTGCGTTGGCATCTTCGAGTTTTGCAGAAATACAAGTAGGGATCAACAACAACAACCAACGACCTCATTTATCAACGGGGAGGATTGGGAGAGACAACGCGATTGCTAGGCATGGGATACATGGGCTTTACAAACTGTACAGTGTAACAATATCAGGATGTTAGTTGGTTGAAGGAAGAAATACAATATATCTGAGGCAAGCGCGAGATGGAAACCCATTCACCGGTGTCCTGTACGACTACATTCGCCTAGAAAGCCGGCCTCAACGTTAAACTTAATGCTCGCCTTTTCTATCAAAATGCTCACTCTGCCTATATATATGTATACATTAGAATATAGTACACAGTTTTTTTTCATCAATTCTTTTCATTCATGTATTTTAGTTTTGCAAGCATTATTGTCAACATGAATAGTGCTTTTTGTTATTTATTCAAGTATGTATGTTTTTCATTTTCCATGATGCTTTAATTCTAATTATTTTTTGAGGGGCTTTTGTTTTTATTCAAACAAATAGTTTTATTTCTCTCAATCTTTATCTCACCGAAATTATGTAGATATGATACTAACATGGATCAATGATATTCACATGGAGTTCATAAATTAAGAAGAACAAAAGAATTTTATATACTAACAGTTGTGCAACTTGGTGTTTACTTGTTAGTATTAAAACGTAATTGCTATGATATCCTGAAAATGGCAAATGGTATGCTTGAAACCACTAGAAGGGTTGCGCGTTCGTATAATCTATTGTTTAACATGATTAAGTGATACACGACATAGATATATTTTAAATGTAGTAATATTATTTTTATTATTAACTTAAGAATTTTATTAGCAAGTTGATCATGTAAAAAGGTGACAAAAATGAAACCTAAGTTCTATATTTATGTCGTAGTATAATTTAAACCCTCGAGAAATTAAATGGTAATGATCATTATTACAATAGTACTTCTAAACAACGTTAGACATAAACACATATTAAAAAATATGTAGGTAGAGAACGAGTGAAGGTATGAAATAAATTGTGAAAATGTGTTCGTATTTATAGAGTTTTGAATGTAAGTTAAAAATATACCATGGCCAAAAATACCACCCCCCACTCGAGCGGTGCATTGCCTACCCAGCAATGCACACTGCCATGGCTCCGGTGCCAATCCCCTTCCCCTGGTACCCCATCCAGCCGACCTAGACATGCCCACGGTTTCCAGTTCCGGCGGTTAACCGCCGAACCAGAACCGCGACGATTTTTTCGAACCGGAACCGTCGTATTTGGAACCGCAGTCCGGTTCCGGTTCCGGTTAACCGGCGGTTTCACGGTTCCGGCGAGGCATCTGATGCGTCAGGCGGTGGAAGCTTTTTTAGGCTGTTTTTTGGCCGTAACCGGCGGTTAACCGCCGGTTCCCGCGGTTAACCGTGAAACCGGCTGTTTTCCGGTTCCAGTGCGGAACACGAGCCTGATACGTTGCAGGTCGTCAGACGGTTTTTGTTGACCAAACCGCCGGTTTTGGGGTAAAACCGGCAGTTCCGGCGGTTTTACACCCAAACCGTCGGTTTCGTCGGAATTTCAATTTTGTTTTAATTCTGATTTTGAATTCAAATTAATCCATTTTCCCCCTATTTTTATCTATAAATACTCCCTTCTATCCTCACTTACATTCACCCCATTCTTGTGTTAACAGGAGTTTCTCTCTTCTATCTCCCAATTCTCTCTCTTTGTCTCACATTTCTCATTTGTGCTATTGTGCTTACATTTGAATTATTCAAGTGCTACTCTTATATTACGCATTGTTATACTTATACATTTATATTACATTGTTGTATATGTATTGTAAATTGTAATGTATCGTTGTCCGTTACAACTCAAATTCAATAAAATTGATATGATTTTCACCTTATTCGTCTTATTTCAATTTAAATTATCCATTGTCTTGTTCCAATTTAGTGTATAAGTCCAAATTTTAAATTACATAGCAAAAAAAAAATAAAAAAAAACCGCCGGTTTTCGAACCGGAACCGTGAAAACCGTCCGAAATCCGACGGTTCGGAACCGGAACCGTGAAATAGCCTCACGGTTCGGTTCCGGTTCCGCCTTTCTAAAAACCGGAACCGGCGGTTCCGAACCGGAACCGCCGGTTTACGAACCGTGGGCATCTCTAAGCCAACCCCCTTCCTTACTGGTGCTACACTCCCTCCCTTCGGTTACCGATGGCCTCAACCCGTTTTTTTTTTTTTGGTTTCAATTTTGGCTTGATACAATATTGAACAATTTCAATGGTTTAATGGGGGTAGACGTTACACCATTTATAGTTCGTTTGAAACATATGCATTTTCTGGTTTATTTTTAGAAAGGTACTTCATAAGTAGTAAATAGTGAGTAATTTTTTTTGAAGGACAACAATGAGTAGGTTTGGAAATTGGAAGTCCAAACTTATTTAGAAATTAGAATTGTGATGGGCGTGGGATTAATAAGAGTAATATGTTAATCATTAATTACATAAAGAACCCTTAGAACAGCTAGCTTAATCCAGCCAAAATCTTGTTAAAGATTCCTAAGACGTGAACACACGTAAGAATAAATAACTATAGAAAAAGTAATACCTACCATTATTTATAACAAGTAGCAGAATTACAGCTTAAACCATGCATTGTTCAACCAATCATATAATTAACAGTAATAATATAATCTTGATTTTTCATCATAATCTCCTGAAAAGTCAACCGCTCTCCATTATCAAGAGAATTAAGCTTGTTGATACTCCTGTGTTCCTCTGATGTGTTTTTGAGAGATGAGAGAATGATAAAAAAAGATTTTATTTCTTCATTCTTAGTTCTGATCATATACTTCTACATTTGTTATGTTGCGTAGGCACTGGTTTTGTACGTCATCAAATGCCATAATGTTTCAGTCGGTGTAAGCTGATAGAGAGGTGACGAGACTATGGAGAAGGGTCCACGGCCATCGATTCAACGCTGGCTTCTTATAATGTTGTGCTGCTTCTTCCTTCTTACCAAGATTCATGCACAAAGGTTTTTTTTTATTTTTTATTTGTCTGTTTCATCGTTTCAGAATTGTCATGCAGAAAGAAACAATATGGAATTCATCCATATTGCTCTCTTTGAAATATTAATTTACCTAAATATTATATATACTGAATGGAAAATAAATTTTATTCTCCGTTTGTTGCCTCTTAATATATGAATTATTCGCAGGTCACCTCCACCCGTCAAACTCCACGTAACGGAAGAGCATGTAAGTCTATCAATATATTTCTTGGGTATGAGAAGTAAGAATAGTTTTACTGTGTTACACACTTTTATATTGATAGAAAAAAAATAATATGAATATATTTGGATTGAGTGATCATTGAACTGGTAAGGATTAAAGGTATTTATAGATGCCTCTAAATGTAACTATGTAAGTATAGATAAAACATGAAAAAAATGAAGATACATGACTCTTCATTGCAAAGTACATATCAACATCGTGAGATTATGAAGAAAACATGAAAATACCAGATATATAATGTTGAATAACAAGACTCTAGTACCACGATTTAAGTAGGAATAGTGCTGCGGCACATATACATTTGAATTGATTTGATTAATCAAATGTAAGGATGAAAAATGTATTTATAAATTCATCTAAACATAAATATAGTCAATACATGAATTAAATATAAATAATTTATACTCTTTCCGTCCGCCATTTATAGTCTCATTTTGACTCAGCACGAGTTTTAAGCAATTGTTGACTTTGTGGAGAAAAACAGGAAAATGAGTTAGTAAAATATGGATCCCACTTTTTTATAGTATTTATTTTATAATATAATGTAAGTGTAATGAGTTAATGAAATGTGGATCCACCTACCTAAAATGGAAAAATACAAATGATCGCCATCCAAAAATGGCAAAGGAGACTTTAAATTGCAGACAATGGGTGTACAACTGTATATGACTCTTCATTGAGTACATCAAGGGATACATGCATGAATGTTAGACTTACTTAATTTCAAATTACTTCTCAACAATAAATATTGAAATTGAAAATTTGCATCACCAATGATAATGCAAAACCCAAAAATACATATTGATCTTTAAATTTTGTTTCAGGTGGAGATAGAAAACGGCATTGTTAAAATCACGTTGTCTAATCCGACCGGCATGATCACAAGCCTCGGGTACAAAAACATCACCAATGTTCTTGAATATCGCCTTGTAGAAGGAAGAGGGTGAGTATAAGTCCTTCAAAAGTTTGGAATACATCCACAATATTTTTTTTAATTTTGAATAATTGAATAACAGGTACTATGATATTATGTGGGGTAAGCCAGATCGCAATGAAAGTTATTTTGACAGGTAAGTTAAAGGGTTTAACAAGGTTTTATTTGTATAATTAGTAAAAACTAAGTTGTCGATGATGATTGTGCAGGCTCGACTGCCAAAGCCTTAGAATTATAGTAGAAACCGATGATCAAGTTGAAGGACATGGCATCACTTAATTGATGGAGAAGTGCCTCTCAATATTGATAAGAGGTGTTCCATATGATTTCCATGTATGCATAGATTATATTAGTAGTACAATATAATGTTTTTTTAGCATGAATTAATTATGTCAACCAATATAATAATTATATACATGTATCAAATATTTCAAGGTACATTGTCCTGCGTGGATCATCAGGTTTATACTCATGCAAATTTAGTGCATATGGAAGGATGGCCCGATCTAAACATATATGAAGCAAGAATCGCCTTCAAGCTTCACCAAGACATGTAAGACCTAATTCGTAGTACTTGACTATAATTGACATTCACAATAAAAGATAAGTATACCAATGGAATTTACCGCGGGAAGCTATACGAATATGTCGGTAACATCAGTTACCGACATATAACACACACCGTTGAAATAATCGTAGGTAAATGAGCGTTAGTGACTGTTACTACGAATTACCAACGCCGAACTATGTCGATTAACTATCATCATAAAATTGTCATCTGGCATACCGAAACTTTTAGTAAGAAAAATATATAGTTTTTACTCATACTAAATTTTTGGAACAGTATATACTATGACAGTTTAAGTGGGTATTCCGTACCTGTGACATCCCTAACTCAAATTATTATATAAAAAAATGAAATGAAACAAAAACATATAATTAGTTTGCCAATTAAATTAGCTTAATTATATAATGTATGCACATTATTTTAGTAGATTAACTTATTATACAAAAGTCGGCATAATATTGTGTACATGCATAAAAATTTTATACAAGTATGCATGCGTATACACACACACTAGTATATTAGTATATATGTAACCATGACTCTTATAATCCACTTATATTTTTCTGAATAAAATATCAATGATGTTTTGGTGGGCTTGAGTTATACAAACTCTACGAATTATGAACGTCGGTGGCTAACGCATTTTTGACAACCTTTTTATCCTTATCAATTTGAGCCACGAAAAATTTATAGTATATAGAATGATGAGAGTCCAAGATATTTTAAAATATGTATCTGAAAAATGTTTTTTGTAACTATTTTAAATATATACGTCAAAGGAGTTGGGGTGGCAAACTCGGTAAATATATCGTTAATAATCCAATGCGTTTTTTTTTAATTGGGAATTTGGTTTTGGTAAACCGTTAGAAATGTATAATGATGGGGTATCTGTCAGTAATTTCCTTCATTTTTTAGTGTAACATTTTTGTATTTAGACTGATGATTTTGAGAGATTAGGTTTCATTACATGGTAATATCCGACGATAAGCAAAGGATAATGCCAACAAATATGGATTTGAAAACAGGCCAACATCTTAGTTACAAGGAAGCTGTTTGGTTAACAAATTCAAGCAATCCACGGCTGAGAGAAGAGGTAATTAAACTAGTTAAAGATTGAGAACATGGTTTGTTACAAAAGAAAAGTGTAGTGACATCCAAGATTTAGTGCATGCATACACAGGTGGATGATAAGTATCAGTACTCATGTGACAACAAGGATAACCGCGTGCAGGGATGGATTAGTTCAAAATCCAATCCGAAGATTGGGTTCTGGGTGATAACGCCTAGTGATGAGTTCCGAGCCGGTGGTCCTGTCAAACAAGATCTCACTTCGCACGCTTCCTCTACTTCCCTGGCTGTCAGTCAGTCAGCCTCCTTCATTGTTAATGCTACATACTGATACGAGACATTGCCATATCTTCTCATATCTTCCATATCTTTTATTTAGTTATCTTTTTGATTCATAGTATCTTTTCCATATCTTTGTTTTCTTATTCAATAAGTTAGGGTAGTAGTATTCTAGTATTATAAATAGGAGAGGATGTTATCATTTTAATCATTCAATGAATATATGATTTTGGACAAGTCCCTTGCATAATACGTTGAATCCTTAATCCCTACGCCACCTGCTGCCCGACGGAATCTCACCGCGCACAGCCGGGACATATATCTGATCTGCAGTCGTTGCCCGACGGGTTGGAACCTGCGCACAGCCACCCAGATTCGTCCTCCGCCGACCCTCACGGGCGCCGGATTTATCTCTTCATAGTTGTTCTCCGTTCTACCGAACGTTAGGGATTTAGGTCCTTATCAACTGGTGGTTTCATTGAGAGCTAACCATCCCACCATCTCGAACCGAAGTTACACCCCTGCCCGACGGGAACCATTCCGCGCACAACAACTGCTTTGGTTGTCGAGTCCCGCCTGTCCGCCGGACAACTCTATTTCTGCAACGCTCGACGGGGAGGATTCCCGTGTGCCGCATTGAAGTCAGACGATCATCATCCCCCACAACCACGCCTCAATCCATCAGCATGTCATACGCATACGCCAACCACCACCATATGTCACGCAGCTACACCGAAGTTGGGCGTCGTGCAAAATACCACCGGGATACGCCACCGCCTTACCAAATGGAGTCGGTCCAGATCTGCCACCCTACCTGTTGGGATCCTCCCGGTAACCGATCACTCCAGGATTTCGATCCCTACGACCCTCCCCCGACGCGACAACCCTCTTATTGGGAACCACCGCCTCACCGGGCATCGCAAGGATACTCGGAATATGATCAGCCACCGCCGCGTCCACCTAGTTGCTGGTGGGATCCGCCAAACATCGAACCAATTGACGCTGTCCTCCACTGCCCGTGCATCGTTCTACCTGCGGGGTACATCCATCCTGTTTGGAACCGGACAAGTCACATCCCTATCAGCCTGATAGAAACCCGTACATGAGCCGCCAGCCCCGGTGCCACCATCTGCCATCATACCAGCCACCACACAACACCAATATGGAGCGTTATGAACAATTGATCGACCTACTGGATGACGCTACCTCCAGGTTGGAATCACGTTTTGAAGAAATTGATCGACGTTTGACAAAATTGCAGGCTTCAAGAGCAGCATATAGACCACCGCCCAGGCGTCGTCCAACCTACTGGGATCCGCCATTCCGAATGCAAGGTCATCGTGTTGAAGAGATTCGCACTCCTCCGCTGCCGGAGCCACCGACACAGTACACGCCTTTACCGTTTCAACAACCGACGCTTGTGCACACCCGCACGCCTACTTGTTGGACACTCCCGACCAACTCCAATCACGGGGAAGTGCGACCCATGAACAGCCCTACGGTGTGCCCCCTTATGAACAGCCGTCGCCAACACCGCGACAATATTCTTGTTGGGACCCTTCAGGACAGCACACAACAGAAGCCGCTGATTCCCGACACGTCTTATTTTCTGTTGAGGTAGCTGTTTCTGGAGGAAAACGAACCACTTCGCCTGGTATTAGGCCATATTTGACGTCGTATGGGGAGACGGGTGTTAATAAGAAAGTGGATCACAAAAGACTGCCCATTACATGTTCGAAGATTGATCACGCAGATGACAATGACATTAGAGCAAAAACAAAGGAGCCAATAGATGAGGTGGGTAGAACTCTCTTCTTTGGGAAGACTCTTGGAGCTGAGCCCAAAGCAATCGGGTCGTTGGATTTAAACCTTGCACCCAGTGACCAATTAAACGAGTTGCCAGGCCTACCACGTGCGAGACTCAAGATAGAGGACGAGCCTTTCAATGAGGAGGAAAATTATGACCATTCTGCTGTCCTGCAGCAACCTTCGTTGCCTGCTGCTATCTCATGCTCAATGACAAGGATTGTGGTGAGAATTGGATTTGCCGTGGGAAGTGTATTGTTGGGAAAATTTTCCAAGCATTCACTTTATGTTGATAAAAGGAAATTTACGTGTGATTCGGTAGTTGATGACAATGGATCTGCATTGGCTCGAATACAGCGACCGTGCACATTTACATTTGATCCCGGGGGAGATAAATCGCCAAAGCTTATTCTTTCAACTCTTCGTTGCTTCGTGGTTCACACCTTGAGGACAAGGTGGATTTTAACCATGGGGGAGTTGATACGAGACATTGCCATATCTTCCCATATCTTCCATATCTTTTATTTAGTTATCTTTTTGATTCATAGTATATTTTCCATATCTTTGTTTTCTTATTCAATAAGTTAGGGTAGTAGTATTCTAGTATTATAAATAGGAGAGGATGTTATCATTTTAATCATTCAATGAATATATGATTTTGGCCAAGTCCCTTGCATAATACGTTGATTCCTTAATCCCTACGCCACCTGCTGCCCGACGGAATCTCACCGTGCACAACCGGGACGTATATCTGATCTGCAGTCGCTGCCCGACGGGTTGGAACCCGCACACAGCCACCCAGATTCTTCCTCCGCCGACCCTCACGGGCGCCGGATTTATCTCTTCATAGTTGTTCTCCGTTCTACTGAACGATAAGGACCTAAATCCCTAACGTTCGGTAGAACGGAGAACAACTATGAAGAGATAAATCCGGCGCCCGTGAGGGTCGGCGGAGGAAGAATCTGGGTGGCTGTGTGCGGGTTCCAACCCGTCGGGCAGCGACTGCAGATCAGATATACGTCCCGGTTGTGCACGGTGAGATTCCGTCGGGCAGCAGGTGGCGTAGGGATTAAGGAATCAACGTATTATGCAAGGGACTTGGCCAAAATCATATATTCATTGAATGATTAAAATGATAACATCCTCTCCTATTTATAATACTAGAATACTAATACCCTAACTTATTGAATAAGAAAACAAAGATATGGAAAAGATATTATGAATAAAAAAGATAACTAAATAAAAGATATGGAAGATATGAGAAGATATGACAATGTCTCGTATCACATACATAGTACTTTTTTGCACTAATTCATCATATTGATTTTTAATGACAGATATTCTTTAGTGTGCATTATGCTGGTGAGGATATTGGAGTGAGATTACGCGATGGAGAGCAGTGGAACAAGGTATTCGGCCCTGTTTTCATGTACCTCAACACGGACTCGGATTCCACATCAATTTGGGAAGATGCTAAGAGACAGGTCAATTTTCATCCACAAACATTACAAAGCAAAAACATACAGTTTTTTATTTGTTTCCTACGTAACTGGCTGCCCAAGAGACCAAGAATTGGCCTTACGATTTCCCACTTTCCCGAGATTTTCCACATTCCAACCAACGAGGCTCTGTCACAGGCCGATTATTTGTAAACGACAGGACAATTACACCAGCAATTTCAGCATATGTGGGATTGGCCCAACCTGGAGATGCTGGATCTTGGCAAACCAACTCTACGGTTAAGGGTATATATATACACGTTTGACTGAAATATATCATTTAGCTCTGCTAAAATTCAGTAATATCACAGGGCTATCAATTTTGGAGCCGAAGTGACAAAAGGGGCCACTTCAGCATCAAAGGTGTTAGAGAAGGCATTTACAATTTGTACGCGTGGGTAGCAGGAGTCATCGGAGACTATAAACACCATGGTGACATTATAGTCCGACCAGGTGATATCACATGTACTTACTTACTTTTGACAAGCTAAGAGACTTATCTAGCATGTATATTTTCTAATCATATCAGGAAGCCAAGTTGGGATGGGTAATATTATGTACACCCCTCCAAGAAATGGTCCGACTCTCTGGGAAATCGGAATCCCTGATCGAACTGCAGCTGAATTCTACGTTCCTGATCCAGCCCCTCATCTAGTAAACAGACTATATGTGAACCACACAAAAAAGTACGTCACTTGAGATTTTTATTTTAGAGTAATCAAACAAATATTGTGCTTATTTTGGAATATTTCACCAAATGTGTAGGTATAGGCAATATGGTTTCGGCATATGATAATATCGGACTATATGCAATGGGAGATGCCTATTGCCAATGACAGGAAAAGGGGTCGTACCCTTGATTTCAAGGAAGCTGTGGTATTGGAAAATCCTGGCAATCTAGCCCTCCAAGGTGAGGTGGATGACAAGTATCAATACTCGTGCAACACAAAGGATAACCGAGTACATGGATGGATTAGCTCGGAATCAAAGGTAGGATTTTGGGTGATAAGGCCTAGTGATGGATTAGCTCGGAATCAAAGGTAGGATTTTAGAGTAAGGAATGGAGAGGCATGGAATTAGGTGCTTGGACCTGTTTTTATCTACCTTAACTTGAGGATTAATAACACTAAACCAAACACACTTTGGGAAGATGCTAAAACACAGGTCGTCTTATTTTTCAATACAACCATAGAATTAGATTTACTTGAATCGACACTAGTTGACTTGATCAGATGCTGAAAGAAATCAAGAAATGGTCGTATGATTTCCCAGCTTCAACTGATTATGTTCACGCGGCTCAGCGTGGTACTATCACAGGCCGGTTGCTTGTACGCGACAACTACCTCAATCGAGGTAAAATCATCCCAGCTAAGTCTACATATGTTGGACTAGCTGCACCTGGATATGCTGGATCATGGAAACGTGAATCTAAGGTTACATACATACATACATACATACATACATACATACATACATACATTTATCATATACATACTGATCATAGATGTTATCACATGTCAGGGCTATCAATTCTGGACACGAACTGATGAAACTAGTTCGTTCACCATAACAAGCGTTCGAGCAGGCAAGTACAACTTGTATGCTTGGGTACCAACTGTACTCGGGGACTTCAAACATGAATTCAACATTGTAATCAAACAAGGAAGCAAAGTTGAACTTGGCGACATTGTGTACACTCCTCCAAGAAATGGGTCGACACTGTGGGAGATCGGAATTGCTGATCGTACCGCAGCTGAGTTCTACATTCCTGATCTAGACCCTACCCTAGTAAACAAACTATTCATCAACCACACTGACAAGTTAGCTCCTACTCACAAATATCTTAACTAAGGCGATCGTTAATAATTAATTTATGATTAACATTTGTTTCCAGATATAGACAATATGGCTTATGGGAGAGATACGCACACTTGTATCCTGATCAAGATCTCACTTACATTGTTGGAAAGAGCGACTATCGCAAACACTTGTTTTTCGCCCATGTAAACAGGTAGTTTACACTTTATTTATCTATAGTTTTGGGCAACTAAATAACCATTGGCCTTGGTCGAATTTGCAGAAAGGTAAAGAGAGGCTATAAACCAACCACATGGAAGATAATATTCGACACAACGAATTTGACGAGGGGAGCAAATTACACACTGAGGCTGGCATTAGCTTCTGCTCAATGTGCTAACATACAAGTAATTTACAAGAAATAATTAATGTAAGTCGATTATCATAGAAAGAATAATATTGATCTGTATATGTGTAGGTATGGATCAACGACGATCCAAATGGTAATCTCTCTCACTTTGAGACTGGAAGAATTGTGAAAGATAACGCGATAGCGAGACATGGGATTCATGGGCTATACTGGTTGTATAGTATAAAGGTAGACGGATTTAATCTTGTGCATGGAACAAATACCATTTATCTCAAGCAGTCACTACAGTTTGGCGCTTTCAACAGTGTTTTATATGATTACATTCGCCTGAAGCCCACCTACTAGAAATTAGAATATTCATTTAGTAGCTACTATCATAAAATAGAAAAAGATTCAGATTTAGATGGCATGTTTGTTCCCTTTGTATTCTTCGTATTGCTCTTATATGCACATGATCTCCCATCCTATTCACATTTTTTGGATGTTTCACTCATAAGTGACATATTTCTAAAAAAAATTGATTCACTATGCTACTTTATTTTCTATCCACTTAGCACACTATTGCATAGAATCGTGTGGAACAGTAAATGTGTCGTTTTGAGTCGAAATGGGAGTATTATATATTAATGAATTTGCTACCAATTATAAAATTAGTCAAACTCTTGTTGTGGAATATGACACATATGGAAAACGAGATATGGTCCAGCCACGAGCGGATCTACATGGTACTTTGTTGGGGCAAATGCCCCTACTCGGAACAGCCGTGCAGGTCGAGATGCCCGACGCAGGGGGACCAAGGGGTCGAGATCCCCAACTCAGAGCCCACATGGAACTCACAACCCAAACGAAAGACGAAGAGGCCTAGTTCTCATTAGTTAAAATTGTATTTCCTTCTATGTTATTTCTTTCTTTATTTTCAAAGTATTTGCATGATATTATATTAAGTTTTTTAAGTCAATATTCTCATAATTTCTTCTTGATCCTTTCCCGGGTCGTAAAGTTGAATTAAGCAGGGTCCGGATCCTATAAATAACAGGATCTATATAGGTCACAATATTGAGAAATAAAGAATGTCTTTCTTCTCACTCACGTCGCTAATCCTAGCACTCCAACTTAGGGCAAAACTTTCATCTTTGTTCTTAATTCTCCACGGTTTGTGCTCTCTTCCACGTTAGGGAGAACTAAAACCATAACATTCATCCCAACCATTTCCTTGCATTCTGTTGCGCGTTAAGCCACAAAGGTTGGGTTGCCAATGCCCAAAGTAGTACAGTAATATATGTGACTTAAGATACATGTATGATATCATTCCTGACCATTTTCCTAATGAGACTTTCCGGACAGCAGTTGGACTTTCATTCCATCATTGCTCTGTTTTAGCATATCTCGTAATTAAGTACAAATAATGAGCTGCTACTATTGTTGCTCCCCTCTTATATGCATTTCTTCATGTAGTTACCAACAACTTTTTTTCCTTCCAAGGAAATGTGCCAACCCACTGATTTCTATTTAAAGAAACTCGGATCGTCGATTGCAGCTGAACCCATCGATTTTATCGAGGGTTTTGAATTACGGTCAGATGTCTTACTCAAGATGATGCATTTTCATATACACAACAACGTTATCATTTTACGTTTTGACAAATTAGCTTGATTGTTGTCAATTTTTGATAAATGTTACACTTCGGTATGCCCATATGTGCATTGATCACTTATTTTACTCTCTCTTATCTCTCGTACTTTATTTCTCTCTTATATTTTATTTTATTATCATTCAACTCATTCAACACAATTTCTTAGTTTTTATGTCCAAAAAAAGTGCCCTAACTTAATTGGGACGGAGGGACTAATATTAAATTTCCAACGATCCAACGGTCACTGGATCGGCCAACCTGGCGCTAGCACACGGTCCCTATGTGTACACTAGTCCGAGTAGGGTTTGCAGCCCTACTGGGACCCGAATTCGATTAAACTGGTTTAGCATAGCCAACAGATAGGTAATCATAAACAAAACATGGCATGACAACTCATTTAAAATAAATCATGTTTTCACATAAAACACGCTTTAAAAGAAAGAAGAGCCCACCTCGTTTGCTTAAACTCTTTCAAACGAGTGTTTTCCTGTCCTGAGATTACGCATCGTGCGACGACGTTCCTTTATAAAAATTAATATACTTAAATTAGGCTTTAAGTAATTATTCATCTTGCATGAATGCATGCCTAAGCGTGTACTTATTATTTTATTTCCTTCTTTCTAAATTTAGAAATCTTAATTCTGCAATTACATCGGCGATTTAATTTATTCGGAAACTGGCCGAACTGTGAGTGTAGTTATATCGCGACTAAATCTTACTGAAACTGTCTCAACTCATCATAAGATGCTTAAATCAAGGGAAACATTGTCTGAAATGTGTTGAGGGTACAAATCATACTGAATCAGAGTAGTCGCGGGACAATTGTCTTTGCTAAAAGCAAGTTCTAAATTTGCGCAACTGAAGAGTACCAAGACGAATGTAATATGTATGAAGACATACTACATCAGCTACATCCCTACTTATTCAATCTTCTGTCCCAACACTTCCTCGGCTTTGACAACGATCAACCTGCACACTAAGGAAAACAATATGCATGGTTGAGTACTTGATGCACTCAGTGGGCTCATGCCGAAAACATTTCTCTTTTAGTTGTCATCCAAGCTGAGTGAACGCGGGGTTTTTCTGAAAAGAAGTCCCGGTCATTAAAACTATTATTTCTTTCTGACAATAGACTGCAGTCATTTAAACTTCTGATGATATACCATATCGGATCTGTGTGAACCGAGAATGTGGGCCGGCCACATTCCAACGGTCACAAGGCCGACCAACCTAGCGCTAGCACACGGTCCCTATGTGTATACTAGTCCGAGTATAGTTTGCGGCCCTACTGGGACCCGAATTCGATTTAACTTGTTTGGCATAGCCAACAGATAGGTAATCATAAACAAAACATGGCATGACAACTCATTCAAAAATATTCACGTTTTCACATAAAATCACATTTCGAAAGAAAGAAGAGGCCACATCGTTTGCTTAAACTCTCTCAAACGAGCGCTTCCTGACTTGAGAGTACTCGTCGTGCGACGACGTTCCTTTATAACAAATAATATACTTAAATTAGGTTTTAAGTAACTATTTATCTTACATGTATGCATGCCTAAGCGTATGCTTATTATTTTACTTCATACCTTCTAAATTTAGAAGTCTTAAGTCTTTAATTAAATCAACGATTTAATTAATTCGGAGTCTTGCTGAACTGCTCGGGAATAATAAACTCCTGAATTATTTTCTTTAAGTATCTCAAAATACTTACTTGGACTAATAAAGTCTGCCTTAAGTATTTACTGACTTCTATTTCATCACGGCTAATATTTTCCTTCTTCCATGGCTTAAATGAAATTTCTCTTCTTAAATCCTGAATTTATTTAGAGCGGTGGCTCAACGACTTTACTTACATGCTAAGCCCCAATTTAATTAATCGCGGCCCAAATTGATATTTAAAAGGAGATGCCCCAAATTGAAACGATGGGAGCAGTCCTACTCCTTCCTCTCGGCGAATGCATCGATTCGCCGTCATTTTCGGGCTACGGTCGGAGCATCGTCTGCTTTAGTTCTTCGTCGCCACCGGGTCACCGGCGACTAGTATCAGCGGAAGCTCCGCCGTCGCTATTTGTTGCAGAAAAAGACTCCGAATCGGAGACGGACCCAGCGGCGTTCTTCCATCGCCATCTCCCGAATCTGCGTGGGTGTCGCTCCTCTCCGAGCTGGTGGAGTGCACTTCCCTCCGGCGGCTCTGCTGCGATGCGGCACCACCACCCATCGCCGTTTTGGACCGGCTGTGAGCCGTGCCGCACAGCCGGCTCCGCCACCGCCACCGCCTCTACGCCTAGCTGCTGCTGGGGTCGCACCATCGGTAGGGGAAAGAGGCATCGGTCCCCTCCGAATTCCGGTTCCGTTCGTGAGCTATGCCGATTCGTCGGCTAGTAGCTAAGTTCCTACCTTCCATTCTCCTCTTTAACTTTGTTCCTCGTTGAGTTAAAAGTTTTTGGGACCTAACTGCTACCGTTATTAATCCTACGAAGCAGTCTATGGAATACTTTGGCATTTCTTGATTGTTGGGGCTACCGTTATGTTGTTCTTCTTAAGTTTGATCTCGGCTACCTACTGTTTTGCTTAAACATGATGCATAGAGGGTGTTGTGGGGTTTACCTATTACGAGTCAGTGTATCACTTTTGGGCGCACTAGTACTCTTCGTGAAGAAGAGGAATGGAACTTTGCAAACGTTTATCGACTATCGAGAGCTGAACAAGTTAACCCTCAAGAACAAGTACCTTTACCGAGAATCGACGACCTCTTCGACCAGCTGCGAGGAGGTGGTGTATTCTCGAAGATGGACTTGAGATTGAGTTATCACCAGCTGAGTGTTTGACAGAACGGTATACCTAAGACTGCATTTCGCACCAGATATGACCATTACGAGTTTACTGTAATGCCTTTTTGGGCTTACAAACGCCCCAGTCGTGTTCATGGACCTAATGAACCGCGTATTCCACCCATATTTGGACAAGTTCATCGTAGTTTTATAGATGATGTGCTCATCTACTCGAAGAATGAGAAGGAACACGAGGATCATTTGAAGGCCACTTTAGAGACGTTAAGAGCCGAGAAACTCTATGCTAAGTTTAGCAAGTGTGAGTTCTGGCTTAAGGAAGTGAACTTCCTTGGACACATAGTGACAATAGAAGGGATCTGAGTGGACCCTGCTAAAGTTGAAGCCGCGCAACGTTGGCAGTCACCAACGACGCCCAATGAAATTCGGAGTTCCTAGGACTGGCAGGATACTACCGAAGATTCATTGAAGGATTTTCTAAGATAGCAAAGCCAATGACTCAACAGCTCAAGAAAGGAGTTAAAGTCGATTGGACCCCAGAATGTGAGGCAAGCTTCCAGTTACTAAAGGAAAAGTTGACCACATCACCAGTTCTAGCTGTGCCAGAAGCAGGAGTTGACTATGTGGTGTATACAGATGCATTGAAGGTTGGACTCGGGTGCGTGCTGATGCAGAAGGGCAAGGTGATTGCATATGCATCACACCAGTTAAGGCCGCACGAGTTGAACTACCCGACGCATGACCTAAAATTTAGCAGCAGTGGTGCACGCTTTGAAAATCTGGAGACATCATCTCTATGGAGTTCGATGTGAGATTTTCACAAATCATAAGAGTCTCAAGTACTTCTTTGAGCAGAAGGATTTGAATATGAGACAGCGCAGATGGCTGGAATTAGTTAAGGACTACGACTGCGGTATAAATTACCACCCAGGCAAGGCCAATGTGGTAGCAGATGCCTTGAGCAGAAAGACTGCACCTCAAGTGGCTACTTTCCTCACACAAGAGGAAGAGCTCATCCGGGAATTTGCTAAGATGCGACTGGAGATAGTCAGAGCCCCAGAGACGGTGGACAGCAGAATTTCCACCTTAGTCATAGAACCAGACTTAAGAGCCGGAATCATCGACGCCCAGAGACCCGATGAGGCGTTAGAAAAGATCAGCCTTAAAGTGAGGACCGGAAAAGGGGACAGTTACCGCGAAGAGGCAGATAACACCCTTACCTTTGATGGAAGACTGTGCGTACCCAATGATAAGGCACTTAGGAACGAGATCATGAGTGAAGCTCATGAGACGCCCTACACTGTCCATCCTGGAAGTACGAAGATGTATCAGGAGTTGAAGAGACAATTTTGGTGGGATGGCATGAAGAGAGGCATAGCCTCGTTTGTAGAAAGATGCCTGGCTTGCCAGCAAGTGAAGGCGTTACATCAACGACCCTATGGGAAGTTGCAACCCCTCGAGATTCCAGAATGGAAATGGGAGCATATAGCTATGGATTTTGTGACAAAATTGCCAAAATCTCAGCGAGGAAATACTGTCATCTAGGTGATTATAGATCCCCTCACCAAAGGTGCTCACTTCAAACCAATTCGTATCACATACGGATCAGACAAGTTGGCACAGATTTGTGTGCAAGAGATCGTGCGCCTGCATGGTGTACCAGTAACGATCACTTCAGATCGAGATTCAAAATTTACTTCTAGATTTTGGATAAGCCTACAGCGAAAGTTAGACACTCAGCTGAACTTCAGCACAGCATTCCATCCACAGACGGACGGACAGTCCGAAAGGACAATTCAGACGTTAGAAGATATGTTGAGAGCCGTAGTGCTCGACCGTGGAGTAAGCTCGGAGCCAGTACTTCCACTTATAGAGTTCGCCTACAACAGTTACCAGGCAACCATCAATATGGCCCCATATGAAGCACTCTATGAGAAGAAATGTAGATCACCACTTTACTAGGATAAAGTTGGTGAGAGAAGAATTCTCAGACCAGACTCCGTAGAGGAAATTATAGAAGACAGATCCGAGAGAGGATCAAGGAAGCTCAAGATAGACAGAAATCCTATGCAGATGTTCGCAAAACCGATTTACAGTTCAAAGCAGAAGACAAAGTCTTTCCGAAAATATCCCCATCGAAAGGGATAACTAGATTCGACGTCAAGGGCAAGCTAAAACCACGTTTTATCGGACCTTACGAGATCCTAGAAACAGTTGGCCCTGTGACGTACAGATTAGCACTCCCGCCAAGCTTCAGAAATGTTCACAATGTGTTTCATGTATCACAGTTGAGGAAATACACAATGTGTTTCATGTATCACAGTTGAGGAAATATGTGTCTGACCCCAAACACATAGTACACCAAGAAGAGATGGTGTTAGAACTAGATTTGAGCTATGAAGAAAAGCTAGAATCAATTCTGGACAGAAAAGTGAAAGAGTTGAGAAATAAAACTATTGTAACAGTGAAAGTCCTATGGAAGCACCACGGCCGCGAGGAGGAGACGTGGGATCTTAAGGACCAGATAAAAGAGGAATACCCAGAGTTTTTTGCCTAACCGAGATAAAATTTTAGGACCAAATTTTTGTTACTGAGGGTAGAATGTAATAGCCGAGACCTAGATTCTTGAGAATTTTGAAACAAATACTAGAAATTTAAATAAAGAGAAATAAATAATATTTATTTAATTCTTGAGCAACACAACATTTTATTATTTCAAGCTAAAGTTTACAAATATTCAAAGAGAACAAAGGAAACAGAAACACATTAATTTCAATTATAGTAGACTCTTCGTACATGTTGAGATAAAAGAAAAGGGGAGACTCACTATCCTATTACAATAGGGAACATCTAGCTTTGGCCCTTTCGACACAAGTCTTCGGCCCAGGTTTTTCTAGGGTCCGTTGGGCCCGAGACGTCAAGGTGACAGCCGTCTGAAATCAATTCCCTTTGCCCCTGCAGAACACAGACGAAACGAGCTAAATTAAACAAGAAAAAAATACATAGAATACTAAGGCTTTTGGCAAGCGAATCAAGTAAGGGAAAGAAGCAACACTACCTTTGATGGGGACCCAAAAAAAAAGAAACACTTGCCAAATAAGCAAGACAAGATGGAAGTGCCACTGCACTCCTTAGCCACAACTGCAGGCTGCCACGAGCCAGGAAAAGAGAGTAAAACTGCAACAACCCTACACTCCAGCTGCAGCAGCCTTGTAGAGCTGCAGATAACCACCTCGGCCCCCTTTCTTGTACACCTGCCACAACAGATCAAGTTTCATTTATGAATCCAAGTACTAAGTACCCACAAGGAGCCAATTTCAGTTAAAGTTGCTGTAAGATGAAAACAAGAATATACAGCAGCCCCATTAATTCTCCACAAGTACACATCTCGGCCTATAAGAGAACCCCTCCATGCTCACCCAAATTCTCTCCACATTCCCACAACGTTCCAGCAGCAGAACAAAACAGAGAGAGTTCATTCTAAGCTCGGCCGGAGATCCCACAACCTCACGGCCCATTTCTCAGTAAGTAACCCCACAATACACTCTTGCATCATTTAGAGAATGCACCATAAATAGCCAAGAACTTAGAATCATAGAAGCATGATCACTTAAGAAGCCATAGAAATAACCAATAGCCAAACCATAACAGTCAGTAGGGGAATGTGTAGCACATCTATGTAAAGATTCATTCTAATGAGCTAAATTTCTGCCAAGGATCACAACATAAAGCTTCTGCTAAGAACCAATTTAATGGGCACAGTAATCGAACTCTCACAAGATCAAAGCTTGAACATCACCAATAGTCATGAATAGATTTTTCATAGCTTTGCCAAACAAAACCCACGAAACAAGCAAAGTAATAGAAGGCAGAAAACTTAGCTTAGGGAGAGGTTGTCCGTCGGTGGCGCGACGTCGACGGAGGGCTCGCCGAGAGGCTGAGAACCCCATGGTGGCGGGCTGAACCGCGACGGTCGCGCGGCGCTGCTGAACGCCGGGGAGCAACCGGCGATGACTCTCCGTCGTGAGGAAAGGAGCACGGCGGCAAAGCCGCTGCCGGAGCGTGCACCGCTATTTACGCCAGACAGCAACCTTGAGTCAAGCAACGGCGGTTTCCCGAGAGGCGATGCCCTTTCTCCGTTTCGAAAGCGCCGGGACGACGGCGAACGACGGGCGGCGGTGGGGGTCACCGAGGGAAGAAGCTAGGGTTTTGACTTCTCAATTGGGGATTTTTCTTCAAAAATGTGGAAATGGAGAGAAAGAGAGTGACGGACAAGGAGAATAATGTGACTTGGGCCTCCCTCTTTAATTTTGAGTTGGGCCTGGAGAGATCATTTTTCAAAAAGGGCCCTGACAGTTTGGGGAGTATATTTGGGCCAGGAAAAATAAAGAAATTTGTCTCCATTTAAATTTTGGGTCACTGCAAAAAAAAGGGTTCTGGGCCTGTTGCTAAAATGCTAGGCCATTATAATTAGTTTAATGGACCATCACCCTAAATGAATACAGGAATTTAGAAGAGAAATTTCCCTAAGCCACAGAAGAAAAGAAATTTATTAAGCTGTGTTGAAATAGTATTCAATAAATACTCAGATGGGAACTTTATTAGCCAAGTAAGTATTTCAAAATACTTAAAGAAAATAAACTGGGAATTTATTGTACCCGAGCAGTTCGGCAAGAACCCAAATAGATTAAATCACTGATTTAATTAAAGATTTAAGACTTATAGATTTTAGAAAGAAGGAAATAAAATAAAGAGCACACGCTTAGGCATGCATACATGCAAGATGAATAATTACTTAAAGCCTAATTTAAGTATATTCTGTAAAGGAACGTCGTCGCTCGACGCGTAATCTCAGGACAAGAAAGCACCGTTTGCAAGAGTTTAAGCAATCGAGGTGGGATCTTCTTTCATTCGAAATGTGATTTTATGTGAAAACGTGAATATTTTTGAATGAGTTGTCATGTCATGTTTTGTTTATGATTACCTATCTGTTGGCTATGCCAAACAAGTTAAATCGAATTCGGGTCCCAGTAGGGCCGCAAACCCTACTCGAACTAGTGTACATATAGGGACCGTGTGCTAGCGCCAGGTTGGCCGGTCCGGTGATCGTGGAATGTGGCCACATTCCCGGTTCACACAGATTAGATATGGTACATCATCAAAAGTTTAAATGAATACAGTCTATTTTCATAAAGAAATAACAGTTTTAGTGAATGAGACTTATTTTCAGAAAAACCTCGTGTTCACTCAGCTTGGCTGACAACTAAAAGAAAAATATTTTCGGCATGAGCCCACTGAGTGCATCAAGTACTCAGCCCTGCATATTGTTTTCCTTAATGTGCAGGTTGATCGTTGTCAAAGCCGAGGAGGTGTTGGGACAGAAGATTGAACAAGTAGGAAGATAGCTGATGTAGTATGTCTTCATATATATTACATTTGTCTTGGTACTCTTCCGTTTGCAAATTTAGAACTTGTTTTTAGCAAAGACAATTGTCCCACGACTACTCTGATTCAGTATGATTTGTACCCTCAACACATTTTAGACAATGTTTCCTTTGAATTAAGCATCTTATGATGAGTTGAGACAGTTTCAGTAAGCTTTAGTCGCGATATAACTACACTTTCTCCGAGTTAGGGAGTAGGGTCGTGACCGAGGACTCTAAAATACAGAAGTCCAGAGATTCAATTAAAACAAGTTTATATTATATAGTATAACTAGGAATAATAATTGGGACGGATATTAAATTTCCAACGATTATTAATTTTCCGATTCTAAAATACAGAAGTCCAGAGATTCAATTAAAATAAGTTTATATTATATAGTATAAACTAGGAATAATTTTATATTATAGTATTAATATAAAACTTTAACGACAACTTGCACCGAAATGCCATAATTTCAATCTTGACAGTGAGAGGCCAAAGGAACCCACCACCCAACCATTATGATTTTATCCTTTATCTTTGATTTTATTATCACCAACAGTATTGTACTCGGACATCATATTCAATTATTTTTTTCGAATCAAGAGAAGCAAAAGAGAACTTATTATTAATGATGAATATAGAAATGTACCCTCTTTATTAATGCACTAATTAATTAATGAGGTTTGGTATTATTCCAATGTTTACTATTAATCAATCGAGAAAATATAATGAAACATATAGGAAGATTTGCACACAATCCGGCCAATCACATTTTCGTATTAATGAGTTAAGAGTCAATCATAACGTTGAAAAATTTTGTAAACATCTGATGTGCAAAATATCCAGATTGATAGACGTTTGAGAAATGTATAATTTATGAATTCATAGGTAATGTGTTTTGTAATCTTCATTGTGTACGAGGAAAAGTCAGTCCACTCTTGCGTGCAGAAAAATAAGACAGGATAGGTATGACTGATTATTTTTAGCAAATTAGGTACTATATTAGTTACTAATATCACCCGAATTCTAGATTTTTATACGAATTTAAATCTTGACAGTAAGGACTTTGCTGATTCATATGCAACCTTCGCCAAATCGAATCTAATTTAATTAGTCAAGATGACTAATAGTCTAATAAACTTGGGCATTGAACACTCGATCCTAAATTTCGTGTAAGAACAAGAAGAGCTTTCGTCTAACAATAGGAAAAAATCTAGGCGTGAACCTGAATTTTATCTGTGCGGAGATTTCATTGCAATGTTTGTGTGAAACAATATATATTTTCCAGCTATTTGAAACATCATTGTTGTTTCTCCCATTCTGCCAATCTTTGTCACATGTTTCATAGGGTAAATAACTCATCTAGGGATGAAATTCAATGAAAAAATAAATCAGGAATCCAGCTATTTGTTAGGATATATTAAATTATCTCATGTCGTTGTTGACTGCAATATTTGATTAAAGTACTCCATCCGTCCCTGAAAATTTGTTACTTATTTACATTTTCGTCCGTCCTCACATTTCATTTTTACCTTTTTTTTAATAGACTTCATATTCCACTAACTCATTCTTACTCACATTTTATTATAAAATTAATATAAAAATAGGATTTACATGCCATTAACTTTTTTAATTCACTTTTTATTATATTTTTTAAAGTTCATATCGGGTTAAATGATGACCAATTATAATTGATGGAGTAGTAATTGAATGAATTGTATAAAGGGCAGGCCGCCTTGCTAGACCTCACTACTCTTCTCCCCACTATTAATTAAATAATGTAGTCTTTATTCTTTCGCAGCCATTAAATCTTAAATCAATTGACCTGGCTTTGTTGGGCTGTAGGGAGATTCATGTATCTGATTTTAATAATTTAAGATCATTATAAGAGTCAACGAGCGATTGGCAAATGGATTCCGTTCGAGCGTAGAGATGCAAACGATATTCAGCTATGGTTCGAAACCTTAGTTTTAGGTCATCATCAACCCTCTTTAACCATCGTTTTTCTTCTATTATTCATGAATCTCACAAAATGACATTATTCAAATTAAATCTAAATGATGGCAAAAGTATAACATTCTATTAGAAAAAGAAGTAAAAAAAGGAATGAAATAAAATGAAAAACTAGTATACAAATAAAAAAATATATATGCAATTAGGTTTTCAATTTATAATTTTATTTGAAAAATAAATTTTAGCAAATATAAAGCAATTTTTATGCATAAAAACTAATTTTTAAATTAAATATCTATGTATAAATATATATAATTTTAAAATTGGATAAAATCAAACTCATTTGTAAGCCCGCTAGTAGGTTTCAAAGTGGCTCCCTATTGGCCGAAAGAGGAGGGCAAGTGGAGGGACATCATTCCCTTCATCACTTAGGCAATTGAGTCACTGCGTTCCTTCCCTGTTTTGTCACTTCAGAACATGGCAGAATGCTTGTGCTGTGGATACTCTTAGAAGCGACACACGAAACACGTTGTGTATACGACCATTGGCAGAAGTCTAGAGCTGGTAGTGATATGCTCCTTTTTAGAAATTTGTCATGGATTGTTGAATGCCCATAATGAGTTTTAGAACAATTTGTTGAGGACAAACTCATCCCACATCGGGAGTCTAAGGAAAGTTGGAAGGTGTATACAATGACGCACTCAGAATTTCAACTCTGGAGGGTCCAAATTACTAGTATAAGTGCAGATTATTTTTTGATATTTATCTCACCACAAGTAGTCATGACATGAGTGAAGTTGTAAGATATATAGATTATAGTGAATGATAAAAAATAAAAGGGTGGTGATAGAACTAGAAATACATATGATCATTGTCGTTAAAAGTAGCGTCAACATTGAAAGAGCCATTATTGCCATGAATACTTATAATATCAAATGTTATACATGTATGACATATTATTTTTTTCATAATTATCATATTTTTTAAAATGATTATCTAGAATAATAGTAATAAATGCAATAACTAAGAGAATTATTTTTATTGCAAAGTGTGTGTTATTTAAAATAATAGCTTGTCTATTTGAAATAATGTGAGTTCGATAAAATATTCAGTGGACCAGACACACCACGTGGCATGATGATGTGGTGTGTCCTACTAATTAAAAATTGACAAATGGAAGTATTAAGAATATATAGATTAAAGAGTAAATGCCAAAATTGGTCCTGAACATATGCTCATTTTATCATTTTGGTCCTAAACTTTATCTTTTGAATTTTTTGGTCCTGGACATTTCAAATCGGATCACAATTGGTCCTCCGTCAACAATTCCGTTAATATTTAACGGTCAACGATTTTAATCACAATTTTGACCAACTTAAACAATTTTTAATTATTTAATCATCAAAATTATTTTTTTAAATAAAATCATAAATTATTTATTAGAAATAATTAAGTAATTTTTAAATAATTAAATTATTTATTCCAACTTAAACAATTTTTAAATAACAAAATTATTTATGATTTTATTTAAAAAAATAATTTTGATGATTAAATAATTAATTAAAAATTATTTAAGTTGGTCAAAATTGTGTTTATCATAAAAAAATCATAAATTATTTATTACAACTTAAACAATTTTTAAATAATCAAATTATTTATGATTTTATTTAAAAAAATATTTTTGATGATTAAATAATTAAAAATTGTTTAAGTTGGTCAAAATTGTGATTAAAATCGTTGACCGTTAAATATTAACAGAATTGTTAATGGAGGATCAATTGTGATCCGATTTGAAATGTCCAGGACCAAAAAATTCAAAAGATAATGTTTATGACCAAAATGATAAAATGGGCATATGTTCAGGACCAATTTTGGCCTTTACTCTAGATTAAACTATATAAGGTATTTAGTTCTCTTGTACATGGAATAATATCCTAAAATTTAAAACTCTTCACACACATTATGTTAACTTAAATTTACAATTTTTCATTTTGTATTTATACATGAAGAAAATAAAAAAAAACATAATGATAAACTAAATCGTAATTAATCATGATAGTAGTATGCACGAAAATAAAAATATTTATAATATTATTTTACCATTACATAAGATAAAAAATTACTTAGTATTGTATGCATCTCAAATAATCACAATACATGTACTTAAGTTTACTATTTTTTTCATTTTGTATTATATATGAAAAATATTACAACTAATTGTATTTACACATGAAAAAAAATAAAAAATAAAAAAAACATAATGATAAACTAAATCATAATAAATCATGTTAGTACTATGCTCGAAAATAAAAATATTTATAGTATTATTTTACCATTACACAAAATAAAAAATTACTTAGTATTGTATGTTTCTCAACTAATCACAATACATTAACTTAAGTTTACTATTTTTTTTCATTTTGTATTTATATATGAAAAAAATTATAAATGAAAATGTAACACTCCGTTTGTTAATATACTAAATCATAACTAATCATATTAGTACTATAGGCATGAAATTAAAAGTATTTATATAATTTTATTTTACTATTACACAAAATAAAAAAATACTTAATATAAATTAGTCTTACAATGATGTGAATATATAATGAAAAATATGAAATATATTATTATATATATGAGAGTATAATAGTTTATATTGAAATTTGGAAAGTTTTTTAATTTAAAAATTTTATTCCAGGTACAAGAACTAAATACCTTATATAGTTTAATCTATATATTCTTAGTAATTCCATTTGTCAATTTTCAATTAGTAGGACATACCACATCATCATGCCACGTGGTGGTGTGTATGGTCCACTGAATATTTTGTCGAGTTGCAGGCCTTTATCTACAAAAGATGATGTGCAATCAAGAGGTATATTCCGATCTCTATTAACATGTCTAGGTATATCTTATTTCAGATGTAATGCCCGTCTATTAGGGTAAATTGGATTTTTTTTTCTCAAACTATATATTAATCGGAAATGATAGTAATACAATATGATCTTTAATTATTAACACCAATCATGCAACGAAAACAGCTTTTATTTTTTGTCCCCTTAATAGAAGTGATTTACTAGTAGGCACAAGGCGAAAAGTAACACTACTCGTATTTCTTTCATCAAAGAAAATTGTTTTGGAAAAGTAAAGTCAATCAAAGTAGATCAATAAAACAATGTCGAGAATTCAAACACTATTCCTATACTCGCTTATGCGCTAAGCATATACATCACCTAACATCATAATCTCTTTAAATACCACTAATTCACCTTCGCCAACAACATCAATTCGCACTCTCTCCACTTTCGAACTTATTTTCTTATACACGAATTTTATTTTCTAACATGGCAAAATCACACGAAACAGAGCACCCTGTCAAAGCCTTCGGATTGGCTGCCACCGACTCATCTGGCCATCTCTCCCCTTTCAAATTCTCTAGAAGGTTCTTTTCCTTATTCCCTCTCTCTCTCTCTCTATTATGTGCCTCTAGAATTACTAGTAATATTTAACAATTATGGTTGTATTTGCAGGGCAACTGGGGATGATGATGTGCAGTTCAAAGTGTTGTATTGTGGGATCTGCCACACTGATCTTCATTACCTCAAAAACGAGTGGGGCGTCACTCAATATCCCATTGTTCCTGGGTAACTTTCCGCAAATTCTAAGTCATAAGATGTTATCATGCCACTGGATGCCTATAAGTAACATTGATATGCAATTGCAGGCATGAGATTGTTGGTGTAGTAACAGAGGTGGGAAAGAAGGTTGAGAAGGTCAGAGTCGGAGACAAGGTTGGCGTGGGATGCATGGTCGGATCGTGTCGATCGTGCGAGAGCTGCAAGGAAGATCTTGAGAATTACTGCCCCAAGATCATCCCCACTTATGCTGCTCCCTACCACGATGGCACCATCACGTACGGTGGTTACTCTGATATCATGGTTGCTGACGAGCATTTCATTGTTCGTATTCCCGACAACATGCCATTGGATGCAGCTGCTCCTCTTCTATGTGCAGGTATCACCACCTACAGCCCCATGAGATACTTTGGACTAGACAAGCCCGGGATGCACATTGGAGTTGTTGGTTTGGGTGGACTAGGCCATGTTGCTGTTAAATTTGCCAAGGCTTTCGGCTGCAAGGTCACAGTCATTAGTACTTCCCTCAGCAAAAAGGACGAAGCGCTTTCACATTTGGGCGCAGATTCATTCTTGATCAGTAAAGATGCTGATGAAATGCAGGTACAAAATGAAATATCCCAATGTTTTATCAACATCACTATCATCATCATCACTAAATTAATATAGATTGTGTTACTATGACCTATGTAGGGTGCTGTGGGAACAATGGATGGTATAATTGATACAGTATCAGCTCATCATGCCTTGATGCCACTCATTGGCCTCTTGAAGGCTCACGGAAAGCTCATCATGGTTGGCGCCCCAGATAAGCCTCTTGAGCTACCTGTGTTTCCTCTACTTGCAGGTACAATACCCATATGGAGTATCATATTCTAAGATTGTATATACTAAAATCAATCATTTTGATGACATTAATGTGTGGTTGTAATGAATATTGTTGTAGGGAGAAAGATGATATCAGGGAGTGGGATTGGAGGAATGAAAGAGACCCAAGAAATGATTGATTATGCAGCCAAGCACAATATAAAGGCAGATATTGAACTAATTTCAGCAGACTACGTTAACACTGCATTAGAGCGGCTGACCAAGGCTGATGTGAAGTATCGCTTTGTGATAGATGTTGCCAACACCCTCAAACAATCTTGAACTCAAGTCTTCGATGGAAGTGATTGTTCTTCTCCTGTTTTGTTCGGTCTTTCATGAAAGCTATTGTTCTTCTCATGTTTAGTTCGTCCTTTGATGGAAGAGATTTTTCTTATCTTGTTTTGTTCAATTTTACGCATATATTCACTGTTGAATTGTGTTTGAGTTTTGTACCTGTGTTTTATACACACATATTATAATAAATATATGCTTTTGTTTGTGAACTGCATATCATATTCTCAAGTTCTGTACCCGTGTTCTTCTCTCATTTTGTTCGGAGAGAAGAGATTGGTTCTCTTGTTTTGTTGAATTTTACAATTATATATTTTAGACATATGTTCACTGCTGGTTTGTCTTAAATTTTGTATTATACAATCTATACATATGGTATAATAAAAAATATACTTTTGTTTTGAATTGCATATCACATTATATATACTCACTAAATTCCATCCACTTTTTCATTCAAATATTTCTTTCCATTTTTTCTTTCCTTTGAACTTTTTTAGAGCTAGAACTTCTCTCATGTACTTGATGTCCAACTGCTACCTATATAATCGAAGCATATCTCCCGGCCATATCTTATTATTAAGCCGATTGTTAATTTACCTTCTCTTTCCATATATTTTCATATATTTGTTTCCGTGTTCGAAAATTTAACGGTACTAGAAATATAAATATGATAGATTGTTATCTTTGAATGATTCAGTGAGTGAAGTATTTTCTCTACTATTCTATCGCGTTAATCAAACCGTAGCTATCCAAATCTGCCCGAAGAGAAAACCCCGCGCAGAACCCAAGGGAAAACCCCGTGCAGAACCCTACCCCTCCGTCCACCAAGCCGCAAATGCTGCCGGACCCAATCTGTCCGACGGGGAAACAAAGGCTGCCAAATTTCCCCCTTCGCCGCTGAGCTAACTGCCGTCGGTGTTTGTTAAGGGATTTGCCCCTTAACATTATATAAAAATATTACTCACTCTGTTCCTTAAAAAATAGGCATTTGAAATGACATGTGTATTAATTCACAATTGGTAAAGTAAGAGAAAGATAAAAAGAAAAAGTGATTGAAGTATTATTAGTGCAGAATGAGACACATCTCATTATAGAGAGAAAAAAAATCCTTAAATAGAATTAATCTTTAAGGGATATATCAAAATGACAAATATAGTCTATTTATAAGGGACGGATGGAGTATCATTTTATATTTGAATGTATTGACATTTGAGCTCCATATTTAGTTATAAATCCTTAAATTAAATTGATGTAAAAATAAAATGATGATCTAGAAATATTACCTTAAGCAAAATATATTTGAGCGCTACGTTACCTAGGTGAAATATAGAGTTCTTTCTTTTTTTGGTAAAACATGTTAATTGAATTCCATTTTAACGAAGAAGATTAGATTTATTCCGAATGGGGAAGTGACGCACAAGGATTATGCGTCGTTATTAATGAAACGCACAACCCTTATGCGTCTTTGGCTAATGACGCACAAGGGTTATGCGTCGTTCAACGACGCATAAGGGTTATGCGTCTTACTCTAATGATGCATAACCCTTGTGCGTCACACTGGTTAGTATTCATGCCTATCACGCGGGTGACCCAGGTTCGATCCCCGGTAATGGTGCATTTTTTTAAGTGATTAGTTGTTTTTGGCAAATACATATTACTCTTATTGTCTATGTTTATCACCCTCGATTACTTTAAAATCAACACAAACTTTAAAAAATTAAATTCAATAAAAAATTAAATGCATCAATCCATATTATAAATATAATTAAAAATTATCTTTAGCCCTATCAAATTAATGCCCACAATATAAAAGTAGGAGAGTTACTATTAATTTTTTTTAAAAATTCCATTCTTTTTATTTGAATTGAACCTTTCATATATGTATAATTGCATGCATAGTTCAATGATAATTGATAATCAATTTGACAAATATTTATATGAACGCATATTGTTTGCACAACGACGAGTATATCTATCATTTTTCTTTGTTGAAAAGGTTTGGATTTTGTAAATCATTTGGCAGACCAATCGTATTTCTTGTCACAATTTATAAAATGTAAAAGTAAAATAAAAATATTAAATATATGAACTTTCAAATTGCCAATCATGAAGTGTGCATCGCATGCTTGTCGTAATTTATCGGATGTTTATTTTAATATGAAAGCCACCTATATATAAACACCCTTTTAATAGGAACAATATAATTCCAAAATTTTTATTAACACATATTCTATAGTCTCATCCCTCAATAATTCACCTCTCTCTCTTTGCCTCTCTCACGTAATTTCACGATTGTGTGTAGACTTAGACTCAAGTTATAATCCAAAAAATTTGTACAAAATTTACTAAGTCAAAATCTTAGCCTAGCAAGACAAGTTAGTATATTAATACAAAAATGCAGAACCAAGCATACAAAAGTAATTTTTAGGACATTGTAAGCTTATTTTTACGTCATTATAGTAAGGATGACATGAAATGATCTTAACATGACCTCAAATCCAAAGTTTATAATATGACCTAAAACTGCTTTACAATGACCCTCCGTGTTTTTGTTTAATTATTGACCATTGGATTGTCAAATCTTATGGTCAGGATTTTGTATTGAGATCAAGTTTTGTATTGATCATTTTCCTATATATATATATATATATATATATATATATTGATTTGATGATTGCAAAAAGTAATATGTATTTGCCAAAAACAAATGTTTAGAATAACTTATTTTTATAAAATACTAATGACTTAAAAAAATGCACCATTGCCGAGGATCGAACCCGGGTCACCCGCGTGATAGGTGAGAATACTAACCAGTGTGACGCACAAGGGTTGTGCGTCATTAGGGTAAGACGCATAACCCTTGTGCGTCACTCCCCCATTCGGAATATATCTAATCTTCTTCATTAAAATGGAATTTAATTAACATGCTTTAAAAAAAAGAAAGAACTCGTGAAATATAGTCCTCTATTCAATATTTAATCGTTCCAGCAAAATTTTATAAAATGATTTTAAAACTAGTGGCTGCCCTACTAATTGAGCTACATCTCCAGTTCAAACCTTACTACAAATATTTTTAAAAATTGGTATTAAAGGTTTTAAATAAAAATTTGGGCGTGATGGGATTTGAATATTGAGAAAAAATTGTATAGTCTTGATATATCAAATGACATAATGAGTTGATATGTATAAGA
Organism: Salvia splendens; assembly: GCF_004379255.2. Taxonomy (NCBI): domain Eukaryota; kingdom Viridiplantae; phylum Streptophyta; class Magnoliopsida; order Lamiales; family Lamiaceae; genus Salvia; species Salvia splendens. The sequence continues at coordinate 20,860,783 of NC_056052.1, forward strand.
AATAACTTTTTGACTAATAGAATTCTAAAAAAGTCGTACTCTAATTATAAATGAATACTTTAGCATTGAATATTTGAATAGTGTGCCAATGGAGCTACATAACGAATTTTTTTTCAATTTATTACAATTTTACCTCTTAGAAATAAAAATATTAGGAGACATGAATGTTAATAAAAAATTGTTAATGTATAAGAAAAAAAATTATTAAAAAAATGTAAATGTATATAGATATAGATATTCACCTTATTTGTAATTAATATACTTCATTCATCCAACTCTAAATAACATATTATTATTTTTCAGATGTTATAATTTAGATGACATACTACTTTTAAAGGTAAAATATCACTTTTTATGTTTCTTTTTTATTCAATCTCTACTTAATTTACAAAACAACATCATATAGAATCTCGTGCTGAATTAAAAATACTCCACTTAAAATAAAATGGAGAAAGTACGTAAAATAAAAAAAAGGCTAATTCTTTAAGAAGAATTAAAATAATAAAATAAGATAATTTTTAAAAATAGATAAAGTAAAAACAATAAATATAAAATTAGTAGTCTCCGTTTGCATAAAAAAAATGGCGCAATTAAACGGAAATTACTATAAGCAGTTGGCATTGAATAGTCCAAAGTGTGCGGTGGAATTGATGATAAAAAAAAAAGAGAGAAGATTCTCGAAAGAGTTTTGAAGAAGGTCAATATTTCTAGAAAAATGCAAAATTTGAATTGCCTATGTTGACAAACTATCTTCAGTCTACGGTTATTATCGCTTCAGTATTCACACAATAGCAGCCGAATGGGAATGGGAATGGGAATGGGAATGGGAATAGGGATAGGGATGGAACATCTGCATTCATCTCAACACTTATCTATAAATACCATTCTTTCAACTTCCAAACAATCACAAACACATTTCCAATAATCTCTCTATTTTCTCTTTGATATTTTACTAATTTGTGAAATGGCGAAATCACATGAAACAGAGCACCCTGTGAAAGCCTTTGGATTGGCTGCTACAGACTCATCTGGCCATCTCTCTCCTTTCAAATTCTCCAGAAGGTGCTTTTCCTATATATCTCTCTATGATGATGGTGATGAATCAGCTAGGAAACTAAGTAACCTATACTTATACTCGATCAATTTGCAGGGCAACTGGTGATGACGATGTGCAGTTCAAAGTGTTGTATTGTGGGATCTGCCACACTGATCTTCATTACCTCAAGAACGAGTGGGGCGTCACTCAATACCCAATTGTTCCTGGGTAAGTTTCTGTATCATGTATTCATGCCTTTGGATGCCAATAATATTGATATGGATATACAATTGCAGGCATGAGATTGTTGGTGTAGTAACAGAGGTGGGAAAGAAGGTTGAGAAGGTCAGAGTCGGAGACAAGGTTGGAGTGGGATGCATGGTCGGATCGTGTCGATCGTGCGAGAGCTGCAAGGAAGATCTTGAGAATTACTGCCCCAAGATCATCCCCACTTACGCTGCTCCCTACCACGATGGCACCATCACCTATGGTGGTTACTCTGATATCATGGTTGCTGACGAGCATTTCATTGTTCGTATCCCTGAAAACATGCCATTGGATGCTGCTGCTCCTCTTCTATGTGCAGGCATCACCACCTACAGCCCCATGAGATACTTTGGACTAGACAAGCCCGGGATGCACATTGGAGTTGTTGGTTTGGGCGGACTAGGCCATGTTGCTGTTAAATTTGCCAAGGCTTTTGGTTGTAAGGTCACAGTCATTAGCACATCGCTCTCCAAAAAGGACGAAGCGCTTTCACATTTGGGCGCAGATTCGTTCTTGATCAGTAAAGATGCTGATGAAATGCAGGTACAAATAGAAATACCCTTTTGTATTATCAACATCATTATCATCACTAAATTAATGTGAATGTGGATTGAATAACTATTATCTATGTAGGGTGCTGTGGGAACAATGGATGGTATAATTGATACAGTATCAGCTCATCATGCTTTGATGCCACTCATTGGCCTCTTGAAGGCTCATGGAAAGCTCATAATGCTTGGCGCCCCAGATAAGCCACTTGAGCTACCTGTTTTTCCTCTACTTGCAGGTACAATAACCATATGAAGTGTCAAATTCTAAGATAGTATATACTAAAATCAGTCATTTTGATGACATTAATGTGTGGTTGTAATGAATATTGTTTCAGGGAGAAAGATGATATCAGGGAGTGGGATTGGAGGAATGAAAGAGACCCAAGAAATGATTTATTTTGCAGCCAAGCACAATATAAAAGCAGATATTGAACTAATTTCAGCAGACTATGTTAACACTGCTTTAGAGAGGCTGACCAAGGCTGATGTCAAGTATCGCTTTGTGATAGATGTTGCCAACACTCTCCAACAATCTTGAACTCAACTCTTCAATGGAAATGATTGTTCTTCTCTTTGTTTTGTTTGTCCTTTGATGGGAGAGATTGTTCTTCACCTCTCCTATTACTTTCAATTTTACACATATATTCACTGTTGAATTATCTATGAGTTTAGTACATGTGATGTATGCACACATATATTATAATAAAAATACACTTTTTGTCAGTTGAATTGTATATATCATATTGTCTAAGTTCTGTACTGTGTTCATCTCTTGTTTTGTTCGGTCTTCGAGGGGAGAGATTGGTCCTCTCTTATTTTGTTGAATTTTGCACATATATATTTACGGGATATTCGGGTTGTGGCTTTTTGGTGCTATAGATTTCAATCCTAAACCCTATAAAATTGTTAGGCTATTCAGCCAACCTACAGATTTCCGTATATCCAATTATACCTCTCCAGCCAGATGAGATCTTAGTCTTGCAACACACATTGCAATTAAATCATCCTCTCTGATACCCTCAGCATGAGTGAAGAGTTGTTCGAACTCTGTTTGATAACTCATAACGGTGGCTTTCGTGTCAGTTTTGACAAGTTTTCAACAACACTTAGATAACTCATAAGTTATCACAAAATCATAAGCCTTGAGTTTTGATAGCCAAGAGAGTCGCCCTTGGCTTGTGAGTTTCTGTTTCAACAAGAGAGCAAGTGTTTTGTGATCAGTTTTGACAGTAGCCTAGAATTTTCCAAATAATGACTACAATGTCAATGTGTGACATAAAAACTATAGCTAACAACTTCTTTTTATAAACTGAGAGTAGCTTCAATCTGGGAGGAAGAGATTTGTCAATATAAGCAATAGAGTGCTTCTCCTGCTTCAACACACAGCTCCAATTCTCTTACTGGAAACAACAAATGGTAAATAAAATTTTTATAGAGCTTGGATTGCCTCTACTGTGTTTTGATTCAAAGTGAAGCTATTTTTCTTCAATAACTCTGTCAATGGTCACAAATAATGCATATCCTTTGCCAAACTGTTTGTATAAACCAGATAAATCCAAGAACCCTCTCATTCGTGTTATATCTATGGGACCATGCCAATCTAGAATAGCTAACTTTTTTTAGGATGAAAAAAGAACATTTTTATTATACTATTAAATTATAGTTGTCCACGCCACTTTTTTAATTTTGGACTATTCTCGAATAGGATGGTCATTTTTTTATGTAAGGTTCTAGAATGAGTATCTAATAAGGTAGGTGACTAAAATAAATAATGTAGTAGTACTATGTTGGCTTTATTGACTAATACGCTTATTCAATAGGTTATTCACACAACAGCTGCCACGACTCAGTAGGCCAAAATTATTAATAAGAAGATATTACGAGACTGATGATTGTAATTTGTGAGATTGAAAATCTGATTGCTAGAAACTTACCCGTTTAATGTAACATTTCCGTTGATAATGAAATTAGTACTGCTGACTTTTCTTATTTTTCAATCCAAACAAATCATTATTCAACTCAGTTATGCGCTACAGAGTCCGTATTATCCCAATTTATTACTCATATACATTAAGTTATTTGCAACTTATACTACCATTAAAATGCTAATAATAATATGAATAATACTCCTACTATCCATTAACACTACTTTAACTATCATTCTCCTCTCTCTCTCTTATTTCACTAATTTTGTTTTAATTTCGGTGTCATATCATATGTCTATATTTTTATGGGACGGAGGGAGTACTAATCTGTCAATACTTATTATACATTTGCAGATAGTTCAACTTCAAAACTCCTAGAAGAAATAGAAATTCAAGTCTATGGAGATTGGAGAGAATGTGCATTTTTGACTTTGATTAAGAACAATTGGTGAATAGAATAAGTTTGTAAGAAAGAATATAGCATGAAGTTGAGTTGTCTTTATTGACCATTCTCATACATTCATATGCATCCGCGCTCAGCAGATACATCATCATCATCATCTCTTCAACTCTTTTTCCTATAAATACTCTTTCAACATTATGCCAAAGTATCAATCACTCACTCCTTTTTTCTCTCTAATTTCTACTATTGTTTGCTTACATTTTGTATTAAATGGCGAAATCACACGAAACAGAGCACCCTGTGAAGGCATTTGGATTGGCTGCCACAGACTCATCTGGCCATCTCTCTCCTTTCAAATTCTCTAGAAGGTGCTTTGCTTTTCCAATATATATAAATCTCTGATGATGATGATGAAGAAGAACGAGCTAGGAGCCTAGGAAGTAAATTATTATACTTATAGTTGATCAATTTGCAGGGCGACTGGTGATGATGATGTGCAATTCAAAGTGTTGTATTGTGGGATCTGCCACACCGATCTTCATTACCTCAAAAACGAGTGGGGCGTCACTCAATATCCAATTGTACCTGGGTAACTTTCTGCAAATTCATATCATGTAATCATGCCATTAGACGCCCATAATTGATATGGATATATAATTACAGGCATGAGATCGTTGGTGTGGTAACAGAGGTGGGAAAAAAGGTTGAGAAGGTCAAGGTCGGAGACAGAGTTGGCGTGGGATGCATGGTCGGATCGTGTCGATCATGTGAGAGCTGCCATGAAGATCTTGAGAATTACTGCCCCAAGATCATCCCCACTTATGCTGCTCCCTACCACGATGGCACCATCACGTACGGTGGTTACTCTGATATCATGGTTGCTGACGAGCATTTCATTGTTCGTATTCCCGACAACATGCCATTGGATGCAGCTGCTCCTCTTCTATGTGCAGGCATCACCACCTACAGCCCCATGAGATACTTTGGACTAGACAAGCCCGGGATGCACATTGGAGTTGTTGGTTTGGGTGGACTAGGCCATGTCGCTGTTAAATTTGCCAAGGCTTTCGGTTGCAAGGTCACAGTCATTAGTACTTCCCTCAGCAAAAAGGACGAAGCGCTTTCGCATTTGGGCGCAGATTCATTCTTGATCAGTAAAGATGCTGATGAAATGCAGGTACAAAATGAAATACCCTTTTGTATTATCAACATCATCATCATCACTAAATTAATATGAATGTGAATTGTATTACTATGACCTATGTAGGGTGCTGTGGGAACAATGGATGGTATAATTGATACAGTATCAGCTCATCATGCCTTGATGCCACTCATTGGCCTCTTGAAGGCTCACGGAAAGCTCATCATGGTTGGCGCCCCAGATAAGCCTCTTGAGCTACCTGTGTTTCCTCTACTTGCAGGTACAATACCCATATGGAGTATCATATTCTAAGATTGTATATACTAAAATCAATCATTTTGATGACATTAATGTGTGGTTGTAATGAATATTGTTGTAGGGAGAAAGATGATATCAGGGAGTGGGATTGGAGGAATGAAAGAGACCCAAGAAATGATTGATTATGCAGCCAAGCACAATATAAAGGCAGATATTGAACTAATTTCAGCAGACTACGTTAACACTGCATTAGAGCGGCTGACCAAGGCTGATGTGAAGTATCGGTTTGTGATAGATGTTGCCAACACCCTCACACAATCTTGAACTCAAGTCTTCGATGGAAGTGATTGTTCTTCTCTTGTTTTGTTCAATTTTACGCGTATATTCACTGTTGAATTGTGTTTGAGTTTTGTACCTGTGTTTTATACACACATATTATAATAAATATATGCTTTTGTTTGTGAACTGCATATCATATTCTCAAGTTCTGTACCCGTGTTCTTCTCTTGTTTTGTTCGGAGGGAAGAGATTGGTTCTCTCTTGTTTTGTTGAATTTTACAATTATATATTTAGAGTGTGTTCGGTTTGGAAAATTGTATCCGTGATTAAATATGTATTGTGTTTGGTTAATGAGATTCAATCACACAACTCAATCCTAGATGAATAACCATGGTATAATTAGTCATAGCTAACCCATTATGACTAAAACAATATTACAACTCAATTTTAGATTATATTTTGGTATTATTTTATCTAGGAAACTGGACATGATGTTAGTGTTGAATTTTCATTAAGTTCCATACCTGCATTGTATATACATATTATAATAAAAATATACTTTTGTTAGTTGAGATGAAGAAAACAATTTCAGCATAAACATAAAGAGAAAAAGTTGGTTGGATAGGAACAATAAGATGCAACAGAATTTCGTTATTAAGTGTAGAATGAAACCGGAAGAAGATGTGAAGATGATGTGGCAGTGCATGAGCCAACGGTATTCCCACCGATCGAGTTACTGTTGCCCGGCCTAACAATGATTCTATAACAACATGACCCAGACTACCTTTTATTTTGTAATTAACTGAGTATTATAATTTACTTATCTAAATTTATTGTAATATGTGAGTATTAGTTTATTTATGGTAATTTTCTCCATAAAAAATACTCCCTCCGTCCCAACTAAGTTGAGACAAAAAACTTTAGCACGGAGACTAAGAAATTGTGTTGAAAAGTAGGAAAGATTAATAAAGTAGGAAAGATAAAGAGAGTAAAGTAGATAGTGGAATAAAATGCTCCCTCCGTCCCATTGAAGATAACTCACTTTCCTTTTTGGTTTGTGAGTTTGTCTCAATCAAGATGACTCATTACTAAAAATGGAAACACCTTTGTCTCTACTTTATTCCCTCTCTCTTAAATTACTCTTTCCACTTAACACACAAAATAAAGCTTCCTAAAATCTCGTGCCGCCCAAGGAAGGGGTCATTTTCTTTGGGATAGAGGGAGTAAGAGTGATTAAATGTTTTATTTTTTATTAAAAAAAGAAATGACTCAACTTAGTTGAGATATCCCAAAGAGGAATACGACTTAACTTAGTTGGTACGGAGAGAGTACTAACTCCATCCCTGCCTAAGTGAGACGTTTCATTTTCGAACATGTTTTGGAAAAATGATTATAAATAGTTAAAGTAGAGACATAAATGATTATAAACGTCTCGCTTAGGTTGAGACGGGGGAGTATTGATCAGTTGTCTTAACTGGGCAAACAACCAAATACATAAAGGTTTAACATGCAAAATAATACTCCCTCCGTTCTCTCATAGTAGAGGCGAAACTTTTCGACACAGAGTTTAAAAAAGAGATGTTGAGTGTGTTAAATAAATTGATAAAAAAAGTAAGAGATTTAGGGTCATTCGGTTGTGACTTTTTTAGGCTATAAATATCCAACCCTAACCCTGTGAAATTGTCTAACTATTCAGGCCAACCTGCGAATTTTGGATTGAATTCACATCCCTATCCGCAATCGTTATCTCTCGATCCAAAGGAGATCCTAGTCTTGCAACGTGCTACATTATAATTAAATCTTCCTCCCTGACACCCTCAACATGAGTGAGGAATATATTGACAAGCTTCCTGGCGGAATATATTGAAACAATTCTTATTATTCAGTAGTAGCATTAAATTATAGTTGTCCACGTAAGCATATAAGCCACTTTCTTAATTTTCGAGTAATGTCAAACAGGCAAATAGATAAGGTGAGGTTAAGATTCTAGAATGAGTTTCTAAGAAGGTTTGACACTAAAATTTAAAAAATGCATGTTGGCTTTATTGACTAATCCTTAACAGTGAAAGCAAGGCTTACGCTTATTCCATTGGGTATTCACACATCATCAGGAGGCCATGCGCTCAGCATATACATCATCATCTCTTCCTATAAATATTGTTGAAGAGATCACGAAAAATATTCTCGGAATTACAGAAGATTACGGAAGATTATACTCTACCAAACATAGAAGATTATATTCTACCAAATCAATGTAATTAAATGTGTTGCCTTGTATAGTCTATCTCCTAATACTATAATAATAGGTGTCCAATGTACAAAGAAAGATAGATCAATATATGAAAATTATTCCTTATCTTCGATCCCTATTTTAACATGGCACCAGAGCCAGAAAACCTACGACGGCTCAGAAAATTCTCATCATAGCCGCGATACCAATCCCGACCTTTCGAACAAAGAACCAGAGCAACCGAACCTGCAAGGAAAATGTCAGAAACTGAAGACAAGAAAATCGATCCAGATCAGCCAAACAATTTGAAGAATTGCAAGAATGTCACGGTGGCATTCAAGCTCAATGGGAAAAACTACCCATTGTGGTCAAGACTCATGAAGGTCAAGATAGGAGGCCAAGGGGCCTATTCGCACATCCGGAAAGAACCCCCGGAACCAGGGAGCAAAGGATACGGCGATTGGGAAGAAGATGACTTAGTAGTATTCTCGTGGATCGTCGACAATATTGAGAACGAAATCATTGCAGATTTCGCCCATCACCAGACGGCAAAAGCGTTGTGGGATAGCTTGGGCATAACGTTCGAGAACAAGGCCGATAAATACCTCATCTACGACCTGAAGGAGAAAATAATCACGATAAAACAGGGTAATATAGATTTGGAAACGTATTACCGGAAGATCCACGGACTTTGGATCAATGTCGATCGCTGCCAGAAGCAACCAATCACATGTTGCGACAAAGGGGTGAATCAATACCGAACACACTCCAACGAGAAGAGGCTGTTCAAATTTTTGGCTGGACTGAATCCAGAATATGACCCTATCAAACGAGACATCCTCAAAGAGGAACCCTACCCATCAGTTGAAGCTGCGTACGGGTGGGTGAAGACGGAGGCGGCTCGACGCCAGATCATGCCACCGGCGTCCTTATCCCCCACCCGCGAAGCCGTTGGCGGAGAAGCCGGAAATTCGTCATCTGGGGACGGCATCGGGAGCGGAGTTGTCGCTCAGAGTCAGCGCCAACCACACCGAAACGGAGGACCCCCTCGCTCCACCGGAGCCGCCAACCGGTCGGGAGTACGACCTGATAAGTCCGGTCTCTGGTGTACACACTGCCAGAGACCCAAGCATACATTCGAAACATGCTTCAAACGACTAGGGTATCCGGAATGGTGGGAGGAAAGGCAGAGTATGAAGACGGCACAGCCACAAGCCAAGATGGCTGTCGGAGTAACCGAAGAAGGCCAACCACGAAATCAACATGGAAATCGTGGGGGAACAACCGGTCGTGGACCAACAGAGAGCTCGGAGGGGCCAACCGACGGCGGCAACATCCGGAGAGCCGGCAATTTTGCCGAAAAGGGAGGAGCGGCGCCGATTTTAGGAGGTAACGGGTTTGGCTACCTAGGAAGTGTTGTGTTTTTCAATACTCCCCACATGACTCCTCTAATTTAGGAACTGAACCCCTTAACCTGCGAAAATTTCGATATCCCCCACATAAGTTTTCAGAATTAGAAATTGAACCCCATGACTTGCAAAGAGACCCCCCAGCATGTTCGAAATCTCCATTTGACCCCCATTATGATAAAAATTCTGATATTAGCCCCTATATATGTAATTTTGTGTCGAAAAACCCTTTTGCCCCGTTAGACACAATTTCCGCTGCATTTCATGTAAATACATGGGCTAATACGGAGAAGGGATTGATCTTTGACTGTGGGGCAACAGATACTATGACCCCATATAAGAATGACTTCATTAATATGAGTAAAATTACCAAGACGTATATTAAAACAGCTAGTGGGGAATTGATTACTGTCGAAGGGTCTGGTACTGTTGAAATATCTCCTACTTTGCGGCTCGAAAACTGCCTATATGTTCCGACATTGTCTCAGCGACTGATGTCTATCAGTCATGTAACAAGAGAATTGAATTGTACCCTACTGATGCATCCAAATTTCTGCATTTTACAGGATATTCGGACGAAGAAGATACTTGGGCGTGGCACTGAGAAATGTGGACTCTACTACGTAGACGAGATAGCTCAAACTGGCAGTGCGATGCTGGCTCACGGATCCACGAAACAAGAGATTTGGCTGTGGCACCGAAGACTAGGACATCCTTCTCCGGGTTACTTTAAATTGCTTTTCCCGAACCTATCTGTTCCTACTGACTTTTTTTGTGAAACTTGTGTTTTGGCTAAAAGCCACCGACAATCATTTAAACTCTCAAATACTCGTGTGCAATCTATGTTTTCCTTAGTACATTCTGATGTGTGGGGTCCTGCACCTTTTGCTGGGGGAAATGGTTTTCGATACTTTATTATATTCGTTGATGATTGCACTAGAATGACTTGGATCTATTTCATGAAACATAAGTCTGAAGTTATGGATAAGTTTGTTTTGTTTTTCCAAATGGTCCAAACCCAATTTCTTACTTCGATAAAAACCCTCCGGTCGGATAATGGGAGAGAATTCTTAAATAGCCAAATGAAAACTTTTTTTCAAGAAAAAGGGATGATCCATCAAACCTCTTGTGCCTATACACCTGAACAAAATGGGGTAGCTGAACGGAAAAATAGGACAATCTTGGAAATAGCCCGAGCCCTGATGATTGAATCCAAAGTTCCACAACATTTTTGGCCAGAAGCCATAGCCACGTCCGTCTACCTTATGAATCGTTTGCCTACCCGAATCCTAAACAAAAAAACCCCCCTTGATATCTTATCATCTCTATCCAAAATTCCCCAACACCTCAACCTTCAACCCAAAATCTTCGGCTGCACGGTTTATGTCCACATTGCCAAACACGAGAGAACCAAATTGTCCCCATGTGCCACCAAATGTGTCTTCGTTAGGTACGGGGTAAACCGAAAGGGCTACCGATGTTTTGATCCAAGCACCCGAAAAATCACTACCACCATGAACTGTAACTTCTTAGAAACCGAATTCTACTACCACACCCACCTTAGTAGTCAGGGGGAGAATGAGTCCAATAACTCTGTGGACTACCTAAGTTGGGTTGTGCCACAGACAAACTCTTCGATTGAGGATCTACCAAAACCGGTTGTCACTGCCGCCGAGCATGTCTTGTCAAGTGAGTCATCTCAACCGCGATCCCTCGATCCTTCTCCGCCGATATCCGAGGTACTTACTGAACCAAGTGTCCATACGGTTGATACTGACCCAACAAATGCAGAACCATCAGAAGAAGACAACACAATTGACAGTGATACTGGAAGATATGTCCTTCCCCCCTGAGCACAAGAGGAATCCCACCAAAAAGATACTCCCCCGAGAAGATTGGGAGGAAGAGCCGATATGGAGTGGCAAATTTTGTGCAAGGGAATCTAGCAAAAATGGCAAGAGTATTTGAAGCTGCTCTATATGAAGAAGAAGAAGAGATTCCACAATCAGCTGACGAGGCAATGAAGCACAGACATTGGAGAGAAGCCATGCTTACTAAGATGAAGACACTCAAAAGAAACAACACTTGGGTCAAAGATAAACGGTCGGGTGCAGATAGGTGTTTACAATAAAAAGGAGGCCAGATGGTACGATAGAGAGGTATAAAGCTAGACTCGTGGCAAAGGGATACACCCAGACTTACGGGGTCGATTACGCTGAAACCTTCTCACCTGTGGCGAAAATCAACACTATAAGAGTCCTTTTTTCGATTGCTGCTAATAAGGATTGGCCACTTCATCAATTTGATGTGACGAATGCATTCCTACATGGAGAATTGCCTAAACTAGTCTTTATGGAGCCCCCGCCAGGGTTCACTAACGAGTTTCAGGAAGGAGAAGTGTGTAAACTGCAGAAAACCCTATATGGACTGAAACAGTCCCCGAGAGCCTGGTTTGGTAGGTTCACAGAAGTAATGAAGAAGTATGGGTACAAGCAAAGCAACTCCGACCACACATTGTTTATCAAGCGAAGAGGAGAAAAGATCACATGTCTAATCATATATGTGGATGACATGATCCTTACCGGGGATGACATAGAGGAAATGGCGGAACTAAGGAAAAACCTGTTCAGCAAATTCGAGATGAAAGATTTGGGGCCGTTGAAGTATTTCCTGGGAATTGAAGTACTGCGATCAAAGAAGGGAATCTTCATTAATCAGAAAAAATATGTGCTGGATTTGCTTGCTGAAGTTGGGATGGTAGATTGCAAACCAGCAGATACTCCAATGGTTCAGAACCATGGATTGCAAATAATTGAGGGGGCAAAACCGACCGACAGAGGAAGGTACCAACGGTTGGTCGGGAAGCTGATTTATCTCTCACATACGAGGCCAGATATAGCATATGCTGTGGGAGTTGTAAGCCAATTCATGCATGCACCCCAAGAGGAGCACTGGGAGGCAGTATTACGGATTGTACGATATTTAAAGGGAACAGTTGAACATGGGATTTTTTTTGAGAAGCACGGACACCTACAGATACATGGATTCACTGATGCTGATTGGGCCGGAAACCCAAACGATAGGAAATCTACAGGAGGATACTTCACATTTGTAGGAGGTAACCTCGTGACATGGAGGAGCAAGAAACAGAAGGTTGTGGCACTTTCTAGTGCAGAGGCAGAATTTCTGGGTATCAAGAGTGGACTGACCGAGTTACTATGGTTGCAGAAACTTATGAGGGAATTGGAACTTTTCTCACACCAAGCGTGCAAGTTGTTTTGTGATAATAAGGCAGCAATAAGCATTTCATGGAATCCGGTTCAGCATGATCGTACGAAGCATGTGGAAGTCGATAGGCACTTCATAAAGGACATCATTGAAGCTAAGATTGTTGAGATGCCTTATGTCAAATCAGAAGATCAACTGGCGGATATTTTGACAAAGGCGGTGAACTCTAAATCCTTCCGAGAAATATTGTGCAAGTTAAATATCGGGAACCCTGTTAGTTAACTTGAGGGGGAGTGTTGAAGAGATCATAGAAGATATTCTCGGAATTACAGAAGATTACGGAAGATTATACTCTACCAAACATAGAAGATTATATTCTACCAAATCAATGTAATTAAATGTGTTGCCTTGTATAGTCTATCTCCTAATACTATAATAATAGGTGTCCAATGTACAAAGAAAGATAGATCAATATATGAAAATTATTCCTTATCTTCAATCCCTATTTTAACAAATATGTATCTAACATTCTCCCAAATAATCAATCACTCATTTGCATTCTCTCAATTTTCTATATTGCTTGCATACATATTTCTAATTACCAATACATATACATACATTTGTGTTAAATGGCAAAATCACACGAAACAGAGCATCCTGTGAAGGCCTTTGGATTGGCTGCCACAGACTCATCTGGCCATCTTTCTCCTTTTCAATTCTCCAGAAGGTGCTTTTCCTCTCCTCTCTCATGCTGCTAATTCTTTTATATCAATGCATCCTAAAATACAACTCATTTCCTTTATTCTGGCAATCGATTTTAACTATAACATCGATACCCGTGGCGTATTTTTCAGGGCTACTGGCGACGAAGACGTACAGTTCAAAGTGTTATATTGTGGGATCTGCCACTCCGATCTTCATTACCTCAAGAACGAATGGGGCATCTCCCAGTATCCTCTTGTTCCCGGGTGAGTTTCCCTTTCTTTCTTACTATAAAACATTTTCTTACCTAATATATAATGTGAATTAAAATGACAGGCATGAGATTGTGGGAGTAGTAACAGAGGTTGGGAAGAAGGTGGAGAAGGTGAAAGTAGGAGACAAAGTTGGTGTAGGATGCATGGTCGGATCGTGTCGATCATGCGAGAGCTGCAAAGATGATCTTGAGAATTACTGCCCCAAGATCATCCCCACTTACAGTGCACCTTACTCTGATGGAACCGTCACATATGGTGGTTACTCTGATATCATGATTGCCGACGAGCATTTCATTGTTCGTATCCCTGAAAACATGCCACTGGATTCCGCTGCACCTCTGCTATGTGCAGGAATCACCACCTACAGCCCCATGAGATACTTTGGATTGGACAAACCTGGAATGCACATCGGAGTTGTGGGTTTGGGTGGACTCGGCCATGTTGCCGTTAAATTTGCCAAGGCCTTCGGTGCTAAGGTCACCGTCATTAGCACCTCTCCTAACAAAAAGGAGGAAGCACTCTCAAACTTGGGTGCCGATTCTTTCTTGATTAGTAAAAATGATGATGAAATGCAGGTACAATACAATCACTTTTATTTTTATTGAGCATCTTCACGAATTTATTCATCAAGACTAAATCAATTTTCGGGTACTAATAACAGGGTGCTATGGGAACAATGGACGGTATTGTGGATACTGTATCGGCTTATCATCCTTTGATGCCACTCATTGGCCTACTCAAGGCTCACGGCAAGCTTATAATGCTTGGTGCCCCGGATAAGCCTCTTGATCTACCCATCTTTCCTCTCCTTGCAGGTTCAAAACCCTTACATATATGCATAACATTGTTTCTTTCATGTATCCATTATTATAGTGAATTGGATGAATATTGTTGCAGGGAGAAAGATGATTTCTGGGAGTGGGATTGGAGGCATGAAAGAGACTCAAGAAATGATTGATTTCGCGGCCAAGCATCATATAAAGGCAGATATTGAACTAATTTCAGCCGACTATGTTAACAGCGCGTTGGAGCGTTTGGCCAAAGCTGATGTGAAGTATCGGTTTGTGATAGATGTTGCCAACACCCTCAAACAAGCTTGAGCCACTATTGAATGTTATTTTCATTCATATTATACTCATGTCGCTTGTCTTTACATTTTGTACGTGTATTTTATACACACTTATTTTAATAAAATATATACTCGATTGTTGAAATTTACATCATTTTAATCCGCATTATTTATAACCGAGACTCAGCTTGAAGCAAGGTAATCACATCCATCGTCAAAGATGAGACAATGGAGTATAGATTGGCAATCTGAAGACCAAACACATTTATGTTATGTTACTTTGTCTTCAGTATTTATTGCTTTCGTGTTTAGTATGTTAGGCTTTAACAAACTCATCATATATATATATATGAATAAGACTATTGCAAGAATAAGGCTTGTTTTCGTCTATTTGTTTCATTGTTTTCTTCATAACTCCAAACCAATCTTAGGATCACACATACAGTGACTCAAAGGAACCAAAAAAACCGGATACTAGAGCAAAACATTTCCAAGATATCAGCCGACACCAAAAATTCAACAATCTTAAATACATACACGCATCATCAACTAAAAGTCGAAGGAACCTGTTTTAGAAGACCCGGAACAACTACCAAAAGTACGAAAAAATTAAAATGAAAATTGGTTATAAAATTTTGGGGCTATTGGAAGTGTCCGCCTATAGTGGCGGAAATAAAAATTTGGGACTGTGGACAAAAAAATTGGAGTTGTGGAAAAAAAGGGGCGGGGCTATTGGGGACGTCCGCCTATAGTGGATGCTCTAATATTAAAAATTTTGTATTAAAGGCTTAAAGATTTGTAGATGATGTGATTTGAATACTTGAGCATTTAATATTTGAATTGTCTGCTAATGAACCTGCATAGCTTAATTAAATTTTTTTAATTTATTATATTCCTTAAAAATACGATTTAACTTTGGAGTTGATATAAGTTCTAATTTAAAATTATTAACTACAAGAGAGGAAAAAAATACTTTCATTCGTTCTTTTGTACTTTAGTTGTACTTTCTTCGTCCCAACTAAGTTAAGTGATTTCATTTTTTAACAAAACATATTTACTTCTGACTCTCTCTATCTCTTATACTTTATTCATATCTCCTACTTTTCAACACAATTTCTTAATCTCTGTGCTCAAAATGTTTTGACTCAACTCAGTTGAGACGGATGAAGTATTTCTTTTTTGGATTGTTACTTTAGTTGAGTTATTTCATTTTTTTGGCAAAAAACACGAAATACTCTACACAATCTTACTTCACTCACTCTTACTTTATTCTCTCTTCATCTCTCTATCTTTTTTTTTCCTATTTTATTCTCCGTTCACTTAACTAACTTTTAATATAATTTCTTAAATCTCGTGTCAATAAAAATGCTTCTACTACAGCAGGATGGAGGGAGTAATTAAAATAATGTTAGTGGAAAGTGCCACTAACCTTACTATAAAAAGCTTATATATTTTCAAAATTAGAAAGTATATTAATTTATTAAGACAAATTAGAAATGCAAAATAAGACAATATGTACTCCATTTGTTCTATTACAAATGAAATGATTCATTTTTAGGTTGTCTCATTAAAAATAAATATTACCTAAAATGGAAATAATATCATCTATTTTTTCCTCTATCTTACTTTACTTTCTTCATTAGCGCACAAAACAACACAATATAAATCTCATGCCGAAAACTAAATGTTTTATATTTATTGATAAGGAGAGGGCATTATTTAAGTACAACAGTATAAGTACTACTCCCTCCGTTAGCCATTAAATACCTCATTTTTCCTTTTTCGTCCGTTCGTCCATAAATGTCTCATTTCACATTTATTATATTTGGCAAGTGGACCCTACGTTTTACTAACTCATTTCACTCACATTTTATTATAAACAAATACTCCCTCTGTTCCATGTTAATAGAGATATTTCTTTTTGGCACGAAGTTAAGAATAATGTGTTAAATAGATGGTTAATAAAGTAAGATAGATTAAGAGAAAATAAAATAAAAGAGAGACTTATTTTTTGCTAAAATTAGATATAACTCAATTAACTTGAAATTTCTCATAATTGAAAAATGACTCTATTAATATGAAACGAAGGAAGTACGTAATAGTACATCTCATATTTTATCAACTTTTTTTACCCACTTTATTTTATAAAGTCAAAATAGTTTTCTAAATTTCGTGTCTATCGCTATATGAAATATCTAATCATAAATTTAGGGAGTAAAAATTAGTCAACTTTGCTCGCATCAAAAAATGACGCAATCAAACAGAAATGTTTATGAGTTGAATTGATTACAGGTGAATTGATTGAGAATAGGCCAAAGGTTACAGGTGAATTGATTGAAAAAAATAGAGAGAAGATTCTAGAAAGAGTTTAGAAAAAGGTCATTATTTCAAGAAAAATGAAAATTTTGAGTTGACATTCCTGAAAAGTTCTCTACAGTCCTACGGATATGACTTTCCATGTTCGCACAACACTTATCTATAAATACCATTCGAAACACAACACATTTCCAATAATTTCTATCAATAATTTCTCTTTTATTTGCTTTGATATTTTACAAATTTGTGAAATGGCGAAATCATATGAAACAGAGCATCCTGTGAAAGCCTTTGGATTGGCTGCTACAGACTCATCTGGCCATCTCTCCCCTTTCAAATTCTCCAGAAGGTGCTTTGCTTTTCCAATATATATCTGTACAACTATTATACTTATAGTTGATCAATTTTCACTTGCAGGGCAACTGGTGATGACGACGTGCAATTCAGAGTGTTGTATTGTGGGATCTGCCACACCGATCTTCATCAACTCAAGAACGAGTTTGGTGTCACTCCATATCCGATAGTTCCTGGGTAACTTTCTAAGTCACATAAGATGGAATCATGCCACAGGAAGCCTATAATTAACATGGAAATGTTATATGTAATTGCAGGCATGAGATTGTAGGTGTGGTAACAGAGGTGGGAAAGAAGGTTGAGAAGGTCAAAGTCGGAGACGGAGTTGGTGTGGGATGCATGGTTGGATCCTGTCGATCGTGCGAGAGCTGCCATGAAGATCTTGAGAATTACTGCCCCAAGGTCATCCCCACTTACGCTGCTCCCTACCACGATGGCACCATCACCTATGGTGGTTATTCCGATATCATGGTTGCTGACGAGCATTTCATTGTTCGTATTCCCGACAACATGCCATTGGATGCAGCTGCTCCTCTTCTATGTGCTGGTATCACCACTTACAGCCCCATGAGATACTTTGGACTAGACAAGCCCGGGATGCACATTGGAGTTGTTGGTTTGGGCGGACTAGGCCATGTTGCTGTTAAATTTGCCAAGGCTTTCGGCTGCAAGGTCACAGTCATTAGCACTTCCTTCAGCAAAAAGGACGAAGCGCTTTCACATTTGGGCGCAGATTCATTCTTGATCAGTAAAGATGCTAATGAAATGCAGGTAAAAAAAAATACCCCTTTGTATTATCAACATCATTATCATCACTAAATTAATGTGAATGTGGATTGTATTACTATTATATATAGGGTGCTATGGGAACCATGGATGGTATAATTGATACAGTATCAGCACATCATGCCTTGATGCCACTCATTGGCCTCTTGAAGGCTCATGGAAATCTCATCATGCTTGGCGCCCCAAATAAGCCGCTTGAGCTACCGGTTCTTCCTCTACTCACAGGTACAATACCCGTGCATCAAATTCTATGATATATAGTAAAATATATAATTTCTATGATGTTAATGTGAGGTTGAAATGAATAATTTTTTAGGGAGAAAGATGATATCAGGGAGTGGGATTGGAGGAATGAAAGAGACACAAGAAATGATTGATTTTGCAGCAAAGCACAACATAAAGGCAGATATTGAACTAATTTCAGCAAACTATGTGAACACTGCTTTAGAGAGGCTGACCATAGCTGATGTGAAGTATCGGTTTGTGATAGATGTTGCCAACACTCTCAAACAATCTTGAACTCAAGTCTTCGATGGAAGTGATTGTTCCTCTCTAGTTTCATTCAATTTTACTCGTATATTCACTGTTGGTTTGTCTTAAATTTTGTCATCGGAAGTACCTTCATCTTTCATTTTCGGATAGAATTTCTGTGCCTCTGCCAAACCTTATTGCATCAACATGGTTTTCATGTTGATACGCCTCAAAAACACCAATTTGCAATGAACTATTGAATTATCAATTACAAAAACAATAACAAAAGATTTTTGTGGTCAGTGGTTTGATCCACAATGATCTACATCCACGGAAATGAATATCACTTTTTTATTCACACACTATCAAAGGTTCTCTACGTACAAATTGGAAAAAAACCGTATGTTGAATCTCTCATAGCCCAAAGTTCGAATAACTATCAAACTTTATTATAGGACATACTATATTTTTATTGGACAGAGAGAGTATATGAATCTGGAATCCCAAATGGACTATGGCGAAAAGAAGGTGCAGGGATCAGACCATTCGAAATTCACTCATTATCGGGACCTCTTTTTATTGTATTGCACTTGGGAGATGGTCAATCTCCAAGAATACAGACCAAGGATAC
Organism: Salvia splendens; assembly: GCF_004379255.2. NCBI lineage: Eukaryota > Viridiplantae > Streptophyta > Magnoliopsida > Lamiales > Lamiaceae > Salvia > Salvia splendens. The sequence continues at coordinate 20,880,114 of NC_056052.1, forward strand.
AATCATAGGATACAAGCTATACAATCTAACAAGTTGCTACAAGTTATAGAAAACCCTACCTCTATTCAAAACCCTTCACCGGTTCTGAACTCCGAGCTTCTAATGACTGGAACTTGACCTGCACACTAAATAGACTTATCAGTATAGCAAGAAATCAGATCCTAAGGGATCTGAGACAAGAAAATACAACGAAGCACAACAAGTCAGAAACCGAGGGACTATGGCTCAGGTCGCGCACACGACTTCACTGGGCCAAAGGACAACCTCAATCTTCACCAACTAGTCACAAGGGAGCACAATGAACAAATCGGACTCCAAAACCCTAGGAGGGCTCCGATTACTACAACGTACCAGCAACATTCACAACGAATACCCAAACACCTCACAAACACTACCACCGGTCTCAAGAACACAAGGATCTCACGAATCTAAGAACTTAACCGAAGATCTTCACCCAAGAACCTGATTCGAACACACCGTTCAAATCACCGAAGGAAACCTCCAAATCAACACATAAGTTGAGAGGTTAACACTCTAATCTCACTTAACACAGAGATTGGAGCAACCAGAGAACCAGAGAAGAAGATCAAAGACATCTCAGAGGAAAGAGAAAGAGAGTTCTTAGAGAGAAGGATGAGTGTTTCTGGAAGGGAGAGAGAGAGTAGTTGAACCGAAAATGAGGCAGAAAGAGAGATAGGGTTTAGTTTATTCTCACACAACAAACACACCCTAGATCCAACGGCCCTCATTCAGGATCCATGTGAAATGCCACGCGGCAGCCATCGGAGCACTCTAGGTAAGTAATGGGTCATTACTTTGGGTCAGCTTAAATACTAAGCCCAAACTAAATAAATCATAGGCCCAATACACAATTGGTCCATTTACATCACATACTCCACCTTGGACCAACTTGGGTAAATAGAGGAGAGCCTTGGTCTGTGTGTGTCTTCATCACAACCTACAAGGTAGTTTCTAGACACCAAAGAACCAAGGTTCATTAGTCAAGGAAATACCAGATTACCTCATAGGCACCAAAGGACCAAAGTCCACTAGCCCGAGAGGTCTTTTGAGCCACAGACACCAGAGAATCAGATCCTCAAGTCTTGGCCTTTTTTAACCGCGGGGCATGCAATGCTAACCACGGTCAAAGTGTAAAGTTTTGATGCAAGAGAGCAAGTTATCAACAGATAAGCACTTAGTGCCCATATCTGCTAGGTTTTGACCAGTGTGAATTTTATGCAAAGAAATTTCACCCTTTTCAACAACATTTCTAATAAAATGAAACCTAACATCTATATGCTTGGTTCTATCATGAAAGACAGGGTTTTTGCACAACTGAATAGCAGTTTTAGCAGCAGCCATATTAAACTTTTGAATAATCTTATGCACATAAGGTTCTTGGTAAAGCATCAGGATAGACTGCTTTCTATCCCTGAAAATATTGATCCCTAATATTTTATGGGCATCACCCAAGTCCTTCATGTCAAAGTTCTCACACAAAGCAGTTTGCACAGACTTGATAGACTTTAAACATGGTCCCATTATAACCATATCATCCACATAAAGCAACAAGAACACAGGAACACTACCAAGATTTTTAACATACAAGCATGCATCAAAGGTGCTCATAACAAAGCCTAACTTTTGCATACAAGTATTAAATTTGATGTTCCACTGTCTAGGAGATTGCTTCAAACCATATAAAGCCTTTTTCAACAAGCAAACATAATTGGGAAACTTGCGGTCAACAAAACCTTCAGGTTGTTTCATGTAAATAGGTTTGTCAAGATCACCATGAAGGAAAACAGTTTTGACATCCATCTGTTTCATTTCTCAATTAAAGTGAGCACACAAAGTAAGCATAAGTCTGACAGTAGTAAAGTTCACAACAAGAGCAAATATTTCAATATAATCTACCCCCTCTTGTTGAGTAAACCCTTTGGCCACTAATCTGGCCTTGTACCTAATACCATCTATCTCATTTTTCAGCTTATAAAGCCACCTGCAATCAACCACAGAGGCACCAACAGGTAAGAGTACAAGAATCCAAGTACGGTTTATCAACAAGGAATGTATTTCATCTTTCATAGCCTTAAGGCACAAATTCCAGGCTTTAGATTTTACAACCTGCTTAGAAGTCTGAGGTTCATCCCCATCAGATTTAAACACATTGAAGGCAATAGTAAGCAAATTCACAATTCCAGTATATCTATCAGCGGGGTTATGAGGTCTTCTGACCCTATCCCTAGACAACAAATAGTTATGCAAGTCTGGCTCATCAACAATAGGATTATCTTGGACATCAGTTGAATTAGGAGGTGCAACAACATCTACTGGGTCCTCAGCATGGTCACCATCAGGTTCAGGGGTAGGATCAGTGATCCATACCTGCTCCACCTCACTTGAGGCATCGGTAGGAATACCCACCTCACTTTGAATGTAGGTAGGGGACTCACTGATGGGAGCAGACTGCCCAGTGGCCTTAAAATATGGGAATTCAGTCTCATTAAAGACAACATTCCTGCTTATTACAACCCTGAACCCTGGTTCATCCCTCATCCGTAACCTATACCCTTTAACACCGTCAGGGTAACAAAGAAAAACACATTTCCTAGACCTTGGATCAAGTTTATCAACCTTCTGATGGGTAAAGGCAGAGCAACCAAAACTCTAAGATGTGACAAATCAATTCTTTTACCAAAAAAAACAGACTCTGGACATTTCCCTTTCAAAGGTACTGAAGGTGATCTATTCACCAAATAGCAAGCAGTAAGAAGAGCTTCCCCCAAAACTTTTTAGATAGACCACATTTAGAAAGAAGGCACCTAACTTTTTCAAGTAGGGTCCTATTCATCCTCTCTGCAACTCTATTTTGCTGAGGGGTATAAGGTACAGTTTTGTGTCTCTTAATGCCATAAGAGACACATAGACTATCCATCTGGGCATTGCAGAACTCCAAACCATTGTCAGTTCTGATTGTTTGATGGATTTACAAGTTTGTTTTCAATCAAGCATTTCCAATTTTTAAAAGTGTTAAAAACATCAGATTTTTGCTTTAAAAGAAAACACCAGACCTTTCTAGAGAAGTCATCTATCATAGACAAAATAGACAGACCCTGAATGGGTAGTCACATAAGCTGGGCCCCACACATCCATGTGTAGGTATTCTAACACTCATTTACTAATATTTTCAATAACAGGAGTGGGGAAAGACACCCATGTTGCTTACCTAAAACACAGGTATCACAGAAAGGAAGATCACCTTGAAAATCATTAGGGAAGAGAAGCTGATTCATTTTCAGAATTTTCAAACCCTTATCACTCATGTGTCCAAGCCTATTATGTCATAATAAAGTTTTAGAATCATTTACTAGATTTGCACAACTACTATCATCCATAGGGACTGAGCAGAACACACATACAAGTTGAACTTTTTGAAAGCTTTGAAAACACACGGGACCCCTTACAAATTTTCATAACACCCTGCCCCCATTTTCCCTCAAACCCTTCTTTTTCAAGAGAAAAATAGGAAAGCAAGTTGTAACACAGATAAGGAATATAATTCACATTATCCAACTCCAGAATAAAACCATTTTCAAATTTCAAACACACAGTCCTAACCCCAAAATTTTACACTTTTTATCATTAGAAATTAAGACAAAAGAGTCAGAAACAAGTTTGAAATCAGAGAACAAATTCCTTAAAGGAGAAATGTGAAAAGTACATCCTGAATCAATCAGCCAGTCTTTTTGGGTAAAAGTGCAATCAGATACAGAGTTCACAGATAAAATGTCATGATTCATGAAACAAACCCCTTCAGAATCATCATTCTTAGCGAGATTGGCCAGAGCATCCCATTGTCATTATAAGACTTAACCATTTTAGGCCTAGTACATTCTTTAATCATCATCCCCAGTGTTGCTCCAGTTTTGACTCCCTTTTTAAGCTCAAATATGCACATTTCGCACAAAACATGTCAAAATACCAAAATATATAAAATATGCAAATAATAGACATGAAATGCAACTTTGACATTCAAAACAAACCAAATAATGGCCTTAAAATCGTGCAAAATCCGAGCGTATCAACCTCCCCCCCAAACTTACATTTTTGTTTGTCCTCGAACAAAACATAAAAGACACAAGAATAGACGCACGGAATGCACACAGACTAGACTCGTAATTACCTCAAAAGATGGAAGAATAGATTAAGCATGTATTAACGCAATCAAATCAAGCAAGGCTTATTAGTGCACTTTCATTACTAACTCGTGGAACACCTTGAAATCATGCACTCACATGTGGCAAACTTCCAAACATGGGAAGTGATTTATCTCTCGCTCTCAAAGTGTATATGACAAAGTGTATAACTCTCAAATCATGCATCATGCAAAGTTTACAATAGGCTTGCTCAAAGTTCAATCCATCATCTACTAGATGTGATTAAGAATCAAAAGTCCGAAAGGTCTTTACTTTATGTTGTAATGTAGGCTCTTTGGTAGGTGAGGAATATTTGGCCAAAAAGTGACTCAAATAAAAATATCCCAAGTAGAGTAAAAATAACTCCACTTTTCTAATAACCCAAGACACTGTTAACACTTTATTTTTCTCCTTCAACTCATTTTCCAAACCTTTGATTCTATTTTCTTCTAAACCTTTCACAACTTTCTCTTTTCTTTTTTTTTAATAAGCATCCTTTCTAAGATCAAACACATTTTGAATTTTTCTATTTCACGACTTGCACTTTTTCTACATTAAGCACATTACTTTTTATAACTTTCCTTCTTATCTCTCCGTTCTGTGGTCCGGCGGCGGACAGCTGCGGTATATGCGGCGGTCCGCCGACTGTTGGGCAGTCCTCAGATTGCACTCCGTAGGCGCCATCTTTGTCCTTCTTTTACTTGTCGACCCACTTCTTGTTTATGTCTGCCACTCGTGCTGCTGCCTTTGCCTTGTCTTCTTCAATTTTTCTTGTGGACGTGGTCCATTTGAGTTTGAATGTTCGTGACGGCAGTGGCAATCATACGTATTTCTTGCTCGAGGTTGTTCAATCTCGCCTCAACGACTCCAATCTTGGTGTCATTGGTTTTTTCTATCTTGCACTAGCACTTCCAAAATCTTCATGATGCCTTGGTCATACTTCGCCTCTTTCTTGATAGGCTCAACTACTCCACCTTTGCTCACATTAAATCATGCGGGGGTTGCAAGAAATTATTATTAGAGTACGAAAGGTTAGGATGAGGACGGTTTCCATTATAATTATTAAAATTACCGCCCCCCAGTTAGGGCCATAATTGTTGTTATAGGGTCTGTTGCGGCCGCCTCCTTGTTATACGTAGTTGACATCTTCCATAGGAGGGGTAGGAGTGTCGGGTTTGGCGACTGCGATGACGGAGGTCGGTGGGACCGGATCCTTCTTTCTCGATGTATCCATTTGGTTAACCCGCACTTTGAGCTCGGCCAATTCTTTCACAAAGGAGCTATCATCATCCTCTTCTATGGCTGCTACTCTCCTCGAGTTGTGCCTTTCTTTCGACCACCCCCTATTGTTGGTGACAAACTCTTCAATGACCGCCATGGCATCCAGTCCGGTCTTCCGCAAGAATCCTCCATTCGCGCCTGAATCCAACATAGCACAAATATTTTCATTAAATCCATTGTAAAGGATTCCTACCTGATGGTCCTCGGAGAAACCGTGGTTGGGGCACTTGCGGAAGAGGGCCTTGAAACGAGCAAATGCCTCATAGAGGGGCTCGTCATGGCCTTGCATGAATTGGAAGATCTCACTTTTGAGCTTTAAGATCGTGCCCGACGGGTAGTACTTGTCGAGTGAAGGCAACCACTATATTCTTGCATGTGGAGACTCGTTCAGTGGGCATACACTCAAACCACTCTTTAGCAGAATCAATTAGAGAAAAGAGAAAGAGTCTTACCCTTATGGCGTCGTCGTCGACAACATTTAATTTCAGAGTGTTGGAGATTTCCACGAACTTCGAGAGATGGCGATTGGCGTCTTCTATGGCCCTACCTGCAAAAGGAGACTGCTCAACCCTTTGTATAAGGGTCATTCGCAGCTCAAAATTGTTAGCATCAACACAAGTGCCTTAAAAAATAATCATATTCCCGTGATTGAACATGTGCATCACGGGTACTATCTTCATATCAATCTTTTTTCTGCGCCTCGCGGGCAGCCTTTTCCATTTCTCTCTCATCCATCAACATCTTGACCATGGCTTGAAGCCTCTCTAGCTCTGTTCTTTCTGCCATTGATCCTTGCTCACTTCTTATTCTCCTTCGGGTAGCTCTGTTCTTTCTGCCATTGATCCTTGCTCACTTCTTATTCTCCTTCGGGTCCTTTCAAGTTCAGGATCAAACGGTTCTAAGCTATCCTTCCCAGAACGCGTTCGCATACACAACCTGAAAGAAACAGAAACAAAAAAACAAATTAAACTAAAATTAAAAACAGAAAGCAAGTAAAATCCAAAGTAGTAAAATTGTCCGGTTGAAGATAACAATCACAAAGTGAAGTAGTCCCTGGCAACGGCGCCAAAAACTTGATGCACTTTTCATTAGCACTATAAATACCTGCAAGTATACAAAGTAGGAATAGTATAGCTAAAGGTTAGTACCTGATATCGATCATGGGGAAAACAAACACAAACTGGCTATCTTCTACTAAAACTCGATTACTATTTGGAAAACCGAAAGATTTTTAGATTTTTGAAAACAAAGAATAGTTTGAAAGCAATAAACAACTAATTGCAGATAAATCACAGAAATAAAAATATAGAGATAAGGGAATTTCAGGGATGTGCGTTCACAGTTATGGTTATATGAATTCCAACTAAGTCTATACCCTAGCACAGTTCTTACTTTGATAGAACGAGTCACCTAGTTTATGCTCATGCGATGCAAACGTTGGTTACAAACATTAGGGTTGTCAATCCTAAATACGTAACTCCTAAAAGCTCCTAAGAACCTTGAAAAGTCCTCACTCTCAATTAACAGTATATTTTAAAGGAAGCTAATTGTAGTGTCTATTTAGTGGATCTAACTCACCAACCTCCTCTCACGATTATGTAGCAAGTTATATTAATTCATCACAGAATGTGTCACTCAAACGTGAAGCATTATCCAACAACTTAAGGAAGAAACAAAGTAAGAACAAACGGATATTAAATAGAAAAGGAATTGTATAACTAAAGTCGTTACTAACACATCCCTAGAATCCTGTGAATTTAGTTACACATGATAGAATAATCTAAAGACATAGATTGAAGGGAAAACAATTGGAACATAAAACTAAAACAAATAAAACTCAAAGGTTGAATCCTTATAGCTTTGATGTTCTTAAATCCTTCTTCAACTCCTTGCACAATGAAGTACTCTAACTTTTAATCTCTAGGAAATATGTTGCAAAAAGCGTATCCCTAATTATGAAGCTTGAGGGGGTATTTATAGAGGAAAAATCGCCCCTTCTAAAATAAGGAAAATGGTTCCAAATTATGGAAAATCTTGGAGAGAAAATTAGGGCAAATCTGCTCGTCGCTCTTTTGTGACAGACCGCCGCACCTTGGCCAGCGGTCGCCATGCAATGATCCGAAACTTCTGACTCCTAGGTGGCGGTCGCCACGCATTGCCCGGCTGTCGCTGGGCGTGTCTTCATTCTATGCACCAATTTTCCGAAATGGACCGCTACAGATATGGCGGTCGCTGAGCGTCGGCGGTCGCTGGTCGGTCCCAGAAACTCCAGATTTCCTGCTTCGCGTTTTGACTCCCTTTTTAAGCTTAAATATGCACATTTCTCATCAAACATGTAGAAATACCAAAATATATAAAAATATGCAAATAATAGACATGAAATGCAACTTTGACATTCAAAACGGACCAAATATTGGCCTTAAAACCGTGCAAAATCCGAGCATATCAATGCCCAAGCTCCCCACAATTGAAACATTTTCTGTTGATTTTATTGGGATTCCTACTCTTAGACCTAGACTTGCCTTTGTTTGACTTTTTCCCATCATTATTCTGCTTCCCATTGTTATCCCCCTTGAATTAAGATCTACCTCTAACGTTCAAGGCCTTATTTTGGGAAGCCTTAGTCTCATTCTTCTCTCTAATTTCAAGTTTTTTAGATTTCAGGGAACTAATGATCAACTTAAGGGGAACAATATCCCTCCCACACTTGATGGTAGCCTTCACATTACTGTATGAGTCAGGGATAGCATTCATTAAAGCAATGCTAGTATATTCATCAATTGTTTTATCACCAACACGTTTAATGTCTTGTACTAGCTTCTGAAACCTATCCACATTGTCATCTATGTCCTTAGTAAGATCAAGTTTAAATTTGAAAAGTTTTTCCAGAAGATACATCCTACTTGACATAGATGTCTCAGTGTATAAGGTTTCAAGAGTTGTCCACAATTCAGAAGCAGAATCAATGCTTCCAACCTTCCTTATGACAGAGTCACTCAGGTTGAGTATTTTGGTTGATCTTGCCAACTCATTCATTTCAGCTTTCTTTTCAGCAGATTCAGTTTTAGGAATTGTATTTTCAACAGCTTTGAAAATTTTTGTTGTATCAAAATGCATTTGGTCTTTTGTTTCCAAATACTAAAATCATTTTTGCCATTAAAGGGAGTAATCCGAATAACAGGAGCAGTCATTTTGAAAACCAAAATATTTTTAGCAACACACACAGAAAAAAGAAAAGAAACACACTTAAAGGCACATCACAGAACCCTGCACACACAATTGGTGAGCTTAAAAGCCACAAAGATACAGGGAGCTCACCAAGAACCATAGATTGTAGGGATTTGCTTAACCAGGACTCCACAAAGGCAAGTAATCACTTAAGATCACACACAAGCATGCACACACAGGTGGTTAGCCCAAAATGTGTTCAAGAAAGTACGCAACTCAAGAACCGAGGTCCTCCTTATCTGTCACGAGCACCCTGGCTAGAGGATTTCCCAGTTAGCAAGCACTCACTGAATGAGGGCGTAGGGGGTCACTCTAGGCAGTTGAATAGCACTTGGTGGATAGGTAATTCTCTCTAACAAGCAGTACAAATCATAGAACACATTTAATACCAACACTTAAAACACACCAGAACAGAGCACAACGGAAGAACAATAAAGCAGTAAGAGCACCTCGAAAGCAATAAGTCCTAGAGGACCTATACAAGAGCAGATAGCCTAAAGCCGCGACAAGCGACTACTACCAGCAACAACTGCCCACCCCTAAAACTAGAAGACAGTAAAAGTTTTAGGGCTTAGCCAATTTACCAAAGTGGATACCCTTCGTTAAGGGATATCCGTCTTACCTCAGGGCTTGTACCGGAGGACGATCCTTACTCTAACGAGCCCACCTCCTTAATTTACAATCCAGCGTGCCCGAATGATCCCCCCGTGGCTCTGATACCACTGCAGGGATCAGAACATTCGGGATTCACTAATTAGCGGGACCTCTTTTATTGTATTGCACTTAGGAGATGGTCAATCTCCAAGAATACAGACCAAGGATACAATCATAGGATACAAGCTATACAATCTAACAAGTTGCTACAAGTTACAGAAAACCCTAGCTCTAGTCAAAACACTTGACCGGTTCTAAACTCCGAGCTTCTAATGACTAGAACTTGACCTGCACACTAAATAGACTTATCAGTACAACAAGAAATCAGATCCTAAGGGATCTGAGACAAGAAAATACAACGAAGCACAACAAGTCAGAAATCGAGGGACTATGGCTCAGGTCGCACACATGACTTCACTGGGCAAAAGGACCTCCTCAATCTTCACCAACTAGTCACAAGGGAGCATAATGAACAAATCGGACTCCAAAACCCTAGGAGTGCTCCGATTACTACAACGCACCAGCAACCTTCACAACGAATACCCAAACACCTCACAAACACTACCACCGGTCTCAAGAACACAAGGATCTCACGAATCTGAGAACTTAATCGAAGATCTTCACCCAAGAACCTGATTCGAACACACCGTTCAAATCACCGAAGGAAACCTCCAAATCAACACAGAAGTTGAGAGGTTAACACTCTAATCTCACTTAACACAGAGATTGGAGCAACCGGAGAAGAAGATCGAAGACATCTCAGAGGAAAGAGAGAGAGTTCTTAGAGAGAAGGAGGAGTGTTTCTGGAAGGGAGAGAGAGAGTAGTTGAACCGAAAATGAGCAGAAAGAGAGATAGGGTTTAGTTTATTCTCACACAACAAACACACCCTAGATCCAACGGCCATCATCCAGGATCCATGTGAAATGCCACGCGGCAGCCATCGGAGCACTCTAGGTATGTAATGGATCATTACTTTGGGTTAGCTTAAATACTAATCCCAAACCAAATAAATCCCAGGCCCAATACACAATTGGTCCATTTACATCACAGGGATGCAGGAAAAAGAATGGGGAAAAAGAATGGCCATAATATTTTCTTTTAACAAAGTTAGTAGTGAATAGCTTGCCTTTAATAACACATCAACAACCGGCAAAGGACTGCTCGCATCCGCATACGGTACAATCGTTGGCGGAGGTGGTCCATATAAAGCTCAAGCTCGAGCCGCCGTCCATACATTTTCAAACGATTTCTGTTCAAGCTGGGCAGTTTCACTTCAATCATTGACGGTTTCACGAGTTCTTTGTGTTTAAGTTCTTCCCTTTTTTTTGCATGGCAATGATTTATTTAAGATGTCAATTTATTAATCTTACTAGGTTGCATTTGTTCAAGATTCAATTATGAGTGAATTAGACTTTATGTTCTTATTGTTGAATTAATCTATGTAATTGCTCTTCAAGTTGGTTGATATATACTATATAATTCACATTGCGGTTGCTTAATTTATTTTTATTAATTCCTCTTAACTGTGTCTTCTTCTTGCAAATTGTTGTTACTCCTTCCGTTCGATCAGATTGTAGTAGCTTTTTTTTATGCAAATTCTTAAGAGTATATGCAATCCGGTGAAGAAGATAGTGACAAACAAAGTGCTAGAGGAGATGTTGATGTGCGTGGCGGTAAAGAAGGAGGTGTTTGTTGACATTGACATTTATATCTAGCGGAGTTGACATTGTATTTGTTAGCGCATAGTTGATGTTTTTATAAATACAAGTGTACATTCTTTCTAGTGTTTGTTGACATTATTATGGAAGACGTTGACATTTACATATAGCGGAGTTGATATTATTTGTTAGTGTATATTCGATATTTTTATGAATATAAGTTGATATGGTTGCTAGTGCGTGTTGACATTATTATTGAAGAAGTTGACATTTGTATATAGCAGTGTCGACATTGTACTTGTTACTCCATCCGTCCGTCATTAGGAATCTCATTTGAGTTCGGCACAAGTTTTAAGAAATATAAAAGAAAGTGAGTGAGAAAAGATAGTGGAATGTGCAACCTATTTTTATATATTAGTTTTATAATAGAATGCGGCTGGAGTGAGTTTGTGGAAAGTGAAGTGTACCTATAATTTATAGTAAAAGTGAACTGGGACTCCTAATGACGGTCGGACTAAAATAGTAAACCGAGACTCCTAATGGCGGACAGAGAGAGTACTACATAGTTGATATTTTTGTAGATTCAAGTTGAGATTGTTGCTAGTGTCTATTGACATTGATGCTCGTGTATGTTAAAGTTGATATTTCTATAGATTAAAGTTGACATTGTCGCTAATGCTTCTATTGACATTGTGTTTGTTAATGCATACTCCCTTCGTTCCCCAATAATTGTCCACGACTGCACAGGGCCAAGGACCTCCTCAATCTTCACCAACAAGTCTCAAGGGAGCACACTGAAACAATCAAACCCCAAACCCTAGGGTTACTCCGATTACTACAACACAGTAGCCACCTCACACATCAAATGACTCACAACCACAACCACAAGGCTTCAAGAACACCAGAATCTCACGGATCTAAGAAATCAACCGAGGATCTTCCGCCAAACAACTAGATTCGCTTTAGCCATTTTTGTCTGTCACCCATTATTTGTTCACTTTCACTTTTTTTCATAAATGGTAAGTAGACCTCACATTCTACTAACTTATTCAACGCACATTTTTTAGGTTTGACCACAGGTGTACCGGATCCGCCTTCAGCAGAATCCGACTAATCTTGCTCGATCGGGTTTGCGGATTAAGGCCGAAAGTCTCCCAGCGGGTGGCGGGAATTGAACCCGTGACATGTACAAGTGAGACTCATATTCTACTAACTTTTTCCAGCCACTTTCTTTTATATTTTTTAAAACTCGTGTCGCAATCAAAAGTGGACAGGACAAAGGAAGTATATTTTTATATATACAAAGTTGTCATTGTTGCTAAAATATGTTGGTATTATGCATTTTGTAGTGCCCGATTTGATATTAATTTTGATTTGCATTTATACTTTTTCATCGACTAATTTGATATACCTTGTAGAAGTAATCTCTTCATTGTGTAATGATGAGTGGAGGATGCAATTCGTTTACACAAGTATGCTTGTGAGACTTGTTTTTACATTAAAAAGTAGGCCATAAATCATTGGCTAAGTTGGTAGTTTTGTTTTCCATAGACTAATGATGAGTGGAGGATGCAATTCATTTACAAGTATGCTTGTGAGACTTGTTTTTACATTAAAAAGTAGGCCATAAATCATTGGCTAAGTTGGTAGTTTTGTTTTCCATAGACTATGCTCGTGAAACTTGTTTTGACACTTCAAAAATAGTTTACAAATCATTGACTACGTTTATAGACTTGTTGACATTGTTGTTAGTATTAGTTGACATTATATATAGGGTAATGATAAAATGCAAGCTTTATGTATGGTACAAATTCTAAACTCTCCAACATATTGTCAACACAATGTCAATACAATGTCAACACATTGTAAAATATCAAGATTTTGATGTCAACACATTGTCAACACAACGTCAACTATTGAAACTGTTTTGACATAAACAACGTGAAATTTTACAATGTGTTAACCTTATATTGACATTATGTTGATATTTTTTGTTGCTGTGATTTTGTTATCTATTGACATTTTCTAATGGTCCAGATCATAGTTTGGAGTATGTATAATATTTAGAGTTTGCATTTGATTACATCCATATATTTCAAACTCTAAATATTGTGCAAACTCTAAACTATGATCTGGATCATTAAAAAACATTAACAGATGACAAAATAACATCAACAGAAAATATCTACTTCTTCAGTAATAATAATGTCAACAGTCACTAGCAACAATGTCAACTTATATTTATAAAAATGTAAAATATGCACTTGCAATGACAACTTCGCTATATATAGTAATAATGTCAACAGATGCTAGCAACAATATCAACGTACACCAACTTCTTTATAACATCGCATATCAGCATCTCCTTCAACAACTTCAAGTGCATGAAAGCTTGTCATCAACCATATTATCTTCACCCCAACCTTGATTGTTGATAAGACCTATTTCATACATCGGTTTAGGGGTAAAATATAGGCTACTTGACCAGTTTACCGCGCAAAGCGAGTGTTAATTGTGCAGGAATACCGCTTGACCAAATGCAACAAGGCCAAACTGATCAAAATGGCACAAAAGGCGTAAAAAGGCCAAAACTGGGTGGGTTGATCAAGGTGGTGATCAAGCAGTTAGCCGGGGGACCACTGCATTCTAGAAGGAAGACACGTGAGGCTGATGCGCTGGAAATGGATCCTCAATCAGTTATCAAGGACTACATTCTAGAATGGGACACGTATCGGTGCGTAAGCTGCGCAAAGACGAAGGCGAATCCTCATTCGGTTATTGAAGAACCACTACATTCTAGAAGAAGGGCACGTATCAGCAGATGAGACGCTCGATCCCAGCAAGGACGAATATTCGTTGTCAAAGTTGTTATCGTAGCTGGAGGTTGTGTGAAGCACCTATAAATAGAGGATGCAGCGCCATAGTGATGATCTTATTCCTTTTCCTCGCCTTTAGTTTAGTTTTCCACTTGTTCCTGGTTCGAAGTTCTTCCCCAGTTCCAAAATAGCCTAGTTAAATAGTAGAAATGGTCAGTTAGAAGGAGAGCGTCATACGGGAGCGCGACAAAGAAATCAATATCTGTTCGGCGCCGTCTCAAGTTCCGACCGAGGATTTCTCGGCTTTATTCGCTTTCTTATTTTCTGAATCTGTTAGGTTAGTTAAATTTCATTTTGTTATGTAGTTAAAGAATAGTTCTTGTTTTGTATTTCGCAAGTTCACAACACTATTTAGAGCTCTAAGTATAAAAATCAAAGTTGTTTACTTTCAGAATTCTTGTTTACTGTTCCAGCTTAGTTTAGTTCTGAAATCCCTGGTCGAGTGTTTGAATCTTCATTATGTTGAATGAAAAAGTGGTTTTTAGTTTCGTAGCATGATTAGGTAGTTAAGTCTTTATTTCAGCCTGACATTTACTTGGTCCGTTATTTGTTGTAAGCACGATGAGTCCCTTGATCAAGTAGTTAGTCTATTTTCTGCCTAGCGTAATCCAGTAGTTTAAAACTCCCAATTTAAAGCGTGGCAGCAGCCGAACCCTGTTCACTAAACACACACTCAACGCACCAGCTTCCCTGTGGGATCGACCCCGTACTTGCTGCTTTACTGTTAAAGTAGTGCATGTTTGGGAGTTATAAATGTTTTCGTGAAAGAGAGAGCTCCTTGATCAAGTGGCAACGACTATTGCAAACTGATCCACCCGGTTCAGTTATCTTCCCATATAACTTGATCTACACACGAAATCTCCCCTTCGCCAATTGTGCTACTGCAATCTCCCTTTGACTTTGACTGTTCAGACAGATAATAATATCTTTAATAATAAATTGCAAAAGGAAGGTAGATGAATAATGATTTTCAAATATTTTACTAAGATGATGTTAATTGTGGATGTATGCTGACTAAGACTATGTTTATCAGCAACTACTCAATCCAACCCAACCACCCACTTTTTTAATATTTAATTAATTTCTATCCCCTTCACGTCATTAATATTCATTCAACCCAACAATACATTATTTGAAAATTTATCAATAAACATCCAACCACACTATTATATATATATATATAGGGGAGCGTTATTCTTCTTTTCACATCTTAGATCCTTTTTCCTTCTTAATATTACGCGTTAGATCTAAGGCATCAACGGATCAGATTGATTCAATAAAACTGGTTCCTTGTTGCATTATAGAAGGTGGTTGTATGCATTACAGGGTTATTATTGACATTTGACGGAAAATTAACTGCCACATTTTGGTATCTGCGAATAATGCACCACATGGTCACGAGTAATGCATATAATTGACTATATAATGCACAATATGTGAACTGCAATGCATACGAATAAGATGTACCATGTTATGATGTTTGGACACACGTTTCTTGTTTCCCCTAAGGGTTTAATAAGCTTAGGGGCTAGGGTATACTACGTAGACACGTATGTAATTTTCACATGGTAACGAGTAATGGATATAATTGACTATATAATGCACAATTTGTGAACTGCAATGCATACGAACAAGATGTGCTGTGTTATGATGTTTGACACACGTTTCTTGTTTCTCCTAAGGGTTTAATAAGCTTAGGGGCTAGGGTATAGTACGTACGCATTAATAACAAATTATAAAACGATACGAATAATTCACCAAATTGTCACGATTAATGGATGTTATTAACTATATAATGCACAATATGTGAACTGCAATGCATACGAATAAGATGTACCATGTTATGATGTTTGACACACGTTTCTTGTTTCCCCTAAGGGTTTAATAAGCTTAGGGGCTAGGGTATAGTACGTAGACATTACTAACAAATTGTTGTTATTGGAATATACGTATGTGCATTATTTGGTTTAGGTAGTGCATTATGTAGCTGTTAATTGTCATTATCTCAGTATATTATGCATTATTAGAGGTATTGTGTATATGGGTTAATCAACGGATTGAAGATTACATACGTGCATTTAGTAATGTCTACGTACTATACCCTAGCCCCTAAGCTTATTAAACCCTTAGGGGAAACAAGAAACGTGTGTCAAACATCATAACATGGTACATCTTATTCGTATGCATTGCAGTTCACATATTGTGCATTATATAATTAATAACATCCATTACTCGTGACAATTTGGTGAATTATTCGTATCGTTTTATAATTTGTTATTAATGCGTACGTACTATACCCTAGCCCCTAAGCTTATTAAACCCTTAGGGGAAACAAGAAACGTGTCTCAAACATCATAACACAGCACATCTTGTTCGTATGCATTGCAGTTCACAAATTGTGCATTATATAGTCAATTATATTCATTACTCGTTACCATGTGAAGATTACATATGTGTCTACGTACTATACCCTAGCCCCTAAGCTTATTAAACCCTTAGGGGAAACAAGAAACATGTGTCCAAACATCATAACATGGTACATCTTATTCGTATGCATTGCAGTTCACATATTGTGCATTATATAGTCAATTATATGCATTACTCGTGACCATGTGGTGCATTATTCGTAGCGGTTTCCAACCATTATTAGATTACTATTGTACCCTCATAATGCACAAAATAGGATAAATAATGCAACACGGGATTAATTACCCAATGTTGATCTTGACCGTCCATTTCTCTAATCTAATGGCTGATATTAAGAAGAAAAAAAGAGGAAATATAGGAAAAGGAAATGAATACATCCCTCTATATATATATATATATATATATATATATATATATATATATATATATATATATATATATATTGATAATACTATTCCTTCCAAATATTTTATTATTGCAACAAAGCATATTAAAAAAGTAAGAAATTATATCAAATAAGAAAGATTATATTTGGAGAAAATATGAAATTATTTTTTATATAAAAATATCGTAAATGTGTCTCTATTTGTAAAGGATGAAAAATTATAAATTTTAGCAAATGTGGAGTACATAATTTTTATAATATTTTAACAAGGATGAAAAATTATAAATTTTAGCAAATGTGGAGTACATAATTTTTATAATATTTTAACATTATATATAAAAAGATATATTGATTTAAAACAAATATTTTATCAACCAATGAGAATGTGCCACGTGACACAATTTCATTGGTTGGTAGAAGAAAATTGGAAGAGGACCGGATGGTTAGTGGTTCGCGACACCAACCTTGGTTGAGGAGAGACATGGCATAGACCTGGTCGCCGATAATCTTAGTACAATTAAGAAAAACTATTAATGCTAGAATTCAAATTCGGTAAATTTGGTACTCCTACTATTTAGGGAATTTGGCAAGAATTCAAAAAAAAAACATAAAACTCTTATTTAGTTGAATTCAAATAAAATAGTACTTCCCCCGTACCATAGAAATATGTCATATTTTCTTTTTTGTCCCTACCATACAAATAATCCATATTCATTTATGAAAATCTTTTTCTCTTCTCTTTTACTTTATTATTTATGAGTCTCACTATTCACTACATAATTTCAACTATTTTTTTGTCATTTTCCCTTATTTTACCAATTATGCATTAAAAATCGTGTGAATACCAAATGACCTATTTCTATAGGCGAGAGGAAGTATTAAATATTTTCATAAAAAATTTGAAATCTACCAACATAAAGTAGGGAATGTCCAAAAATACCCTCTATGATTTAAAAATCATAATGTTGATATCTAGGGTTATAATCATCAGAAGTGCCAAAAATTTTATCTAAAAAATCAGAAACTATTTTCGTTTCATTTCAGATAGATCAAGTTATAATTTATGTAGTTCTCTTTATAAAATAAATTTTCAAGTCAACGGTAAACAAAATTAAAATTTCTATTTAGCCAATTCCATATATTTATTTTTACAAAGATTTTTTATTTATAAAAACCTAACATCATTCGCTACCTAAACTAACTATATACAAAAGCTTTATTGGAACTCGTGTTATTGTTGTATGAACGGTTAAAGTGTGTGGTGGTATTTATGATAAAAGAGGAAAGAATCTAGAATGAGATAAGTAATTGGAATCCCTTTTGTCAACTAACTTGGGTAGCAATAAATATTAGGACGGCTTCATTAATAATATCGCTTTCAATGTCCACAACAGCAGCCAAATGCCAAATGGGAATTATACTTGTACGTCACTTATATCTATAAATATCATACACCTTCCAAACATTCACAAACACCTTTCCAGTAATCTCTATATTTCCTCTTCTTTTTTTTTGCTTTGAATCATATTACTAATTTCAAATTTGTGAAATGGCGAAATCATATGAATCAGAGCACCCTGTGAAAGCCTTAGGATTGGCTGCTACAGACTCATCTGGCCATCTCTCTCCTTTCAAATTCTCCAGAAGGTAATACATATATATCTCTGATAATGATGAATAAGCTATTATACTTATACATGATCATTTTGCAGGGCAACTGGTGACGATGATGTGCAGTTCAAAGTGTTGTATTGTGGGATCTGCCACACTGATATTCTTAACCTCAAGAACGCGTTCGGCATGACTCAATATCCCATTGTTCCTGGGTAACTTTCCGCAAAATTCTAAATCACATCTCATGCCAATAATTAACATGGATGTATAACTAATTGCAGGCATGAGATTGTGGGAGTAGTGACAGAGGTAGGGAAGAAGGTGGGGAAGGTGAAAGTCGGAGACAAAGTTGGAGTGGGATACATGGTCGGATCATGTCGTTCATGCGAGAGCTGCCAAGATGATCTTGAGAATTACTGCCCCAAGTCCATCCCCACTTCCGCTGCTCCCTACCACGATGGCACCATCACGTACGGTGGTTACTCTGATATCATGGTTGCTAACGAGCATTTCATTGTTCATATCCCTGACAACATGCCATTGGATTCTGCTGCTCCTCTTCTATGTGCCGGGATCACTACCTACAGCCCCATGAGATACTTTGGACTAGACAAGCCCGGGATGCACATTGGAGTTGTTGGTTTGGGCGGACTAGGCCATGTTGCTGTCAAATTTGCCAAGGCTTTCGGTTGCAAGGTCACAGTCATTAGCACATCGCTCTCCAAAAAGGATGAAGCGCTTTCACATTTGGGCGTAGATTCATTCTTGAACAGTAAAGATGCTGATGAAATGCAGGTAAAAAAAAAAGAAATATTAACCATCATCATCAATAAATGTCTAAATTTGTGTTACTATTATCTATCTAGGGTGCTGTTGGAACAATGGATGGTATAGTTGATACAGTATCAGCTCATCATGCTGTGATGCCACTCATTGGCCTCTTGAAGGCTCATGGAAAGCTCATCATGCTTGGCGCCATAGCTAAGCCCCTTGAGCTACCGGTTTTTACTCTACTTGGAGGTACAATACCCGTGCATCAGTTCTATGATATATAGTAAAATAAATAATTTCTATGACATTAATGTGAGCTTGAAATGAATATTCTTTTAGGGAGAAAGATGATATCCGGGAGTGTGACTGGAGGAATGAAAGAGACCCAAGAAATGATTGATTTTGCAGCAAAGAACAATATAAAGGCAGATATTGAACTAATTTCAGCAGACTATGTTAACACTGCATTAGAGCGCCTGGCCAAGGCTGATGTGAAGTATCGCTTTGTGATAGATGTTGCCAACACTCTCCAACAATCTTGAACTCAGACTCTTCGATGGAAGCGATTGTTGTTATATCGTTTTATTTGGTCTTTCATTTGCTAACTAATTATCAATCCTAAGATCAAATCTTAGCCATTAGATTATGAAATCTAGTGGTTGAAATAAAATTGCATTATATTTTAAATTAAATAAATTTAAAGGGTATTAATGTTAATTCTTATATATGGCAGTTAAAATTAATAACTTTCTCTCTCCTCAAAATCATTTTAAAATTTTAAATTTACGTAATTCTCTCTATTTAAATTAATTTTTTTTAAATTATATTAAATTAAAGGTAATTTCATAAGGATTCTAACGAGATCTCAATTGCATATGTCCCGACGATGATCGGATGATGAAATTTTATAATTTTTATTTCAATTTCCATATATGTTGATAATCAGATTTTATATTAATAAATACATCAAACAATTTCAATATAATGCAGGTACAATATCAATAAAATTGTGTTGATATTTTCTAGCACTTGTGTTGAGATCCTCATGTCACTATGTTGATATATTTAATATACTATGTTGATATAAAAAAAACTATGAAAATTATTATGTTATACAGATTGACTATTTTACCCTTTGTTGATATTTTATTTACTATTTATTGAAATTTGTGAGCTTTAATCTCATCCACTCATTTTAAGATCTAATAGTGTAGGATTGGTCTTAGTTGTGGATTGGATACTATATGCTTTTTAACATGACCCTATTATCATAATAATAAACGGTATGCAGTTTTTAAACCTTTGTGGGTGGATAGATTCGGTTTGTGATACGATTCTATCTCCCAATTATTTAGTTATCATTTAATTTACTGTATCTTTCTCATATATGTAGGGGTGGCAAATCATGCGTGTTGGATCGTTATCGGGTCAACCTGTTAATGATACGACTCAATAAGAACAAACACGAACACGACCTATTAAAAAAATCTCAAACCCGAACACAAACCAGACCTGCTACCCTCAAACTCGAACACGACACGAAGCCGACACGAATCTATTAATGAGAACCACCTTGGGTCAACACGACACGATAACAACACATACATGACACGACACTATAACAACACGACCTGATCACATGGTTAGAACCTGATACACGGTAATGACCTGATAACAACTGCTCTTGATTAACAACAGTTATAACCTTGAATCTTATTATTAAGAGTCTAATTAATAATCTAAAATCTGATTACACAATCTCATTTGATGAAATAACATTAATAGATTCATAGCAACAAAATCCAACGAAATCCAACAAAACATTATTTTTAAAATACTGAAATTAATAATATTATAATATTATTTCTTAACGGGTAACCCGAACCCGACATGAAATTTCGTGTTCCATATGTTATACACTTGGTATTTTTGACGTGTTTATTGATAAATAATAGAAAGAAAAAAAAAAGAAAAAGTGCAAAAAGGGTCGAGGTGCAACAACCTCAGTTCAAGTCGAGTTTCCCGGAAGTGCTGAAATCTAATCAGTAATTAATACATACCATTCTCTTCATCTTCGAAAGAGCTTTGTGTGGATGCCTTGCACGTCTCAATCGAAATTATGTGGAAAAAGTTATGACTATTCTACAAACATTGCATAGTGCAGTCAAAGCTGACGGAAATTTAGGCGGAAATTCAGGAAAGAAAATAATTTATTTCCCAAATCTCTCCCATTTCTTGAAGGGCACGAAAATCATAAAAAATAAACTTTTTTCCAACCTATAAATTGCTCTTAACCTAAGTTATGTGATTGTTTTGTTTATTCTTGTGTTTTTATTGTTCTTTTATCTGGCCAACTTTAGAACTATGTCCGTTTAACTAGATTAATCGAGAGATAGCTAGTTTTACGTAGTAAAAGGAACATGTACAACACATAGGTTTATCTGCACTCGAGAGAGGGGACCCTTTGTGATTGAGTCTTAGGAACTTAAGGAGTTAGAATCTAATCTATTGGAAGGAGACTTTGATAGTTAGAGTCTAATCTACTGGATAGATGCACTCGAAAGAGGGCTTATCCTAAAATCGCGACTTTCCTAATAATTATAGAGACACATAAAGGTAAAGGTTCTGTGAGATTAATCATCACTAGGTCGTCCCCTAAAACTCTACATTCTTTAGCCTGCTTTGTATTATTTTGTGTTTATGCTCTCTATTATTTGTTTATTATTATGCTTAGTTTATAATTCCAAAATCAAAAGTTTATTGTCTCTAGATAGTATATGACGCTTAGTATATGATAGCCAGTTGCAATCTTATTCCATGTGTTCGATATTCCGGTACTGACCTTTAGCTATACTGGATCTTTCATGTATGCTTGCAGATATTTTCAGTGCTACTAAATAGAGCATCGCAGCCCTACATATATGTTTAGATATTTGTTTATTGTTTGATAAGTTAGGGTATTAGTATTATAGTACTTCCTCTGTCCCACAATAAGAGTCTTATTTTGTCATTTCGGTCCATCCCACAATAAGAGTCTTATTTCACATTTACCATAAATGGTAAGTAAGCTTCATATTTCACTAACTTATTTCACCCAAATTTTATTATAAAACTAATATATGTAAGTGAGACTCGTATTCCATTAACTTATTCAACCAACTTTTCTTTACATTTCTTAAAACTCGTATCATAACCAAATAAGACTCCTATTATGGGACGGAGTGAGTATTATAAATAAGAGAGATTGTTATCCTTTAATCAATCAATGAATTAGAAGTTTCCCTAGGATACTACGTGTTATATTTTTCAAACCATAAATCTTCTTCACTATAAAGTCCGAAGGGAAGACTCCCACGCGCCGCGGACGAAGAAACCCTACCCCCAAGCTATCAAACACCATCCGCCGATCCTCGAATAGGGCGCCGGACTTCAGCAGTTTCTGAGTGAAAGCCACTAACCCCCGTTAGGGGAAAACGTCCCTTAACAGTTTGCTATTCTCAACATCTTGTATGTTATGGTCCACTAACCCTCCTCTGGCGCCCCCCCTCCCCCCCCCCCCTCAATTTATCGTTTTAGTATATATTCTATTTGCAAACCTAATATTATATGTTGATTAGTTAGCTCAGGTGGTTGGAGATCATGCCTTCTTTCCACCATGCTCGAGATCAATTCCCACTTGGCACGTTTCTCCTTTTTTTTCTCTTTTGTCTCTTTATGCTATTTATACAACTTATTTTCCTCATTGTTTCTATTAATGCAACTTGGTTGATGGGAAAGTAAAGTTGGCAAGGAAAATGGTTCCTGAGAAAATGAATCATGGGAATATGATTCCTAGTAACTTTACTTTATTGTGGTTGAAAAATATCAAGATTT
The DNA here is from genome assembly GCF_004379255.2 of Salvia splendens. Lineage (NCBI taxonomy): Eukaryota > Viridiplantae > Streptophyta > Magnoliopsida > Lamiales > Lamiaceae > Salvia > Salvia splendens. Next base: position 20,903,081 of record NC_056052.1, read on the forward strand.
TAAATTTATATTTAATTTAAACACCAAACTAAATATACTTATTATTTTTTATTTATAAAAAAAGAATAATAAAGTAAAATTTTTAATAAATTATTAATTACAATAATAATAATTATTATTATATTATTATGCACGAGTGGATAGTTTAAATATACCAGATTTTGTGAGCCTTTTCATTGGGAATTGGACCCTAGTATAAATACCTTTTGATGTAATTTCTTTCCTTAGATTTTGATGAATTAAAGTTTCTACCCTAGTGAGTTTCCTCTTTGAGAATTGTATCCAATTCCTTCCTTGAAGGTTGCTTGTTTCCATCCTAGATTGATTCCAGTAGAGGTATGCATCAATGGAGTATATCCATTGAGTAGTGGAGCCAAGGAGTGATAGAGCTAATGAAAGTTGTCTTGGATTGTTTCCATTCATTTGGTTAAGGTTCTATGATTGTAGCTCTTTTTTCTCATCACAATTCACATGCTTTCCACTCCTAATCTACCATCATTTCTAGTTTATATTCAATTTTTGTGGTTAGATCTCTTTTTATCCTCTTGTTTTATTGAGAAATTGAAAATCAATCTTACAAAAATATCTAGATCAAACATCATAAATGGGTAAATTCTTGTGAAATGGATCTTAAATTACTTGGACCCACATCATTTGGTATCTAGAGCTTAGTACCCACTAGGTGTTTGATCTATTGCTTCCTTGAGTTTTCTTTTATTCCTTGTTTTGCTATGTTTTTGTTGGGATGATCGGATTGATCAAATGTACTGAAATTTGGTGTGTATGATCTATGTTATATAACCTAGCTTCCTGCAAAATTTCATCAAAAAAAATTCTTTGTTTGCCTAGTTAACTGTGGGGATTAACATCATTGCCCTGTTTTGGCATAGTTGGGGAAAACCATACAAATCATATTCAATTATTAGAGACTATATATGAATATTTTTCCCTAGATCCAGACTTGATTGTGAATCTCTCCACCAAAATTCATCCAATTTGGGCGCGGGGATCAATACCAAAAAAATTCTTCAAGATCAGCCAAATTTCAACAAAAGCTTCATCCCATGTCTTGTTTTCTTTGGTGTGTGTGTTTACCTTAGGCCTAGTTCTCATGCTCTCATTTGCTTATTCATTACTACTTTGGTGTTTACTACTTGGTGTCTATATTTTCTTGAGGTATATACTTTGATTGAGTTGTCCAGGCACCAACAAGTGGGAATTGGATCCAGAGTGTGTGATACCACTAGCCCCACTATATTCTAAACCTACCGAATGACATTGGTGAGTGACTTGGAGGGTGGGATACTACATTGGGGTGAGTTAGCTTCTTAAATCTCTCTTTCTTATTTCACTAATCTCTAAGACTAGTTTCTAGTCTTTGTCATTGTGTTTTGTAGGTAACTTTGATGCCTCCTATTACTCGATCCAACATGATGGGAGACATCCATGAGGATGGAGGTGATAAGGGGGGATGCTCAAGTGATGTCGTGCCCAGGAGTAACTACATGGGAACAATAATCAAGATGATGGCGGAACTCAAGGGCGAGTTCACGGGATTCAAGTGCGAGCTCAAGGAGGGCCAAGCCCGGATGGATGCACGGTTGAAGAAATCCGAAGTCTGTATACTTGCCACCCAAAACACTCTATTTGAAGAGTTCAATGTTAGAGTTTGTATACTAGAAATCACCTTTCGAGTGATTGAATACTGTAAAACTCTATATGTTATTTTCCAAAGGAATGAAACAGATTATTTTTGTCATAATGTTGTTATGTTTTACATTTAATGGATGTTTATTGCATATTTAAATGTATAAGCAACGTAACAAAGTCTAAGTCTTTGTTTTAGTAGACCGGTTGTGGGCGTCGTCCACTTTAAGGTAACACGGTCAGTTCTGAACAAAGAAAAATAAGAATTTCACAACCTAGATAAGCCTAGACTACCTATCGTGAAAGGTTGCAATGTCAGACCGCATATTTCTAATTCTTACTGAAATAAGATGACATTGGTGTGGTATAACACTGAATTGGATCTAACAACAAGACGAGTCTTTTTACTATCTACTGAAAGACGAGGTCTTGATAATTAATTTCTTAATCAATGTACGTTAGCATTGAGCATACAGTATTGATTATGCACTACTTTGACTTACCAAAAGGTGCGAGTTTTTCGCAACCCAAGAATCCTGGTATATTGGGTAGTGGTGATTAATATCTAGCGGTGCTAGGATTGCTATTATATTGAATCGTGTGCGAAGTTAGTCTCGTTTGATAACGTTCACAAAAGGAGCTCGAAACAAGATTTTATTATTCGGAACCTAGCTAGTTGGAGTTTGATTACTCTATGAATAATAAATAAGCATTTTTTGCTAAGTCAACTCTTGGAGTTAATGATATGTTAATTAATTAAGTCCATAGAAAAAATTGATTAATTAATGGAAGTTTCTATCTTAAGCGCGGAAAATTAATGACAAACAAATGGAAACCCGGAATACTTGTAATTTCGGATTTAGATGGGCAGTGCAATATTACTTCTGTAGTGGCTGCTCGTAATGTTCCAATATAAGCTTATATTAAATTGTGGGTTCAATTTAATTAGTAAAAAGCTAATTGGGTGAGGTCATATCCAAATTCTTTCATAGATCTCTGAATGGGTCCAATATGTGACTAAATATAAATAGGAGAATAAAGGAGATAGAAAATACACTTGTATTTTCCATCAAAATTTCATCCCCCTCCTATTTCTATAGGGAACGATTTTTTCTCCTCCGTGAGAAAGGATTTTCGTCTTCTTTATTTAAGTCCTAGTTCTCTGGTGAGATTAGCTCACACTAATATCAGATTACAGTCCGGGAACCAGTCAGAAGATCTGTGGTTTAGTACTCAAGATCTTCACGAGGAGAAGACGCGAGCCATCTTCGATTCTTTAGTGAATTAACGAGGTAAATTGGCTTACTCTGTAGAAAGCATGTTTTAGGTATTATTTGTGACTAAAACGTGTTTAAATTCAAGTTTTGAGCATGATACATATGAGAATTACGCGAATATAATTTGTATAAATAATCTGCTAAATAGATCAGAATTTATGTGATCCGTTTTGAACGCACGCTTCCACTGCCAACCACAACAATTGGTATCAGAGCCAGTCTTTGGCTCTGATGATTTGGATTTAAATTTTACAAAATTCATGTATGCATGTGTTATTTGATTGCGAAGCATGTTCTTGGTATTTTGTTTATTTTATATGCATGATGAACTCAAGAACTATCGAATCTTAGAACTTGATTTTTTTGATCGTACGAGACGTGCGATCCGTCGTCGCTCGCGCCGAGACGGATCGCACCACGCCAATGTTTGTAAGTCGTCCGATATATCGCGATATATCGCCTGTATCGGTAGGCCAAGGGTCGATACACACCCAGATGCGACTTAGGCGACTAACATTCGAGTCGTCCGATATATCGCGCGACTCGACCGATTAGTCGGCTGATCGAGTCGAGGACGACTTAATGGGCTTCACTCCAGATTGGGCCAGGCGGACAAGTAGGTGTCTATTCAGCCCATTAGGGTTTCTTTATACATCCCCCACACCCCCTCCCCACGTCCTCCTCCTCCAGAACTGCAGCCGCCGCCGACGCTCCCTCCACCTCCAGAAACTGAAGAACGCCGCCGCCTCTCCTGGACACGCCTCCGGCCTACCTCATCCGCCGCCTCTCCTCATTCAGGATGAACTCTAGTTCCGGTAATGCTCCAGTTCCTCTTCCTCTCTTATGTCTCTCCTCTCTCGTCTATTATTTGAGTTCCTCAAGCGCTGCATCTGTTCTCTATTGTTATTTTTTAGAGCAACTTCAATTCTTGACTGTGTTCAAGCGCTGCAAATCGTTGAACATGACTAAATCATTGAACAATATGATGTTGTGTTTTTTCCTGTTGTAATTTGAAGTATATATTGCATATTTTACATGTGTAAAAGGGCAAGTCGCTCGATATATCGATATATATCGGTCTTGAGGGACCTGGACGACTTGTCTGGTGAGTCGCCTGACTTACTATCGATATATCGACTTAGTCGACCGATATATCGACTGAGTCGATATATCGGTCCTATGGCGACGCGGTTCGATTCACCGACTTAAAAACATTACACCACGCGCGATCGAGACAAGGTGGTCGATTGACTGGGAGCCAAGGGTTCACGATCACGGGGCGACAAGAAGAAGAAGAAGAAGAAGAAGAAGAAGAAGAAGAAGAAGAAGAAGAAGAAGAAGAAGAAGAAGAAGCCTTCGAGGATGTGTTTCAAGTGTGGAGAGAAGGGGCATTGGAAGCCAGATTGTCCTAAAAAGGGCAAGGCTACAGGTATGCACCAAGCTCTAGTGGTCGAGTCATGTTTGACTTCGACATCTACTCATACTTGGGTCATAGACACTGGAGCCACTGATCATATTTGTTTTGATCCTGACTTATTACAGGTGACAAGATGGCTATATGATCATGAGATCAAAGTCCAGTTAGGTGATGCTACAAAAGTGGCGGCCGTTGCAGTGGGAGACGTTTATTTGCATTTTAGTAGTGATAGATTTTTTATTTTGAAGAATGTTTTGTTGATACCTTCTTTTAGAAGAAATTTAATTTCAGTTTCTAAATTGGTTTTTGATGGATATTCGATTTCTTTTAATGACAATTGTGTTATTAAGAAAGATGGTTCTTATATCTGTCGTGGTATCATGGAAAACAATTTGTACACAATCACATCTACACAGTTTAATAATCACAAATCAGAACTCAATACAACATCGAAAATTTCAAAGAAAAGAAAAGCACCTTCAAGTTCAATGAACGAAACGTACTTATGGCACCTTAGACTTGGTCATGCCAATGAAAGGAGGATCCATTCTCTTATGGAACAAGACCTTATTAAAGGTCTAGAGAAGGAACATTTTCATAAGTGTGAATCATGCTTAGAAGGCAAGATGACCAAGAGATCTTTTAAGACTAAGGGCAATAGGGACAAGGAAGTACTTGAGCTCGTTCATACCGATGTATGTGGACCAATGTCAACACAGGCAAGAGGTGATTTTTGATACTTCATCACTTTTATTGATGACTTCTCAAAAATTAGATATGTCTATTTGATGCGCCACAAGTCTGAATCTTTTGACAAGTTCAAAGAGTTTAAGACTTATGTGGAGACGTATCATGGAAAGAATATCAAAAGCATGCGATTTGGTCGCGGAGGCGAGTACCTCAGTACCGAGTTTTTGGACTACTTATCGGTGGCGGGAATTGAATCCCAACTGACCGCGCCGGGCACGCCCCAGCAGAACGGCGTGGCTGAAAGAAGGAATAGGACCTTGTTAAACATGGTCCGGTCGATGAAGAGTTTTGCACGGCTACCTATTTCGTTTTGGGGACATGCCTTGCTTTCTGCAAGTCATATTTTACACAACTTACCGTCAAAATGCGTACCTACTACTCCTTATGAGTTGTGGACTGGGCACAAGCCTAATCTAGCACATCTCAAGATTTGGGGTTGCCCGGCTCATGTATTGGAAAATGATCCAACTAAGCTGGGATCAAGGACGGAGGTATGTGTGTAGGGTACCCTAGAGGATCGAAAGCTTATGAATTCTATAGTCTCCGAGACAAGAAAGTTACTATGAGTACTCACGCGACATTCTTAGAGGAAAACTTTGTAATGAATCATAAACCCAGCAGTGAAGTGGCTCTTGACGAGCTAACTTCTGTCACAAGTTCCATTAACCAAGAACTCATATCTAGAGTACAAACAATTCCTGAAATTTCAACTTCTACTCCAAGTATTGTAGTGTCGCGCCGCAATGGGAGTGTCTCTCATGAGCCCGATAGATACATTGGTTTGGGGGAATCTATGGATCACTCCTCGGACAGCAATGTGTTAGATCACTGGAACTTTTCGTAGGCGTAGGCAGATGTCGATCATTGCGAATGGGTGAAAGCAATGAATTTGGAACTACAATCTATGATAGACAAAGACGTGTACGATTTGTCCATCCTACCTGAAGGCTGTACTGCCATTGGGAGCAAGTGGATATACAAGCGTAAACGTGGACCCGATGGACGAGTTAAACTCTTTAAGGCAAGACTAGTGGCCAAGAGGTATACTCAAAGGGAAGGTATCGATTACGATGAAACCTTCTCCCCGGTGGCCATGCTCAAATCTATCCGGATACTGTTGTCTATTGCAGCTTACATGGATTGGGATGTATGGCAGATGGACGTTAAGACTGTGTTCTTGAAAGTGGAATGTTGTGTTTATAAGAAGATTGAAAAGGGGAATGTTGTGTTCTTAGTTTTATTAGAAGATTTAAAAGGGGAATGTTGTGGCCAAGTGAAAGTTGCGTTTATAAGAAGATTGAAAAGGGGAATGTTGTGTTCTTAGTTTTATATATATATGACATTCTTCTAATTGGAAACAATAAAAAGATGTTGCCATCAGTACGAACTTGGTTGTCGAACCAGTTAGAGATGAAGGTTATGGGAGAAGCGGGACACATCATCGGGATCAAGGTTCTTAGGAATCGTAAAAGACGACGTTGTGCTTATCTCAAAAACCTTACATCAATATTGTACTTAGTCGCTTTAGCATGCAAGATGCCAATAAAGGTTTCTTACCTTTTAGACATGGCATCCATCTATCTCAAGAGATGTGCCCTAAAACGCCATCTGAGATAGAAAAGATGAAAAGGATTCCATATGCTTCGGCAGTTGGAAGTCTCAGTATGCTATGCTTTGTACAAGGCATGATATTTGCTTTGCTGTTGGCATGGTGGCAAGATATCAGTCGAATCCGGGCCAAGGACATTGGACTGCCGTAAAGAACATACTCAAGTACCTTAAACGGACTAAGGACTATGCTCTAGTTTACAATGCAGCCGAGCTCTTTCCTTTGGGATATACTGACTCGGATTTCCAATCTGATCAAGACTTGAGAAAATCTACTTCTGGATATGTGTTCACCTTAGGCGGTGGAGCCATAATTTGGAAGAGTGTGAAGTAGAAAGCATCGCGGACTCGACCATGGAAGCCGAATATGTGGCCGCTTCGGAGGCTGCAAAAGAGGTTGTATGGTCCAAGAACTTCCTTATGGATTTAGGTGTGGTTACGAATCTTCCAAAGAGCATCACCATTTATTGTGACAATTCTGGTGCTGTGGCAAACTCGAAAGAATCAAGAGCTCACAAAGCGAGCAAACACATAGAGAGGAAGTATCATATCATCAGTGATATAGTGCAGAGAGGAGACATACAAGTGGTCAAGATTGCGTAAGAGAACAACCTGACATATCCCTTTACAAAGGCATTGGCGGTGAAACCATTCGAACGCCATGTCGAAGGGATGGGAGTTCGACTCATTCAAGACCTCAACTCGCTTTCAGTATAAGTGGGAGAATTAGACGTGTGCACCTATATTTTTTATACTCGAAAGCTGTTTTGAGTATAGCTGGGAGATTGTTAGAGTTTCTATACTAGAAATCACCTTTCGAGTGATTGAATATTGTAAAACTCTATATGTTATTTTCCAAAGGAATTAAATAGATTATTTTTGTCATAATGTTGTTATGTTTTACATTTAATGGATGTTAATTGCATATTTAAATGTATAAGCAATGTAACAAAGTCTAAGTCTTTGTTTTAGTAGACCGATTGTGGGCGTCGTCCACTTTAAGGTAACACGGTCAGTTCTGAACAAAGAAAAATAAGAATTTCACAACCTAGATAGGCCTAGACTACCTATCGTGAAAGGTTTCAATGTCAGTCCGCATATTTCTAAGTCTTACTGAAATAAGATGACATTGGTGTGGTATAACACTTAATTGGATCTAACAACAAGACGAGTCTTTATGCTATCTAGTGAAAGACGAGATCTTGATAATTAATTTCTTAATCAATGTACGCTAGCATTGAGCATACGGTATTCATTATGCACTACTTTGACTTACCAAAAGGTGCGGGTTTTTCACAACCCAAGAATCCTGGTATATTGGGTAGAAGTGATTAATATCTAACGGTGCTAGGATTGCTATTATATTGAATCGTGCGTGAGGTGAGTCTCGTTTGATAATGTCCACAAGAGGAGCTCGAAACAAGGTTTTATTATTCGGAACCTAGCTAGTTGGAGTTTGATTACTCTATGAATAATAAATAAGTGTTTCTTGCTAAGTCCACTCTTGGAGTTAATGATATGTTAATTAATTAAGTCCATAGCAGACATTGCTTAATTAATGGACATTTCTATCTTAAGCGAGGGAAATTAATAACAAAAAAATAGAAACCCGAAATACTTGTAATTTCAGATTTAGATGGGCAGTGCAATATTACTTCTGTAGTGGCTGCTCGTAATATTCCAATATAACCTTATATTAAATTGTGGGTTGAATTTAATTAGTAAAAAGCTCAGTGGGGGAGGCCATATCCAAATTGTTCCATAGATCCTGACTGGGCCCAATATGTGACTAAATATAAATAGGAGAATAAAGGAGATAGAAAATACACTTGTATTTTCCATCAAAATTTCGTCCCCCTCCTATTTCATATAGGGGACGATTTTTTCTCCTCCTTGAGAAAGGATTTCCGTCTTAGGTATTTTTTGTGACTAAAACTTGTTTAAATTCAAGTTATGAGTATGATACATGTGAGAATTACGCGAATAGAATTTGTCTAAATAATATGCTAAATAGATCAGAATTTATGTGATCCGTTTTGAACGCACGCTTCCGCTGTCAACCCCAACATTCAACACTTTGAAGGAAGAGCGGAGGACTAGACCTCCCACTCATATGGGCAATGCCATACCCAATGAGGTCCCGGAGAAATTTGTTGAAGAGGAGGTATATGAGGGATGGCAAGGAGGGAATGTTCGGGATAGAGTTAACAACTTGGAGAATGGACGGTTTGGGGGAGGTAATGGAGTCAATATGCAGTTTGGAGGAGGAAATGGGGGTATGGTCGTTTTGGGGTAGGAAACCAACATGGAGGGATAGAGCCTTATGGGAATAGATTTAGGAGGGATAGGTACTATGAGGAGGAACCCCGACCGAGATTTGGGATGGGCAATCAACGAGGGAGAGTTGAGCTCTATGGTGATGATAAAGGTGGCTATGAATCAAGGTTTCATGAAGATGGACTTGATAGGAGAAGTCGTGGGGAACGAGCTCCAAAGTTTCATGGAGAGTGGCATTCTAGGAGTGTGAGAAACCATGCTAGCTTTAAGGGGTTTGAGAGGCCAATTGAAGAAGAAGTCTCATATAGAGGTCAATTGAGGCCTACCTATCCACATGGTGGTGTTGACACAAACCAAATGGGTAACTCATCAAGTCATTTGACTACATCATCTTATTTCCATTTCTCACATAAGCCACTTGATGTGTATGGAAATATCCCCTCTTCGATGAGCTTAAGCCAAATTAGTAGAGAAAAAGAACAAGAGAGAGAGAGAGAGAGAGACAAGGCTTGAGAGTGAAAGTGAGTCTAAAAAGTCAAGAGAGTGTGATAGAAGACAAGAGTGTGAGGTGCAAAAGTCAAGAGAGAGTGGTGGGTGAGAGAAAAGAAAAATATCAAATGAGATAAAAACCACAAGCACAAGTGAGTAAAGGGTACTTATTAGATTCTAAAACCAATCTTGGGTGGGCACTAAATGAGCCTTTGCCTCTTGCCCTTGGTGAGGAAAATAAGTTTTTACCCACACTTCTTGTATGTCTTCTTGTGTTGATGACTTTGTAGTGAGTAAAATTGAAGACATAGGAGTGATGCACCAAGTTGTACATGGCTTGGAAACTACTCCCCCGGATAAGGAACAAGAGGAACGAGGGCAAGTGGATGAACTCCTTGCCCAAGGTTCAAGTGCACTATCCTTATCTCCTTGTGATGATTCATTGAGTGTGATTACATTAGAGAAGTCCCTTTGTGTTGATAGATTTGTTATTGATGACTTGTGTAAAAAGTGGACTCATGAGCTTGAATCTTTGAATGCTAAATCTACCTATGCACCATATGTTGATCCTTTTTGGTTAAATACAAGCATTGATGGACGTGACATTTCTCTCGTGGAATCTATCTTGAATGTTGGGGTGACTTCTTCTCTTGCTAAGATGCCTAAGATTTTATTTGTTAGTAATTTTGAGCTTCATGAATATGTCGATGAGAATAGTAGAGCCAAGATAAGTGAAAATGTTGATTGCTCTAGAACTTGGTGTTTGCTATGTTGTCATTGCAAAATGGTAAGACCCTTCAATGGGATTGGGATTTTCTATGGTCGTTTTGTAAAGGATTTTTCCACTCACATGTCTCTTGTAGATTGTGTTGTGTTTAATGGCACGTGGATACATTGTTCCCATAGTTGTAGTTGTGTTCTAAAATTGTTGGAGCAATTATGTGGGACTTATTTTGAAAAGTTTCTCATGATACTTGATATTGCTTTTTACAAGGGTCACATGCATGGTGTTGTGCTTTGTCTCCATGTTGTGCATAGTGGTTTATGGACGTATTGCTCCCTTATTTTTGATAATCTCTTGAAATTGTTGGGGCAATGAAATGAAATCCATTTTGATGAACTTGGTTTGTTGGTTGATACATCTTCTTGCAAACTTGATGTGAGTTGCGATGGACGTACTCTATGTGTTGAATATGGGCTTGTCCATTTGTGGAGTAGCTCTCATTTGAGCAAGAATGATATATCAATGGTTTCTTATGATCTTTTGTTGCGTAATCTTGAGAATAGGAATCTTGTGAATAGACCGTGTTTGGTTATTTTTGAATATACACACTATGAGGATCTTGTCTTGTATATGCCTAGTCTTGTTGAGAATGTCAAATCTTTTGTGAAAATGTTCAAGAGTTTGGGCATAGATAGTGTGGGGATGATCGGGCCAAATGGAAACAAAGTGCTCGGGGAGTATGTGACTTGGCATGTTAATTGCATTTATTGCATGTCAATAAAGCCTTTCAATGGAGTTGGGATCTTTTATGGACTTTTTGTTAAGAACTTTATATCTAATGGTTCTGTTTGGGACTACATTGTGAATGAATGCCTAGTCTTATGTGCACCCACACCTAGTATATATATTGTGAGGTTATTTGAGTATTGGTATGAAGGATATCTTGATAAATTCGTCTCGATTCCTTATGGGTGGAATTTGGGCAAGAAAGAATTAATGTTTTTGTGTTTTCACACTTATTGTGACTTGGCCTTGAGCTTAATGGAACATGAATTTGGAGATCCATACAAGGTCTTTGGTGTAGTATTGCCTCTTAGAGCCGTTAGTGGTCTTAATCGTTTTCATCATACTTTGATATTTGATTTTCTCTCGTTCCATTTTATATGTGTGTGGAATCTGGATTTGAGGGAAAATCCTTTCCAAGAAGGGGAGGATGATATGACCACGAGTGCTACACGTCAAGGATCTTCACTTCGGCGTGAGCCATGGGTTGATTGGGGCCCAAGGGTAAAAGAGAAGACATGCCAAGGATCCAACAAAGCTAGAGGACCTTTCGAGGATGTGAGGAATAGAGAAGGCCCCGATTTGAGGACAAATCTTTTCCAAGAAGGGGAGGATGATATGACCATGGGAGCCGCGCATCAAATTTTGTACCTGCAGTTGACTTCAATCAGTATTCTGCTATCAATATGACATCCAAAAGCTTTGAGACTACCACTATTGTCTTCATTTTCGAGAGAGCTTCGCGTGAGTATCTTACACGCCCCAATCAAAGTCAGGAGGAGGGAGTTATGATCGTTTTACAGAAGTTGTGCAGTGCAGAAAAAGATATGGCGGGATCAGCAAGTTCCACCCAGATGGGTGGCTTTCGCCACCAAATTCCACCCGGGCGGGTAGCCCACGCAAAGACCAGATTTTGTGGGCCTTTTTCTTGGAATTTGGCCTTCAACTATAAATAGGACTTTACCTCATTTTCTTCTATTGATTAATGAATAAAGATATCTCCTTGGTGAGTTTTTCCTCTTTGAGGATTGTAACCTATTCCTTCTTTGAAGATTGTTTGTTTCAATTCCATAGATTGATTCAAGTAGAGATATGCATCAATGGGGTGTACTCATTGAGTAGTGGAGTCAAGGTGTGATAGAGCTAATGAAAGTTGCTTATGGTTGTCTCCATCTTTTTGGTTAAGGTCCTATGGTTGTAGCTCTTTTATCTCATTATTATACATATGATTTCCTTTCCTAATCTACCATCCTTTCTAGTTTAGATTCAATTTTTGTGGTTGGATCTCTTTTTATTCTTTGTTTTTATTGAGAAATTGAAAATCAATCTCACAAAAATATCTAGATCAAACATTATAAATGGATAATTTCTTGGGAAATGGATCTTAAATTACTTGGATCCACATCAATAATATAATTATAATTATAGTTACATGGAGATCATTATTATAATAATAAATATTATTATTATTATTAAAATATTTACGAATATTATAATTGAATAAATTTTATAATTTAAAATTTCACTATGAATTTATTGATTAATTATTAATTTATAAAATATAATAATCATTATTTATTATACTAGTTATATTATATAATTATATTTTAATTATATAATAAATTATTAATTTCTATGTTGAAATATTGTAAAACATAGTTATAATTATGGTAATTTAATCATAGTTATTTATTATACTGAAATTAAGTATGATTTATAATTTTATATTATTTTAAAAATATTGTAATTAATAATAATAATAATAATAATAATAATAATAAAATATACTATATTACATTAAATATGTAAAAATCCTAAAACTGGGAAAAAGAATACCTAAGAAAAGTTAGAATTCAGAATCTTGGAAAGTTGTATTAACTTTCCTTGTTCTCAGGATTCTGATTACTTTCACAGTTTAATTAAAAACCGGAACAAACATAGGAATTTAAAATTTAAGGAATCAGATTACTTTCCCAGACAGAATCCTGACAACCAAACATTGTCATGAAGTATTTTATAACTGACCTCCATCGTATTTGAACTAGTTTAAATTTTCGTGATTTTCGGGTCGTTAGCTTTTTTGGAAAATTTAATTCTCCCTTTGTCCCATAAAAATAGGGACTTTGGGGACAATACTTATTTTAATGCAAAATTGGTAAAGTATGAGAGTGATAAAAATGAAAAAAATGATTACAATATTGTTCTTGGAAAATGGGATCCACTTTATAAAAGAAAAAAAAACTTGTCAAAATTAGAAGATAACCAATTTTGTGGGACACTCCAATATGGAAAAAGAAATATTGGTTTAGTTTGTAATAAAATCATTTTAAAGTTATCAAACTCCTGAAACATAAAACTTCTGAAACATAAAACTTCTGAAACATAGAAATAGTGCAACCTCCCATAATTAATAAAATCTTAAAGTCATTTTAAATTTATGATGAATATCCAATAATAAAAAATATAAATAACTATAATTGTAATAGTAATAATTATATTTATTATTTTTACTATTTTGTTATAAATTTATAATTTATAAGATAATCTTATTGTAATTATAAATATTATGAATAATGAATAATACTAATAATTAATATGTCCGTCCCTTAAAAATAACAACTTTTGAAGGGGCACGAGTTTTAATATGCAATTAGTAAAATAATAAAAATATAGAAAAAAGTAATCGAATATTGTTAGTAGATAATGAGTCTCACTTCATTACGGATAAAAAAAAGTTTCCTGCAAAGTGTATAATTTTAAAGGACAGACTAAAATGAATTCATAATATGCATAAAAGTAATCCGATCGAAATCATATTATTTGGAATCTTATTATCTGAAATCATAATCTCCAACAACAGTACTATCATGGCGAACAAACATACTCTTAAATTGTACTTGACAAATTGAGAATGATTAAATAGAGCTTGTGTACAACTATCCAAATTGCATATTCTGAAATTACTGTGTTGCAATAGGCCAGTACATTTTTTTGTATGCTCTAATCCATTAACTTTCGAGTTTAAGTGTGTTCGGAGATGATGCCTAAGTTATGTAAAAAGTCATCCCTTGATGTAGTGTTACAAGAGATAATGCGTTAAATATGATCGTATCAATCGTATTTATAAGTTGAAATCTATTTTGTTTAGTAGAAAAAGAAAACGCTCATGCAACGAAAATGTTCAGCTTAAAACAATGGGTTGAAAGTACCTATCTGAAGCTTTCGCATTGCTTATAAAATGGGTACATAATATTATTATGTTGTTCAAAAAATTTCCGGTTGATAATGAAATTACTACTGCTGACTTTTCGTTTTCTTATTGTTCAATTCAAACTTATCATTATTCAACTCAAATATGCGCCACAAAGTCAGATATAATGAATTAAATAGTAATCTGTCAATACTTTGATATATTCACACTTCAAAACGCCTAGAAGAAATAGAAATTCAAGTCTGTGGAGATTGGAGAGTCACGTATTATCCCAATTTATTACTCATATACATTAAGTTATTTGCAACTTATACTACCATTAAAATGCTAATAATAATATGAATAATACTCCTACTATCCATTAACACTACTTTAACTATCATTCTCCTCTCTCTCTCTCTTATTTCACTAATTTTGTTTTAATTTCGGTGTCGTATCATATGTCCATATTTTTATGGGACGGAGGGAGTACTAATCTGTCAATACTTATTATACATTTGCAGATAGTTCAACTTCAAAACTCCTAGAAGAAATAGAAATTCAAGTCTATGGAGATTGGAGAGAATGTGCATTTGTGACTTTGATTAAGAACAATTGGTGAATAGAATAAGTTTGTAAGAAAGAATATAGCATGAAGTTGAGTTGTCTTTATTGACCATTCTCATACATTCAAATGCATCCGCGCTCAGCAGATACATCATCATCATCATCTCTTCAACTCTTTTTCCTATAAATACTCTTTCAACATTATGCCAAAGTGTCATTCACTCACTCCTTTTTCTCTCTAATTTCTACTATTGTTTGCTTACATTTTGTATTAAATGGCGAAATCACACGAAACAGAGCACCCTGTGAAGGCATTTGGATTGGCTGCCACAGACTCATCTGGCCATCTCTCTCCTTTCAAATTCTCTAGAAGGTGCTTTGCTTTTCCAATATATATATATATATATATATATATATATATATATATATATATAAATCTCTGATGATGATGAAGAAGAACAAGCTAGGAGCCTAGGTAGTAAATTATTATACTTATAGTTGATCATTTTGCAGGGCGACTGGTGATGATGATGTGCAATTCAAAGTGTTGTATTGTGGGATATGCCACACCGATCTTCATTACCTCAAAAACGAGTGGGGCGTCACTCAATATCCAATTGTACCTGGGTAACCTTCTGCAAATTCATATCATGTAATCATGCCATTAGACGCCCATAATTGATATGGATATATAATTACAGGCATGAGATCGTTGGTGTGGTAACAGAGGTGGGAAAAAAGGTTGAGAAGGTCAAGGTCGGAGACAGAGTTGGTGTGGGATGCATGGTCGGATCGTGTCGATCATGTGAGAGCTGCCAGGAAGATCTTGAGAATTACTGCCCCAAGATCATCCCCACTTACGCTGCTCCCTACCACGATGGCACCATCACGTATGGTGGTTACTCTGATATCATGGTTGCTGACGAGCATTTCATTGTTCGTATTCCCGACAACATGCCATTGGATGCAGCTGCTCCTCTTCTATGTGCAGGCATCACCACCTACAGCCCCATGAGATACTTTGGACTAGACAAGCCCGGGATGCACATTGGAGTTGTTGGTTTGGGTGGACTAGGCCATGTCGCTGTTAAATTTGCCAAGGCTTTCGGTTGCAAGGTCACAGTCATTAGTACTTCCCTCAGCAAAAAGGACGAAGCGCTTTCGCATTTGGGCGCAGATTCATTCTTGATCAGTAAAGATGCTGATGAAATGCAGGTACAAAAAGAAATATCCCAATGTTTTATCAACATCATCATCATCATCATCACTAAATTAATATAGATTGTATTACTATGACCTATGTAGGGTGCGGTGGGAACAATGGATGGTATAATTGATACAGTATCAGCTCATCATGCCTTGATGCCACTCATTGGCCTCTTGAAGGCTCACGGAAAGCTCATCATGGTTGGCGCCCCAGATAAGCCTCTTGAGCTACCTGTGTTTCCTCTACTTGCAGGTACAATACCCATATGGAGTATCATATTCTAAGATTGTATATACTAAAATCAATCATTTTGATGACATTAATGTGTGGTTGTAATGAATATTGTTGTAGGGAGAAAGATGATATCAGGGAGTGGGATTGGAGGAATGAAAGAGACCCAAGAAATGATTGATTATGCAGCCAAGCACAATATAAAGGCAGATATTGAACTAATTTCAGCAGACTACGTTAACACTGCATTAGAGCGGCTGACCAAGGCTGATGTGAAGTATCGCTTTGTGATAGATGTTGCCAACACCCTCACACAATCTTGAACTCAAGTCTTCGATGGAAGTGATTGTTCTTCTCCTGTTTTGTTCGGTCTTTCATGAAAGCTATTGTTCTTCTCATGTTTAGTTCGTCCTTTGATGGAAGAGATTTTTCTTATCTTCTTTTGTTCAATTTTACGCATATATTCACTGTTGAATTGTGTTTGAGTTTTGTACCTGTGTTTTATACACACATATTATAATAAATATATGCTTTTGTTTGTGAACTGCATATCATATTCTCAAGTTCTGTACCCGTGTTCTTCTCTTGTTTTGTTCGGAGGGAAGAGATTGGTTCTCTCCTGTTTTGTTGAATTTTACAATTATATATTTTATCTAGGAAACTGAACGTCACGTTAGTGTTGAATTTTCATCAACTTCCGTACCTGCATTGTATATACATATTATAATAAAAATATACTTTTGTTAGTTGACATAAAGAAAACAATTTCAGCATAAACATAAAGAGAAAAAGTTGGTTGGATAAGAACAATAAGATGCAACATAATTTCGTTATTATTAAGTGTAGAATGAAACCGGAAGAAGATGTGAAGATGATGCGGCAGTGCACGAGCCAACGGTATTCCCACCGATCGAGTTACTATTGCCCGGCCTAACAATAATTCTATAGCAACATGACCCAGACTACCTTTTATTTTGTAATTAACTGAGAATTATAATTTACATATCTAATTTTAATGTAATATGTGAGTATTAGTTTATTTATGGTAATTTTCTCCATAAAAAATACTCCCTCAGTCCCAACTAAGTTGAGACAAAAAAATTTAGCACGGAGACTAAAAAATTGTGTTGAAAAGTAGGAAAGATTAATAAAGTAGGAAAGATAAAGAGAGTAAAGTAGATAGTGGAATAAAATGCCCCCTCCGTCCCATTAAAGATGACTCACTTTCCTTTTTGGTTTGTGAGTTTGTCCTAATCAAGATGACCCATTACTAAAAATGGAAATACTTTTATCTCTACTTTATTCCCTCTCTCTTACATTACTCTTTCCACTTAACATACAAAATAAAGCTACCTAAAATCTCGTGCCGCCCAAGGAATGAGTTATTTTCTTTGGGACAGAGAGAGTAAGAGTGATTGGATGTTTTATTTTTTATTAAAAAAAGAAATGACTCAACTTAGTTGGGACATCCCAAAGAGGAATACGACTTAACTTAATTGGGACGAACGGAGTAATAACTTTGTCCCAGCCTAAGCGAGATGTTTCATTTTCGAACATGTTTTGGAAAAATGATTATAAATAGTTAAAGTGGAGACATAAATGATTATAAACGTATCGCTTAGGCTGAGACGAGGGGAGTATTGATTAGTTGTCTTAACTGGGTAAACAACAAAATACATAAAGGTTTAACATGCAAAATAGTACTCCCTCCGTTCTCTCATATTAGAGGTGAAACTTTTCGGCACAGAGTTTAAAAAAGGGATGTTGAGTGTGTTAAATAAATTGATAAAAAAAAGTAAGAGAAAGAAAAAGGTAGAGAGGATAAAGTAAAAAGTGAATAAAGTAGAGAGAATAAAGTAAGAGAGTAAAGTAAAAAAGAGAAAAAAGTTACTATATATGGAATGACTCAACTATGAGAGAACTTTCCGAAATGGAAAAATGATTAAACTATGAGGGAACGGAGGAAGTAATTAGTAGATTTCGAAAAGGAAAACTCACGAGCAGATTCTATTTCGCGACTACCGTGGAATCAAAAAAATATTTGAAAAAAGTAATATAACCCTTTTAGGGTACGGGCTATTTGATTTAGGGTCATTCGGTTGTGACTTTTTTGGGCTATAAATATTCAACCCTAACCATGTCAAATTGTCTAACTAGGCATGCACAACGGTTCATGAACCGGCGGTTCACGGTTCAAGATATGCATGAACCGGAACCGGCCCGCCAAGGGTCCCGGCAGTTCCGGTTCCGGTTCAAAAAACTGGCGGTTTACGCGGTGGTTCAAAATCGCCGGTTTTCGGCCTGAACCGCCAGTTCCGGGCCGGTTCGGCGGTTCGTCCAATTTTTTATTTTTTTGCATTTTTTTATTTGTTTATGTATGAAATGTGCGTAACTAAAATTCAAAAAAATACGATGAAAGTTGCAATTTTATTGATATTACACGTTACAACAATTACAAATCAAAAAACCTTGAGGCCTTGAAGTCTTAAACAAAAATTTAAATACGAACGAGACTACTAGTTAACAACGAAACTAATTACAAATGGCAAAAACGACGTAGAAGTTCTTCTAAAAAAACTTATAAGTATATATACTCTTAATCGGCGAAGGATATCTTTCTACATAACTAAATTAAGGACACATTTAGCAATTCAACTTTAAATGTTGAGTTTAGTCTAACAATTAACAATTATAGTAGAATTGTCAAAAGTTTCCCGGATTTAGCCGTATAGAGAAATCTACTTCATCGACTAGAGTATATACAAATACAATTATCTGATTGTATTTGCATATTTTTAAAGTAGGAACAAATGGGAAAAAAAGAAATAAAGGAAAAAGGACTTGAGCTCAACTTAAATTTAAAATTTAAGTTGAGGTGCCAACGTATCCACAATGCTCATTTGCAAAAGGGAATCAAAGCCCACGTAGTTCTCTTACTTTACTTACCTATTTGGCTTGGCCGGCGGCGATTGACGGTTGGCCTACGATTCATCCCCGATGAATTCATCTTGTGATCCCTCCTGATGATCATCCCAATCATTTTCTTGTTCTCTGACGTTGGCTTTGGCCCAATCATCAAGTAACATCACGACTTCCATATTTTCCTCCGAGAGCTTACTTCTTGATTCATCCAACACACGCGAGCCAACACTAAAAGCGGACTCGACGGCGACAGTGGAAGCCAGAACAGAAAAAATCTCCTTGGCCATTGACGCAAGGATGGGAAAATCTTTCTCGTGGGTTCCCCACCAATCGAGGACGTCGATTTGGGAGGGAGGAGTAAGACCTTCATCACCAAAGGAAAAGAGTGAATTGAAATATATATCTAATTCACTTACCATACTTGAGTACCTTCCGCCGGTGCTGTAGCTGTATAGGTCGGCTAGTTGGGATTGCGCGTCGGGGTCATCATAATCGGCTTGAAATGCAAAGCCATAGTTATGTTGTTGAGGAGGGGGGTCTTCTAACTTGGTGGGTATTGTTATACTTGGTTTCATATTCGGTGTAGAGAGCGCGCAAGTTAAACTCGAAGGTATGTTGGATAGTCGACCGGTCCGGGAGGGTTATTTGAAAGGTTTCTGAGAGGTCTACTCCAAATTCGTCACTGGTATCGGATTAGATTGCTTGAAGGGGGCCAAGATCAATTGAACTCAAATTGTTATAATAAAAATCTAAAATCTTAGAGGTACCGGCTAATTTCCATTTTGGATCCAATACCTTTGCAATCAAAAATACGGTTGGAATCTCACTGAAATACCATTTTTCAATCATATAATATAAACACACATTAATTCAGGTGAAGAGGAAGCATTTTTCATTACAGTTTTAAAACCAAGTGATATATACATGCAATGATCTAAAACACGTATAACGGTGCAATAATAAATACTTGATAATTCAACAGTAGCATTTTTTAAATATTTGAACAATTTAAATAAAGCGACGCTATGTTCCCAACAACTATGTGAAAGATATAAATCATGTACGGGATATTTCTAAAAAAATTACATAAAGAATCTTTATGCATCAAAGTGGAATTCAAACAATCATATGTTGAATTCCATTTATGAGACACATCCATAGTAAAATTCGTATATCTAACATTCTTTTGCTGACAATATTTCTTCCATGCTTTGCCAATATCTGGCTTTTGATGGATTAATCTAACTGCAGTTCTAATAGGACTAACATGCTTTTGCCATAATTCAAGTGCATCTTGTACACATAAATTTAAAATATGACATATGCATCTTTGATGAAAATACTTACCTCCAATTACCGGAGAACAAGCCGCAATCAACTCGCTAATACTTGCGGTGTTAGTAGTTGCATTATCAAAACCAATAGAAAATATCTTGTTGCATAATTGAAACTCATTCAAAACTTGTATAATCAAAGAAACAATTTCGGGTGCACTGTGCGGAGTTTCAAATTCTCTAAAACCTATTAAGCGCTTGTTTAAAGTCCAACTATTGTCCACAAAGTGAACTGTAATGCCCATGTATGAATGGCGGTCAAAACAATCAGTCCACACATCTGAGCAAATGTTCACTTTGTGGCCCAAGTTAACTAAATTAGGTGCTAATTTAACATTTTTCTCTAAACATTGTCTAACGGTAGATCGTTGAACGGTCATTCTACCTATTCTTTTGATACCTACGTTTAAACCACTTTGCATAGTAACCTCAAATTTTTTGTCATCATAAACGTTAAAAGGAAAATGCTTCATTGCCGCCCATCTAGTCATAACATCAGAAAATTATTTTTGATCATATTTAAAAAGAGACGTACCTGACGAACACGAGCCATCGGGTTGGAAGTTTAGTTGGGTTTGGGTAGAGGTAGTGTTGCATTCTACCGGATGCTTTGTCACCAAATGGCGACGGAGGGTGCCATATCCCCCACCACTCGAGAATTTGTACACTTTATCGCAATAGTTGCAATACGCATGAAACGCCGATGTCTTTTCTTGAGAGTGCGGATCATGAGGACTTGGAATCACCATCGGGACCTTCTTGTAGTGTTTGATAAAAATATCAGATTTCAAAGCTTTTGCCGTGTTAGTGGGTGGAGGGGGAGGCATCTCCTCATTTCTGCCGATGCTAGACGGAATACGAGAATGAGATCTATCATCGTTGTTGTCCTAGTCTGACGATATAGACACATCGTACTCGTCATTTTGTTGGGAACCCCCGCCCCCACCCCCACCTTGATGCATTTCAGCGAGTAGCATGGTCATCCTATGATCTTCTTTTATCTATAAATATAATATAAGTTGAAGTTTAATTAGGAACACAAAAAAAATTAAAAAACTCAATCTTATGAAATTATGAAATATGAATTGTAAAAATAATTTTTAATTAATTACTTGCATGCGTTCAGCCTGCACTCGGGAAACCTCTTCCATAATTTCTCGACGACTAGGTCACCTTGATTTTGAGGGACGACTAGTACTTTGATCTTGGGCAATTCCCTTGCCCCGATCACCACGTCTCGGTCCACCACGAGAAGAAGACATAGTGGTAAATGAAAGTAGTATGGATGGAATATGTATGGAGTATGGAATAAGTGGTAAATTACGAGCACAACAACAAATATAGTAGTAAGTAGAAACTAGTAAACAACTTGAGCAATTAGAGAGAATGATGAGAGAATAGAGAAATGGAGATTGAGAGAAGGAAATCTTTGTTAACACGAGAATGTGGTGAGTAGAAATGAGGGGGGAGAGGGGTATTTATAGGAGTAAAATTGGAAGAAATAAAAAAAATTGCAATTTCTAATTCGGCAGAAACCGGCGGTTCAGTCCACGGTTTTCTGACGGAAACCCCCGGTTTCTGACCGGTTTTCAGGCCTACACACTGCACCCTACGACCTGTCACCTGAAAAGTCACGGAACCGGTGGTTTCTAACAAAAACCGCCGATTTTCGTCAGAAACCGCCGGTTTTCTGCCACCCTAGCCTGCACCCCTACGGACCCTAGCCGGAATACCGCCGGCTCACGGTTCAACAATACCTCGACCCTTAACCGGCCCGTATGAACCGGCAACCAGCCGGACGGTTCAACCCGCCGGTTCCGGTTCCGGTTCCGGTTCATGAACCGGCGGGCCTGAATCGGCGGTTAACCGCCGGGCCGGTTCGGGTTGTGCACGCCTATGTCTAACTATTCAGGCCAACCTGCGAATTTTGGGTTGAATTCACATCCCTATCCGCTATTGTTTGGGTTGAATTCACATCCCTATCCGCAATTGTTATCTCTCGATCCAAAGGAGATCCTAGTCTTGCAACGTGCTACATTATAATTAAATCTTCCTCCCTGACACCCTCAACATGAGTGAGGAGTTCTTCTAACTCCGTTTGGTAACTCATAACGGTGGTTTTGTGTCAGTTTTGACAAGCTTCCTGGCGGAATATATTGAAACAATTCTTATTATTCAGTAGTAGCATTAAATTATAGTTGTCCACGTAAGCATATAAGCTACTTTCTTAATTTTCGAGTAATGTCAAACAGGCAAATAGATAAGGTGAGGTTAAGATTCTAGAATGAGTTTCTAAGACTAGAATTTAAAAAATGAATGTTGGCTTTATTGAATAATCTTTAACAGTCAAAGCAAGGCTTACGCTTATTCCAATGGGTATTCACACATCATGAGGAGGCCATGCGCTCAGCATATACATCATCATCTCTTCCATTCTTTCCTATAAATATGTATCTAACATTCTCCCAAATAATCAATCACTCATTTGCATTCTCTCAATTTTCTATATTGCTTGCATACATATATTTCTAATTACCAATACATATACATACATTTGTGTTAAATGGCAAAATCACACGAAACAGAGCATCCTGTGAAGGCCTTTGGATTGGCTGCCACAGACTCATCTGGCCATCTTTCTCCTTTTCAATTCTCCAGAAGGTGCTTTTCCTCTCCTCTCTCATGCTGCTAATTCTTTTATATCAATGCATCCTAAAATACAACTCATTTCCTTTATTCTGGCAATCGATTTTAACTATAACATCGATATCCGTGGCGTATTTTTCAGGGCTACTGGCGACGAAGACGTACAGTTCAAAGTGTTGTATTGTGGGATCTGCCACTCCGATCTTCATTACCTCAAGAACGAATGGGGCATCTCCCAGTATCCTCTTGTTCCCGGGTGAGTTTCCCTTTCTTTCTTACTATAAAACATTTTCTTACCTAATATATAATGTGAATTAAAATGACAGGCATGAGATTGTGGGAGTAGTAACAGAGGTTGGGAAGAAGGTGGAGAAGGTGAAAGTAGGAGACAAAGTTGGTGTGGGATGCATGGTCGGATCGTGTCGATCATGCGAGAGCTGCAAAGATGATCTTGAGAATTACTGCCCCAAGATCATCCCCACTTACAGTGCACCTTACTCTGATGGAACCATCACATATGGTGGTTACTCTGATATCATGGTTGCCGACGAGCATTTCATTGTTCGTATCCCTGAAAACATGCCACTGGATTCCGCTGCACCTCTGCTATGTGCAGGAATCACCACCTACAGCCCCATGAGATACTTTGGATTGGACAAACCTGGAATGCACATCGGAGTTGTGGGTTTGGGTGGACTCGGCCATGTTGCCGTTAAATTTGCCAAGGCCTTCGGTGCTAAGGTCACCGTCATTAGCACCTCTCCTAACAAAAAGGAGGAAGCACTCTCAAACTTGGGTGCCGATTCCTTCTTGATTAGTAAAAATGATGATGAAATGCAGGTACAATACAATCACTTTGATTTTTATTGAGCATCTTCACGAATTTATTCATCAAGACTAAATCAATTTTCGGGTACTAATAACAGGGTGCTATGGGAACAATGGACGGTATTGTGGATACTGTATCGGCTTATCATCCTTTGATGCCACTCATTGGCCTACTCAAGGCTCACGGCAAGCTTATAATGCTAGGTGCCCCGGATAAGCCTCTTGATCTACCCATCTTTCCTCTCCTTGCAGGTTCAAAACCCTTACATATATGCATAACATTGTTTCTTTCATGTGTCCATTATTATAGTGAATTGGATGAATATTGTTGCAGGGAGAAAGATGATTTCTGGGAGTGGGATTGGAGGCATGAAAGAGACTCAAGAAATGATTGATTTCGCGGCCAAGCATAATATAAAGGCAGATATTGAACTAATTTCAGCCGACTATGTTAACACCGCGTTGGAGCGTTTGGCCAAAGCTGATGTGAAGTATCGGTTTGTGATAGATGTTGCCAACACCCTCAAACAAGCTTGAGCCACTATTGAATGTTATTTTCATCCATATTATACTCATGTCGCTTGTCTTTACATTTTGTACGTGTATTTTATACACACTTATTTTAATAAAATATATACTCGATTGTTGAAATTTACATCATTTTAATCCGCATTATTTATAACCGAGACTCAGCTTGAAGCAAGGTAATCACATCCATCGTCAAAGATGAGACAATGGAGTATAGATTGGCAATCTGAAGACCAAACACATTTATGTTATGTTACTTTGTCTTCAGTATTTATTGCTTTCGTGTTTAGTATGTTAGGCTTTAACAAACCCATCATATATATAAATGAATAAGACTATTGCAAGAATAAGGCTTGCTTTCGTCTATTTGTTTCATTGTTTTCTTCATAACTCCAAACCAATCTTAGGATCACACATACAGTGACTCAAAGGAACCAAAAAAACCGGAGACTAGAGCAAAACATTTCCAAGATATCAGCCGACACCAAAAATTCAACAATCTTAAATACATACACGCATCATCAACTAAAAGTCGAAGGAACCTGTTTTAGAAGACCCGGAACAACTACCAGAAGAACCATAAGAGCTTCCAGTTGCACCATCTACAGGTGCTTGGTTTATACATTCCAAAACTAAGGATCTTCGCTTTTGCAGTTTCATCGAGAATGTGGTTGTCTCCAGAATTGCAGGGACCTATGTTAGCTAGGGCATGAATCAGATGTTTCTAGCCATATCATATTATGATAATTTAGGAGAAAAACGTTCTAGATGAGTTCAGATGCTTCATTGTGATAGATAACAGTGATTTTACTACACAAAAAAGAGTATAAATTACAAAAACAACTGCAATAGTATAAGTATCACTTCCAGTTTGATATAGGAATAGTAAATGATGTGCCTTTTTTCCTTCCCAATGTAGAGTTCAAAATTTCTAGCTTTTCACTGTAGTGCTCATACAAAACAACATAACAAAAAGCATCAAGTTGTAGTAGCAAACCACACATATGACATACCTGTGTGTTAAAACGTGCAACTTTGTGCACACTAAGAAGTCCAACCATATCCTGGTAGCCTGTAAGAAGCTTCGCCAGTTCCTTGTCTTCATCTAATCGAGGCATAACTAGTATGTTACATTTCTTTGCAAGTATTGCGGGTAGGTATTATGTGTGAAAATAGAAAAGAACAGTAAACACCTGGAATTGCTTTCACAGAAACTAATGTGTCAGCCAAATGTTGCAGCCTTATTGAGAAGGTTGTTGAAACGAGAGAAGGTGAAAATGTTACGACAGCTACTGCATTTGACAATCTCACAACACTTTTCAATGATCTAACAAAAGAAAGCATTTCCCATTCCTACAGAAGAGTAGAGATCTATCAGCAAGGCCAAACACCTAATCAAATTATAGTAAAATACAAGATTCAAATGAAATAGATACTTACTCTGTTGGAATATTCACACTGCGGCGAACACAGTGACTGAATAGCAATACGCCCCCCTGTTATGTTCCCATTGTTCCTAAAAACAGATGAGACAAATCAGATTATACAACCTCCAGGAACCAAAGAATGATTGGGTCATGCATATATAGTTGATTGATCAACTTTGATTTGATCACTGTCATCCCAATTCGATCAAACATCATGTTGATTTATTCAGTAATACCATGAATATTGACCTACTAGTAATCTAGTATATTCATATATAAGAACTTTTAGGGGCTTTAGTTGAAGCATGAATGTAATATGACTTACTGATTTGCTTGAGATAAGAAACTCGAACAACGTTCATGAAATGCGCCAAGATCAGCAGATTCTTTTAGGCTAACACAATCAATCTGCTTCCCACTAAAGAAATGCCTCTCCAGGGGCTTCCGCAGATCAAAGTCATTGCAGTACTCTGACTTTCCATCTGTTTATCAAGCACATGAAGTCATGAACCATTTTCAGACAGGAAATGTGAAGA
Source organism: Salvia splendens (assembly GCF_004379255.2). Classification (NCBI taxonomy): domain Eukaryota; kingdom Viridiplantae; phylum Streptophyta; class Magnoliopsida; order Lamiales; family Lamiaceae; genus Salvia; species Salvia splendens. The sequence continues at coordinate 20,929,469 of NC_056052.1, forward strand.
TGTAACTGCTAGCAAGAAATAGGTGAAACAAGCCAGGCTCGCAAATAAGTCACATTCATAGGGTCCAGTAATATTCTATTGCATCACGAAATATTGAGTAATACGAATCTTCCACCTGATCTCACAAGCAATTAAATTTATTTGCCACTCGACTTCATGCACATCCTTTGTCTCGTCTTATGTTTTGTCGTGTTATTCAATTATGCAAGTAAAAACAATGATTTTATTTCCCTTTCTTTCTCGGGAAACACTTTCATAAGTGACTTCCGACAAGACTTTTTTACCACATATCTCAAAAAAGTAATGTCTCTTCAGCCAGTTAATGTTGATCCACAATATAATCTATCTAATACGGATTAAAAGTGCTTCCCTAATGCAGATAGTGGACAGCCATATTTACCAACTCATTTCAAACACCAATTGGAGGAAGAAAATAGCTAAAAATCACATTAAGCAGTAAAAGCTTATAACAAATATCGTGATTACAGAAGTTGCAAACAAGAAAACACAGTCGTAAAACTGACCGATATTGATTAACTTCACCTTTGTGAGACTCTGAACTCTGCTCTCCAAAATACTTCTTGTATTGCCATGCAATTCTCAGCCCTTTCTCCTGCATTCAGAATACATTTATTCTTTCAAAGCCCATGAACTCTAAGCAAAAAACCATTAACTAGAAAAAGGTACCTGCTCAGTCTCATGGACACGAGATTTGTCATCTTTGGACACCATGGGACTAGGCAAGGTACCAAGAAATCCTCTGGGATCACTTGCAGGACTTGCATATATTAAAGGTTGATGATGAACCAACCCCTGAGACATGAAATTTCTCAACAATAACATATGATGTGGTGCCTCTGGATCTTCCCTCACCACCACTAAACTTCCCAATGCAAGCCCACCACCTAGAATCTCTGTCAAGATAAAAAATAATCTCAAATAATGCACATGGAACTAAAACAAAAACCAACTCTACTGCGTAAAAAGAATTACTATCCAGGTCAGGAATGCCAGAAGAAAGTAACATGGTCCCGTTTGGACCATGCTTAAGCCCAGGAATGCTAGGAACAGAGCTTGACGCTCCACCGAAATTCCGTGAGAAACTGCCGCTCCGAGGTTTATTAGCAGCCATTACCATAACTGAAGCTACCACCACCACAAGTACAGAAAATGAATCTAAAATCAAATTAACAGAACTGAACCAAGTCAATTCCAGAAGCAGAATGCTTTGGGCATTTCATCGAACACATGATGTGCAACAACTCGGTAGAGTCAGGTTTAACCAAAACAGAGTAGTTTTGAGAATCGAAGAAAACCTCTGGATCCTCACTTCAGTCGGCGACAGAGATGCTAAAGAAACTTCGGAGAATTGAAGTTCGAGATTGGCAATACAAAATCAGTTAAACTGGAATCAGTCAATTCATTTGTCAAAATGAGTTCTGAGAAGAAGAAGGCAACGCTTACGGTAGTGGGCCAAGTTATGTATTCAATATATGGGCAGCCCATTTTACTTTGTGTGGGCTTACACAGATCCATTATTCAAGTTTCACACGAACAATTTACCGTTTTACTTAAAACAAAAACTGAAAACCACAAATCATTTCAGGTTAGTATTATTGATGACATCACCAGCTGATGCCATTTAAACAAGGGTACAGTTGTAATCTATTTTTTTTATTTAGTACTACTGCTTTTCTTGTTAATGTAACCATAAATAATATTTGTAAATAATTAGTCCACAATTAAATTAGATAGGGAAATAACAGAAATTAAACATAACGCATGGCATGAGAAAGAATTAAAATAAAAAAACTCTATTCAATTATTGATTAATCCATAATTCAGTTATGCATACATGTATATTTTTTTTTTAAACATTCAAATTTTGGTAATAAAATTTGAGTATTATAGTTGATTGTATATCGATAAATTTTAATCTTGTATATAGTGAAATTCATGGTGGGATACATGCAATATGGAGTATGAAACACAATATCTAAAAAAAATCGTCTAAATAGTGTGTTACTTTGGTCAACTCTCACGGGAAATCACACCCCTTCACGACATGTTTCACTCTCCCAACTATTCATCATTTCATCATATTATTACTAATTGATAACAAAAAACCGATTTTACGCCTTCCTTACCACGTTTATTCATCATATTTTTATTAATTGCTAATAAAAAAACAGAATTTACGCCTTCCTTAACACTTTTATTAATCATATTTTTATTAATGGCTAATAAAAAACCGGGAAAAAAAATAAATAAAACCTCCCTAAATACTGCTCTATTTGGGTTTGTTTTATACTAGTATCTATCGATGCAAATGCAAATCCATTTATATATTGCTTGGATTGCGAAGTTCGTAACACCGACGCTAATGACTAATGTATCATGCATATTTCTTGTTTCATTTTTTATTCTGTTGTTTCCTTATATACAATATTATGCATGACATAACAAAATATTTATATGATGACAGTAAAGTAGTGGTTTTAATTAGCTATGTGTAAATTGATAGCGTTGTATCAAAAAAGTGTCTAATATTTGAGTCACATGATGAACTTAGGTGATGGTTGGGTGAACAGAAAAATAGATAGTAGTACTTATTTTATTTATAACCCATAAAAATAAATATGACAGCATAAACGTGTGTATATGTGTATGTATCAGTGAATGATTATGTCACGCCCGCATTTTCTAAGGATAGAAAACACGGTTGATCGCGACTAGGGGAGGATTAAAGAAGCGGGGAAGAAAGGGGGAAAACAACACAACTCGACCATAGCTCGAAACAAACGGGAATAGCTTGAATAAAAATCAGAGTATCATCTCAACAATTGAGAACTCAAATAGATTATATCTCAACAATACATAAACTCAAAAGAAACAACATTCAGCGGAAGCATTTCGAGAGTAGAATAATGCTATGTATGAAGACACAACATATTCTAGACATTTGATAGACATTCTTCACCTTTTATGCTCAACACCCACCGCACTCGTCACCGCTCAATCTGCACATTAAGAAAAACAATATGCAGGGCTGAGTACTTATTGCACTCAGTGGACACACGCCAAAAACATAGTTTGTCATGCCATAACAGTGTAACCTTGGGGTTTTAAGTGTAAAGAAAATAACCAAGTACACTAAAACATATTTCATAAATTCGACTGCGCAGTCATTTTCCAGAGATTGCCACCGTTATTCCCCCATCATACACTATCTGATTCAACGGGTGACAAGGGGCGTGGCCACACCCCAGGTCAACTAGACCGGCCAACTTGCTCTCAGATGGCTCCCGATCTCGTGTACACTAGCCTGAGGGTTCGCAGCCCAACAGACCCGAATTCGATTAAACATATGTGGTAAACCACTTCAGATAGGTTTCAAAACAAAACAATTGGCAAGACAAACAGTTCACCTCCATAAACATTTCCGGAACAGAGTCCGTATTTGAGATAACCCACAAAATAGTAGGGTAGAAAAGCCCACCTCGAGTGCTTAAACCGAAAACAATTTCTTTCCCTTGCGATCACGATTCACTTGCGATGTTTCACCTTTAAAAAATTTACATAGCACATATATCAACATATTTTCCAATCACATAAATCACATCATAACGTACATCTTTGCATATCCTATCACTTCATCACATATATAATTTCATTTGAAAACTGGCAGCACTGCGCAACGATTTTATAAAAATCATTTAAAAAATCATCCGACTTCCGTTGGGGCTAAAACTTTACCACAATACAGAAGACTCATCAAAGGACTTCCAGTTAAAATTTCATGTCCAAATACCCCTTTTAGGTCAGTTAAAACAACCACGTAACCTACTGGTCGAGAAAACATTTTCGGCAGAGTTGCGCAGTTAACTTCAAAAATTCACCAAAAATTCATCTTTAATCCAAAAGGGTTGAAATTTACACACAACATAGAAGACATCATGAAGTTTACTCAGGAAAAAGAATTGGTCAAATCGGAGTTCATTTGGTCGGTCAAAAACGTGTCGGAACTTACTGTTCGGAATTCATCGAGCAGACGAGCGGTGCCATCGCTGTTCGGCCCGTTGCTGCACGTTGTTGCTGTTGTTGGCTGCTGCACAGAGCCGGGAGACGCTGCTGTACGAACGTTGCTGCTCCGCCGTCGCTCCCTTTCCTCTTTCGACCACCATCACTCATCTCTCTATCAATTAGTTTTGTTCCATCACTGTAAACTCTGCAACTCACGGTCCAGATCGGTCGTCGTCGGCTACTGCCCGTTGGTCAGCCTGTTCGCCGCCGACGTCGCCGCTGCTGACTCCGATTCGTCACCCGTGTCCACCACAGACGCTCGGCGCTGCTGCGTCGTCGCTGCTGTGCAGTCGAAGGTCTCGCAGCGTCGTCGTCATTCGCAATTAGCCACTGCATTGTCTGTTTGCTGTTCGGACAGCCATCGTTCCTCACCGATTCAACCTCGAAACGACACGGCAGCCCCTGAAACATCTCCGAACAGCCCCGAACCAACTCCGAACCGCCCCGAAAGATAAGTTCTCCTTCAAAAAATATGTTCTTTCGTTTCAGTTTTCAAAACGCAGCAAGGGGGCCACTGTTCGTCGCCACTGCTGGATCGTTGCCGCTGAACTGACGTTGCTGCGTTCGATTGAACCGGAGCCCTCACGCTTCTAACGTCGCCATTTCTCTTCCTCATCGCCGCTGCCTCACTCTTCTTCTCCCCTCATCTCTCGGTTTCTTCTCCTCTCTCTCTTTGTTCTTGTTGTAAAGTATAAAGTGAGAAGAGAAGTGAAAGGGTGGAGGTTTAAATGGGGTGTCTTTTGGTTGTAGGATTAATTGAGGGAGTTGGAAGGTGGAAGATGAAGAGTGGAAGGTGTCGTGGGGTTGAGGAAAGGATGCATGTAGAAATCATTAATCTCTAATTGGGCTTCAAAGTGTGGTTTCCAAATAAAATGAATTGGGCTTGGAAACTTAAAGTTCTTTGATGAAATTGGGCCCAACATGTAAATTGTAGAGTTTGGCTAAGTTGGTTAAAGAATAAGAAAATTTGGATGACCCAACACTCTTAAAATTAATAGCCCAAAGCCAAATTGTAAAATTATTCTCTCGACAAAAGAAACAAGGTCGAAAAAATTTTCAAGTGTACAAACGACGGTCCTTTCAAGAACACAATAAAAGAGTAGAAAAAGTCGGGGTGTTACAGATTAAATATGATAAAGAGATTGTTTGATGTACAAGATTATATCTCATAATTAAATATAACATTGAATTTTGGAAATGGAGTATATATTTGTGCTTACCAATTATACAACCCATCTCAATTTTTCTAGAAGCCAAATATTATTTTATATAAAACTTACACCATGTTGTAAGATTATAAAATAAAATTATTGTGCTTACCACTCATCGTATGTTATCTATGTTTATAAAGGCTTTTAAAAGATCGGGCCGTAGCAATACAATTAGCATAAAGCGATTAATTTTCAGCCTTCTCATAATTAGAAAATTGCACATGGATGCGGCAAGCGGCTTCTCTTTCAACACTGCATTAACGGTCTTCTTTGCTAACATTTCTGCATGAGTATCTATGCATCTAAACAATTATATTTCCCTTGAGCTTGCGAAAAATGGACCGGCAGCAGGAGACCCTACAGGAGAGCCGGCAAGAGCAATTGACACAACCGTCCCTGACACTCTGGAAAAGGAGGGGACTAACGCTCCGACACAACCACAACCACAGGAGAAATCACATGAAGTAGGGCCTGATCCAGATCCTGCCAATGCCGAGCAAAGCACAAAGGAGGGAGGCCATAACGAACCAACTGCCGATGGTGACCAAGTTGCTGAAACTTCAGGACGACAAGGCCGGACCCCAAAGAAGAAAGGAGACACCAACAGGAGGAAAAGCTGTTCCAAATCATGTACAAAGGAGGAGACTGAGTTTGTAACGCCCCACTTTTTGAACCCTAATTTGTGAACCCTAAAGTACTAGTTTTAATGCTATTGTTTTGCGAAGATCCGTGATTTAATTGTGGTGAATTAATTAGTGTTGGACTGAGATTTGTGAAATAAATGGCTACGCGAATCTAATTAATTCCTACCCGTGAGGAATATTTATTGGACTCAATTCCGTGTTGGATCCGATAAACTAAATAATTAATATAAAAGTCCAGTCCGTGATTAATAAATTGGGTACTGCACAATTTAAAATAAAATACAATGGGCCGTGAATTAAACTAAACTAATTAAAATAAAATATCTTTAATTAAATATTCTACGCAGATTTTCCTCCTCCGTGAGTAGATATTTCTCCTCCGTAATCTGCAAATAAAATACCAAATAAATTCAAATAAGAAAAAGGGGAATTTCAAAATTTACTCTCATTTCCCACTACTAAAAAACCGTCCCTCCATCTCTCCCATAAATCTCTCCCGTATCTCAACCTCCTTTCCCCTATATTAAATCTTCAACCATTGCTTTTTCCTCACCTATCGTCTCTGCAAGCGAGAATCATCCTTCAACTTCTACTCAAGGTAAACTAAATCCTATCAATTTGTATCTAAACTTTCTCCTGCTTCAAAATCTAACATCAAATTGTGCTATTGGCAGTAACCAAAATCCTCCCGCTTCAAGAACCATTTTTTTTCTTCCTCAACAACCGCCTGCAATTGAAGGTAAACACCTCTCCCATCCAAATTTCAATTTCATTCTACTGCATCCATACACATTACACCCTACAATTACCACAATCTGCAATATACCTTGAATCGAAGCAAAATAATCTAAAGAAACAAATTTTAATCAAATAAAGAACTTACCTTCGGGGAGGAAATCGTGGCTGCGCGGTATTGATTCGGGTCGATTCGGGGCTGTTCGGAGTTGTTCGGGGTTGCGCGGTATCCGTTCGGGGTAAGTAGGGACTGCCCCGATTGAATGACGGCGACGGTGGTTTGCGGCACGGGCGAACGGCGCTGCGCCTCCTGCTGCGGCCTGACCGTGCGACGGCGGCTTCCGGCGGGGAGCACAGCAGCGCCTCCCGGCAGCGACGGCAGCAGCAGCGACCTTCCGGCGTCGAGCTTCTGCAATTTTGGGCGAGAGAGAAAGAAGAAGAGGGAGAGAGAGAGAGAGAACCGAGAGTGTGAATGTGAGGGGGAGTACATTTTGATTTTGGGCCTCATTAATTAGAAATAAATGGTATGGGCCTTTTGTTTTTTTTGTTTTGGGCCTTGTTAATTGATTGAGGAAAAATAAGAATTAGCTTTGGGCCTTTTTAATTTAAATGGTAGGATTTGGTTAGTTGGGCTCCAATTTAATTTGTTGGGGCTTCCTAATTTAATTGGAGACATAAAGTGGGGGAAATAATTAAGTTTTGGGGCTTTTAAATAAATCTTTGGGCCGATAATTAATTGTGTCGAATTATCTAATTAATTTCGGAATATTTCAACGAACGAATAATTATATCCTAAGTCTGAAATAAATATAGTTCGAGGGGAAAATGCTTGCGATAATTTAATTACTTTTATTAATTTTGGGGATTTTAATTCGATATCAAGAGGGAAATTACGAGGAGCCATCGGAGCGATTATTGGCGTAAGCGGCCGAATAAGCGAAAAATTGAGAGAACAAGATAAAAGACTTCAAGTAGAGCGCATGCATTTTATTGATTTAATTGGAAAGTATGTTGATATATGTATTATTTAAATTCTAAAGGTGAGACTTCGCAAGGGAATCGAGATACTAAAGGGAAGGAAGTATAGAGAATTATTCAATTGAGGTGGGCTTTCTTTTAAATAAGGACAACGTCCTAAATATTTTGTCGATGGAAATGAAACTGTATTTATCATGCTATGATTTGATTTTTACGTGCCTATCTGATGTGGCTTTATGCCATTATTATATAAATCGAATTCGGGTCCTTGTAGGGCCGCAAACCCTACTTGGGCTAGTGTACACCTATGGTAGATCGTGTGCTAGCGTACGGGCTGGCCGGTCTAGTGGCTTGGTTTGTGGCCACATTCCAAGTCATGTATTGGCAGATATGGTAAACGTCTATGGGAAAATGACTAATCAGTCGATGTTTGAAATGAAAATGATTTTAAGTGCCTCGGGCATTTCTAAAGCTAAACCCCGATGGTTACTTGTGAATGGCATGATAAATTACTTTTTATGGAAATTGTTTTCGGCATGAGCCCATTGAGTATTTTTATAGTACTCAGCCCTGCATGTGTTTTCCTTATGTGCAGGTTGAGCGGCGACGAGAGTACGGTGGTGTTGAGCAAGTAAAATGGTAAATGAACTGTTGTTTTTGAATTATGGGTGTCGTTGTGTCTTCACACATGACGTCACTCTTACTCTTGGTCATTTCCGCTGGGATTTTACTAATTTATGTCAAATTCTTGGTCGTTTTATTTGAATATTAATTGTTGGTCAAGCTCGTTATTAAAACCCTAGTCCTTTTTGTCTTTTTATTAAATTCTCTTAATCACGATCGCCCATATTTATTAACCCTAAAGGGCGGTCGTGACAGAGTTGGTGTGGGATGCATGGTCTGATCTTGTCGATCATGCGAGAGCTGCCAGGAAGATCTTGAGAATTACTGCCCCAAGATCATCCCCACTTACGCTGCTCCCTACCACGATGGCACCATCACCTATGGTGGTTACTCTGATATCATGGTTGCTGACGAGCATTTCATTGTTCGTATTCCCGACAACATGCCATTGGATGCAGCTGCTCCTCTTCTATGTGCAGGTATCACCACCTACAGCCCCATGAGATACTTTGGACTAGACAAGCCACATTGGAGTTGTTGGTTTGGGCGGACTAGGACATGTTGCTGTTAAATTTGCCAAGGCTTTCGGTTGCAAGGTCACAGTCATTAGTACTTCCCTCAGCAAAAAGGACGAAGCGCTTTCGCATTTGGGCGCAGATTCATTCTTGATCAGTAAAGATGCTGATGAAATGCAGGTACAAAAAAGAAATATCCCAATGTTTTATCAACATTATCATCATCATCATCACTATATTAATGTGAATGTGGATTGTATTACTATGACCTATGTAGGGTGCGGTGGGAACAATGGATGGTATAATTGATACAGTATCAGCTCATCATGCCTTGATGCCACTCATTGGCCTCTTGAAGGCTCACGGAAAGCTCATCATGGTTGGCGCCCCAGATAAGCCTCTTGAGCTACCTGTGTTTCCTCTACTTGCAGGTACAATACCCATATGGAGTATCATATTCTAAGATTGTATATACTAAAATCAATCATTTTGATGACATTAATGTGTGGTTGTAATGAATATTGTTGTAGGGAGAAAGATGATATCAGGGAGTGGGATTGGAGGAATGAAAGAGACCCAAGAAATGATTGATTATGCAGCCAAGCACAATATAAAGGCAGATATTGAACTAATTTCAGCAGACTACGTTAACACTGCATTAGAGCGGCTGACCAAGGCTGATGTGAAGTATCGCTTTGTGATAGATGTTGCCAACACCCTCAAACAAGCTTGAGCCACCATTGGCTTTGGATGGAAGTGTCAATTAGTGTTGCACGTTATTTTCGCTGATTCGTTCATATTATGACTCATGTCGATTGTCTTTTAATTCTGTTCATGTTTGTATACACATATGTGCATTTCAATAAAATATCTCTCTTTCAACTCGGTGCTTCATTGCAGGAGAAATTAGAAGCTGATTGCTTGAGAATGATTTGAAAGTGCAATCTTGGTGTGTACAAATGATACTAATTTTGATTATAAGCAGTAAAAGTGTACGAATAATGATACTGAATGTAAATAATAAAGTACATCATTAAAACCAAAGTTGTGGAGGCTATCTACTACATATAAGAATGAATGACTGCCTGCTTATTCTTGGTATTACTTGCTCTATTCTATAAGCAAATCTTGGATATGAATATTAATGAATATATATAACTAGAGTGAGGAGGAGGATTATTCATCATCTTGTTTTCAGGTCGTTGCTCTTCTTGTTGTTGATGGTGGTGGCACTCCTCATCAAGTGAGATGCTCTAGCTTGATTCATTCTGTTAAATTGATGTGATAAGAATCAAGATCTGGCATAGGCTAAGTAGATCTGAAATCGAGTTTTACCTGTGCAACCGCTTCTCCAAGAATCTGGCCAAGGTTGCTCGTCGAGCCATCGCCACCGTTGGAGTATGACCTACACCATCACCATTACAAATCAATACTGAAATATGTGTAAATAAAAGACCAATTGTCTCACGTCGAAATCACAACACGTACCTACTGTAGACATGCCGGTGGATGCAATGTAGACATTAGTTTCAGCCGACAGAGATATGTCCCTACAAAAAGTAATATTTCCAACTATAAGTTTCCACCCTATATATCAAACATGTGATTCATCATTTTATTATTATAAAATTGCATAGTTAACACGGATATACGGAAACATATGGATAAATCTTTTAATGTCGATAATGATAGACATGTGAGTAACATGGCTGGCCTATGATATTTTTTAGTAGGTTAATGTTGTCAAATGAAGGGATTAAATTTCACTTCCCTTTACTTATTTAATTCGATTGGGAAATAAGCTTCATAACCTTTACCTTAAAAATATAACATGTTTAAATAATCATAGTACTAAATGAGTATTATCATTGAAAAAAGTTTAGGCTATTGCACTACTATTGTCAAATATTCCCTATATTCCTTAAAAATAAAATGTTTTCCATGTTTTGTTGTGCTATTAAAAATAAAACGTTTAATAAAATGATAACGACGTCATTTATATTATTCCATCTCTTCTTAGTTTGATATTTCTTCATTAACTCACAAAACAATATAAAATTTTATGCCGAAAACTAACTATTTCATATTTATTGGGAAGGGAAGTTTTATATTGCTAACTCAATACTTAATTGTTAACTACAACTAAATAATAGTCATTAAATATTCAAATTAAAGGCCTAGATCATTAGTCTCGGAATGTCAATACGATCAACCAAAAACGTCAATAAGAGTATTAAGGTCAATTTATAGCAAATTAGTTGTACATAAGTTTTGAAAAATATCTCATAACTTTAAAACGTATATAACTTTCTCGATTTAAATTATTTTTTCGCACAATATATATCAAATTAAAGATAAATTCATAAGAATTCTAACGAGATCTCACTTGCATATGTTGCGATGTCAAAATTTGAAAAAAAATTTGAAAATTTTCAATTTTTTCGTACAACAACAAATGTTAACATGATATATAAAATATGTCAATATAATACATGTAGAATGTCAATATAAGCAATGTGTTAACATTCTCAAAGCATTCTGTTGGCATTCTCACATCATTGTGTTTATATTTTTGAAACACTATATTGACATTTTCATCCAAATCCCTAATTAGGTAGTTTTTTTTATTTTTTTCGATTTAATTAATAAAAATAAAAATTACACGTGACAAATTATAAACCACAAGTTTTTTAAAATCCTATGATCTTAAATTAGTCGTAGTTAGCAATTAAATGATGAGTTAACAATTGATCACTCCCCTTATTGGGAGTATATATATGTGTAGTTAGATAGATCTCGAGTTTGAGAGTTGCCTCTAAATTTATTATTAATTTGCCCATAAAAATAATAGAATATAGATCTCCCAAGATATTGGATTAGATTAGGGACCTTAAATTGGGGGTGGCATCATTGAGGTGGTAGAGAAATCCGGCGGCGGCAGGAGGGCGGAAAGCAGGCGGCGCAACCACAAGTAGGCTTGGATTCTCGTGAGAGTAGGAAGAAGATAGCATCTCATCACAAGCTGAATATTCCCATTTCTTCTTCTGTAACTACAAAAACAAATGCATAAGTCTCCAATCTAAATCACAAAATACAGAAAAATGAAAATGAAAAGAGTGGGAAAACACACATCGGAGAAATTGAGGGAAGAACTTGTACTGAGAGACAAAGATATCTCAACACCTCCAGCTGGAAAATCAAGAATACTGTGTTAATTTAATTCCATAAAATCCAGTAATAATTTGAAAAGTACCTGTATCTGAGATTGGATTCTTGAGATTCCCCTGCTCCAATTTGTACTTGGGAGAATTCAAACCCAGAAAATCTATCTCCATGATATAGAAATTAGGAAGAAGAAAGTGAGAGAGAAATGAAAAGCCAGAATAGAAAAGAAGAAATACAAATATTAATAATGGACATATTAGGGTGGGTGTGGGGGCTTGTCTAGACTCTAGAGAGGCAATGAATGGTTATCTTTAATAAAAGTAAAAAACACGTGCTGAGATGAACCAATGAATATGATAAAAAGATAAAGAAGCACCACATAAACTGAACCACGTGAAACTTTGCCACATTTATTTATATTTGAAGTTTCCACTACAACTCTCTCTCTTCAAAAAGAAATCGATCAATTGCAGCAGTACTACAAGCTATGTGTACATTCTTTGATGTATGCAACCAAGTTCAATTACGCATATTTTATGGCAAGGTGATGAATTCCAGATTTGCGCACTTCTCATGCTCGGTTTAACACACAAATTATACTAATACAATATTGCGAAAAATCAAAATTCAAAACTATAATTTGAGAAGAGATAATAAAATAAAACACACAATTATTAGTATTAATTCCTTTATGGGAGGAGGATATTACTTTCCGAAAAGAGTCTCAAAAAATAAGGGTAAAGTTTAGGGACTTATTATGATATTTTTTTTAATGTGCAACATACAAAATTCAGATCGTATTTATGTAGTTCACTCAAAGAAAAGCAATTATTCCATGAATGTACGATAATGCAAGGTATAGCAATGTACATACATTTTCAATAAGGTACCCAATAATTCTAAAACTATATAAGTGAGGGATAATGTGATAGGATGTGTATCCAATTCAACTGAAATTTTTAAAAGAGCTGTTGGCTTTTATAAAAAAACACGTTTAAATTGTTAAAATGGTCAATAATTCATATTGGCCAGTATTTTCAATGTGTAAGTGGAATCCTAATCTGGATTGATTTAATATATTTGAAAAGTTGGAATATATAGTAAGTGGTCAACTTACTCTGTAAATAGTCCAGATTGATTAGGCGTGTCTATGATTCAAAACCAGCACTCCTTCTAGTTATTTAAATTTTACCTCAATTTTATACCCTTTTTACTATTTAGATCGGAACGAGAGATGTGATCAATTACTAACTAAATTTTTAATTGCTTACTACAACTAATTTAAAATCATAAGATTGTAGAGACTTAGTCGTCTATAAATTATCATGTGTAGTTTCGTTTTATTAATATTTAAATTTAAAAAGATAAGAAAATCACAAAATTAGTGTTTTTTATTAAAAAAATGTCAATATACTGTATTAAACATATCAATACGATTCATTTAATATGTCAACACAATTTAGCATTGACATTGTATATGCTTTATATTGACATATTATCTTAACTGCGTTGACATTAAACTGTTTATAAAAAATACGAAAATTCTAGATTTTTTTTCAAATTTTGACATCGGAACATATGCAAGTAATATCTTGTTATAATCCCTATAAAATTATCTTTAATTTGATGTATATTGTGTGAAAATTTTTTTATTGAGATAGTTATAACAATTTAAAGTTTTGAGATATTTTTAAAAAGTTAGTTATAACTAACTTTTTGTTAATTGACATTAATATCATTAATTGACATTTTTTGTACACTCTATTGATATTTGTTCCTTAATGATATGCTACATACCTTATATGAGTTTCTTATGCGAGCATTACTCTCGTTTGACACATGTTAACGTTGTTCGTTTCGCTTTATTTATTTAGTTTAATTCTAATACATTAAAAAATGTTATTGAAATTTCTAATTTCACAAAATTAAATAAATCAAAGCTTGATTTATTATTTTATTAATTTATTTGAAATTATAGATAAAACGAGCAAATCGAACTTTGATTTTTATGAATTTTATGAAATTAGAAATTTCAGTAACATTTTTTAATGTATTAGAATTAAACGAAATAAATAAATCGAAACGAACAACGTTAACATGTGTCTAACGATAATGGTGCTCATATAAGGAGCTAGCATGCTCATATAAGGAGCTAGCACAAGGTACGTAGCATATCATTTCTTATTTAACCATATATGAGTAAGATAATATAATAAAATATAATGATGTTAGAGCATCCGCATCGCTGCTCGATGCGTCGAACGGCATCTATGCCGCTGGCGCGGCATTGTGCTGTCCGCCGCTATGCTCTTGCCGACGGCACGGCGCTGCTCAATGCATCTAGCACGTCCGTGCCGCTGAGCAGGGCGACGTGGCGTGACGGGATTGGCCAACGGCATAGTCGTTGGCATTTTAATTTTTTTAATTCAATTTTTAATTAAAAATCATTTTTAAATTTAAAAAAAAATCCACTTCCCAATAAATTATATCCGTTTTCTCACCACTTTTAATTTATTTTTCAATTTTTTCCCCAAAACTCACATTTTCATCTATATATACCCTCATTTCCATACAAAAAATTTCCCACCACACTACACAATTCTCATTTCAATTCTATCATCAATTTCTCAATCTTTCCAAATCCCAAGTTTACACACCATTCAAGTACCTCAACGCTTGGCTGGAGGTGCGTATTCATCCGAAGTATAAGGGAGGCGTATCATCCTCCTCCAGCTCCTCAGCAAACGGTCGAGGTCGGTATCCCTATCCGACGCCGGCGATGATGAGGTGGCCAACCGCCGCCGCGCCGCCCCCGCTCCCTTTATGCCTCTTCAACCCCCCATCAACTCGTTGTGGACCCTTTTGGCTCAACTCAATATGGCAGAGACGTCTCACATGTCACCCGAGCAACTTGAAGCACATCGGGCAATGATACGAGGTCTCCGACAAACATTGGGGATAGGGCCAGAGAACTAGTCTTCCACGAGGTATTTTTTAGCCTTTAATTATGTAATTTTTAATTTGTAGGATTTTAATTATGTAATTTTTATTTTTTAGGATTTTAAGTATGTAATTTTTATTTTTAAGATTTAATTATGCAATTTTTATATATTTTTAATTTGTAATAGTAGTTCGAGTATTTTTAATGTATTTTTATATTGTAGAAATATTTTTAGTAATTGAAGTATTTAAATTAAATAATGGAATGATGAGACACTTGAGCATTTCCTTGCGGAAGAGTATGAATATGAGTGTTGTGCTTTTGAGGAAGAGCAGAAAGTAAAAAATTAATAAAAGTGGGTGTCTAGGCCACATCCATCCTCTTTGACAAGAGCATGGATGAGGATGATGTAAATTGTAATTCATTCTATTAGACACGCATCACCTAGTATCGGTCCTATATTTATTATTAGACACGCATCACACAGTATCGGTCCTATATTTATTATAGAGTTTAATAAGCCATTTAATAATGTTCCGGTAGAATTTATACTCCAAATGGAAATAATTTTAGTTCTAAATTTTTTGCAAGGCAGCTATTTGGATCGATTCATGTAGGACAGGTTTAAAAGTTTTTGTGAATTGTTTTTAAATGCATCATTTAATTATTATTTGTTTTCCCCAGTAAATGTTGAATCATGTTAATTGATTGATGTATTTGAAGGTGAAACGCTACTCAATTAGTAAAAATTTGCCAAACAATCAAATAAATAAAATAGGTATATGTCTCGAAAAAAATCTTTAAAAAAATCCTCCCGCCCTATAGTGGCCAAATTAATTGAAAGGCACAATTCAAACGGTTACGTGTTTTAATTTCTACCAAATTTTGAGGTTGAGTTGCATAGGATAGTCGATATGGTCCATATGATTTGGCAATTGGCAATACAGTTGACACCTATACAATACGACAACGTTAGGCTTGGTTGGGTGAATTTATTTAATGTCTTTTACTTGAAATTCGTACAAATAGTGAAAAGCATATATTTTCATTATTTTTTCACTCTTTTCGTGTTCTATTTCTGGATATTAAAAAATATCTGACAACCATTTTTCCTATTACAATAATTATTGATATATTTTTAATAGTCGAGAAAGAGAAGACCATTAGTTTTGGGCCAATAATTTTTATCATTGGGCTGCCATTTTGGTTATGTATACTTATATATAATGAATATCCAATCCAGATTTCCATGTTTCGTAATAACAATTTGGGACTTTTGAAACAAATTACAATTTGTGATTAAAGCTATGTAGCAGGCTAGCTAGTATTCGAATTATATAGAAATTTGTAAACTAGCTGACTAGCAACTGTGGAATATATTATAGTAATAGGAATGAATATAATTTAAGAAATCTTATATAGTAATATTTCAATCAAGGCCGATTAATTATATAGGTAGTAGTAGTAGTAGTAATAAAGTTGAATTATTTAAATATTGAAGATTGGTGAGAGTTTTTTGACTTTTCTTTGTTAAATTCATAAGACAAATCGGCGAAGTAGAATGGAAGAAGAATAGATGAATGAAATTTTAATTCTATACATTCAGTGAGAAATTGTTTTTAAAAAGTGAAAATGAGATTATTTTCGATTGCTTCAAGATATGATGATTAGTAAAAAACAGTTACTACTCCACCATTTTGGGTCTCATAAAATTTGTATAAACATTATAGTATATAAAATTGAATAATTTAATGAATATTAGTATGTTTTAAAATTTCAGTATCGATTTATTTAAATTTTTTATTTTGTCACTAGTTCGAATACCTATATATAATTTTACGTGGATGTATTCAGATTAATGTGTAAAAAACTGTTAAAAATTAAAACCACGTGGATGTATTCATATTAAAGTGTAAAAAATTGTTAAAAATTAAAACTAATTCTATCCATTGATTAGTGGTTATCTGATGGTTGATATATGAGCCACTTGTAATTAAATTTAAAAATAAAAAATCGAAAAGGGTACGGATGGTATAGCACAAAATCAACAATTATTCATAGCACATGATTCACGTAAGATTTTTATTCTGGGAGATTTATTTTCCGTAATTATCACACATCACCACTAATATTCTTCTTTGCGCCGATTCTGGAGAGGAGAATTACTGTAGTTCTTCATCGCCTTCTGCTTCCAACAATTCGAGTAACTACAGTTGTTCATCGTAGTCGTCAATTCGTGTAGGAAATCGTTATTAAACCTGCCAATTCATCTGCAGTTGTGGACGATGGAAGAAGGTAGTTTTGTATTTTGTATTTATGATTTGTGAATACTCTTCAGATTTCTAGTATTGCTTGCATTTGTTTTATGGATTTGTGAATATTGTTCGTCATTTGATTGTAACGATGATGCACGCATATGATTTTTTAATGTACAAGCTCTCTCTGCATAATGCACGAAATAAGCCGTTTAATGTTTTGGTGTAATTGATTCCATACCCTTTGGGTTTAGCAACCCTTTGGGCTAGGTTGTAGTATTGATTGACTAAAGAAAACTTCACCAAGGCTAGGGAGATCAATCCTTTTCCCTAGGGTTTATAAATTCATTTGGCAATGGCAATTACCTTCACTGTCATAGAATTTATATTTTTACTCTTTGATTTTGGTTTCATATAGAATTTGATGTACGAATCTATTTTTTAATGTATATGCGTTCTTTGATTAATGTACGAAAGAAGTAGTTTAATGTGTGAGTCTAGTTGAATCCATACCCTTTGGGTTTCACAATCCATGGGGGTTAGGGCATATTATATACTAACAATTTCCTGTAATTTATGTTCGTATTTTTCTGTTTTTGGTTTCATACATATATTTATGTATGAATATGGTTTGTTAATGTATCAATCGTACACATTAATGTAAGGAACTGATTGAATGATGTAACATAACATGATGTGGAGATATTGCTTATTCATGTAACAGTGAAGGATGGTATGCACTTATGTACACTTATGCTTGTATAATGTATCACGAGTCAACACATTAATGTAGAGAATTTAACCTGTTATTTTTTGCTTTGTTTACAGTGTTGGTTGTACCCGAATGTTCTCAAGAGTTTATTCCGGTTGTTGGTCAGATGGTCAAATCACTTCACTACGTTGTTGCCTTTTATGACGTGTATGCCTGAGTTAAAGCTGGTTGTTGATATTTTTTATTTTCTGTTTCAAACTTTTAGTTTTAAACACTTGCTTCCGGTATTCATTTGTGTAGAAGTTGTTTCTGACATTATATTCAGGATTTCGTACATTAATATTTGAGTATTCTTTTTTTAAATCATCTGCATTACTATTAGTTAAGTTTTACATTAATATGCAGTACTAGTTCTATAAATTAAGAGATACATTATTATGTTGTAATAGTACATGACGCATGATTAAGATTTCATTCTCTGTGTAGTAATAAAAAAATTTATGCTAAATATTAATGTACACGTATTTTTTTACCTACAACATGGAAACATTATATTATGCATTTTTTACATTATTCATTATTTCACACATTTTGTACATTATACATTATGACATGCATTTTGTACATTTATCTTGAATATATTAGTTGATTAACTTAATTATTTTTGCAGCATCTTTATATCAACCAATACATCAAGTCCTTATGATGGCTATGTTTAAAAGTGACGGCGTACATTATTATACCATTTTCGTACATTATCTTATATAATTTTTGTTTGTATCCTTTGGGTTTTTGGTTTCACACAGATCATGATGTACGAATATGGCTTCATAATGTAAGAACGACTTAGTTTAATATACAAAAGATTTAGTTTAATGTCTTGTAGCACGTTGCATCCATACACTTTGAGTTTAGCAATCCATCGGGCTAGGTTGCAGTACCAACTGACTAACGAAAACTTCACCAAGAGCAGGAAGATAACTCTTTTCCCTTAGGGTTTAACAATCCATTTGGCTAAGGCATATTACCAACACTTTCCTATAATTTCTGTTTTTATCCTTTGATTTTGGTATCATACAGAACTTGATCTACGAATATGGTTTTGTAATGTACGAAAGACTTAGTTAAATGAAGAAAAGAATTAGTTTAATGTCGATGTTAATGTATGAAAATGGTATTTGAATGTATGAATCCCAGACATTAATGTAATTAAATTATTGAATAATGTATGTGCATATATAGTTACATCATGTTGCAGTGAATGATGTTTTGAAGTCATGTACAATTATGCACGTATAATGTAACATGGGATGGGAAAGGTTGCATTTCCTCCTCAAAGTCCTCATCACCAAGAATTTTTGGGGGCTTTGTACCTATTCAAAATATTGTATTGAGGAGATTAGACTACAGGCAATATCAAACCAAAGTACGAAAAGATTACACTATAAGAAACATCAAACAAAAGTACATCAAATAATAATATAGATAATCAAATGTATGTAATGTACAGAACATGTTCACCATTGTAACTCAAACTACCTTAATACATATTAATATAGCAGATATCAATGATTAATCTAATGTTTTCCATCAATGTACTTCTGAAAAATATCCACATAATAATGCAAGTTCAGAGGTAAATAATGTACATCTGGGATTGTATAATGTAGCAGTCTATATCAAAATAATGAACAACGATGTTTTGTTAATGAGTCGGTACTATACCCTAGCCCTATAGATTGCTAAACCCTTTAGGGGATAGATTTAACTTCCGCAACACATTAAACTCATTATAATCTATATTAATATGAATGTGACATATACCTTAAACAATCATACTCGTACATTAAATTCAAAGAAGTATTCACAACGATTGTTTGATAATCGTACATTAAATAACCATAATCGTACATTACCGAGTAAATGTATCAATTTGTGCGAATAATGTACACGACCTGAATGTAAAAAAAATTCAATTGGCGACAAGCATTCACCAACATTACGTTACAGTTGAAATCACACTTAGAAAGATGGTTTATAGTGATTTTAAGCACTACATCAAAGTGGGTTTCACCACTTTAACCACTTTAGATTCCCTAATGTGCAATCACAGGCGAATGAACAATGCAAAATCAATTGACAAAAGCTTCAATTTTATGGCAAAAACCAGAAACTCAACCAACGAAAAACCCTAATCCACACGAACAAACTTAGAAATCAAATTTGACACCACGTAATGTACCAAGACAATCAAATAGCAGTTTCTCAAATTTGAATCTACCAGAATTTGAAGCAAACTTAAAGTTTCGGCCTTACCTTTCATCCCACAGTCGAAATCAGATGTTAATTGAAATGCTTCCGTCGCCGAAAATGAATTTGGTGGGTATACACCGGGATTCTGTCATCGTGATGGACACCGATTCGCCATGACAAAGGTCGTTCGTCGAGATGAGGGTAGGTAGAAGAAGCTTCGAGTGAGGCAGCGACTAGGGTTAAGTAGGATTCCTACTGAGGGAGGAGAGAGGGTGGAAGTAATGGGGAGAGAGGGTGGGAGGGAAATGAAATGACGAGGAGTTGAAATCCCGTAAATGACGCACCTGCTAATTAGAAACCGAACCGTCCAATAATGTTATACCAAAATTGTCCTGCTATGTACGAAACTAATATCATAATGTACCGTCTACCATTTAATCAAAGCCATTAGATTAATAGACCCAATGGTGTATATTAGTCCTATGTTTTATACTAAGGTGTGAAAAGGAGGGGTCATGCACCCTACTTTACATATGTGATATGTAGATAAATAGTAGAGGCTTAGTCCCTGTGTCGCTTGATTTCCATTGTCTTCTTTTTTTTCAACTAAGATATTTATAAAGCAAACACTTTTATTTAATAAAATGCTAATTATTTCAAATAGAACCCTTATAACAGCTAGCTCCTACCGGAATCCAGCCAAAATATTGTTAAAACTTTCAAAGACGTGAACCCACGTAAAAATCAACAATTAATAAAAATAAAGATTAGCATTAATAGCTATCATGTTGGAATGGGAAGATAAAATCAGATAATATCTGCATAGAAGGGGATTGAGGATTTATTCAATTAAGCCAATTGAATGTAG
The DNA here is from genome assembly GCF_004379255.2 of Salvia splendens. Lineage (NCBI taxonomy): Eukaryota > Viridiplantae > Streptophyta > Magnoliopsida > Lamiales > Lamiaceae > Salvia > Salvia splendens. The sequence continues at coordinate 20,950,453 of NC_056052.1, forward strand.
TCATAAAAAATTTTCTGCGTATTTTTCAATTCAATTCTGCGTATTTTTCAATTCAATATTTATTTCCGAGTCTCAATTTTTATTTTTAGCATGTCCCACGCCAAACGAAACGTTACTCCAAAGTCCCAACTAAGTTAAACTTGGAATGTAAAATCTAAACTAATAATCACTAGTACTATCATGTACAATATGAAAAACATTTTATTTTGTTTTGTTTTTACTTGTGTTAGTATCAAATTATCTCTACTACAACTAGATTGCCAAGATACATAGAAAATTAATAAAATATTGCTTATATAACAAAATTGAAGTAAATTATTACGAAATTATTTTTTACTAAGAATGCATAAGTTTATAAAATATCTTATTATAATTGAAAATTACCATTTTTCAGAATTTGATAACTTAGAAGTTCATCAAAAAATAAAATTTAGAATATCATCATACTACAATTCAAAATTGTCGTTGCACTTATTTCCTTTCTGGGCGTCCCAAGTTATTTGCACTATTTCCATTTTTAGTAAAAAATTTCACCTACAGCCGTAATATTTGACTTTGCTATACACTCATTCCTTAATCTCCGTGCCGAAAATTAAACGTGCGAGTAGTGCGGGACGGAGGGAGTATTATATTAGATCTTTCTTTTGAATAAATCGCACTCCCAATCTTTTAGTTGAGGCCATTTGAGAATGCTACTCAAACTCAACAACTTTAAAGAAACATACATTTCGATTGATTCCAAAACTTAGAAAGCAGTCATTTATTGAAAATAAATCTTGAATCGATTGGATTGGATTGTATAATCCCAGAATAGCTGCTGCTAACTTATAGTATCAAATTATACTAGGAAATCTCCTCTGCAGACTAAAATAGTACTCCATTTTTATAAAAAAAAAAAAAGTAAAATAAAAAAGGGCCTAATTCAGAGTGGTCCGGTCCCCAAAAGATGAAGAGAAAATGTGTAAATAAGAAGCAGCAAAAGGAGAGAAAGAAAATGTAAGAAATAGACAAGTGATGAATTTATGTGTGTGAGAGGATATTGGGAGCGCAGAGGAGGTGAATGTGGGCGGCAACCTCCGGCATAGAGGGGCGGTTGTCCGGGTAAGGAAGGGTGCAGTGAAGCCCAATCTGCAGCATCTTAACCATATCCCCTTCCACATTCTCACTCACTACCTCTTCATCCAACACTTTTGAGGTCCAGTCCTGTTTCACAACACACCTCACCCACCTCGGCAGATCCACCCCCTCCTTCCCCGTCACCAACTCCAGCACCACCACTCCGAAGCTGTACACATCCGCCTTCTGCGACACTCTGTGAGGCTCCGTCACCTCCGGTGCCCTGTACCCCGTCACTCGGTTGCTGGGGGTCGCGCTCCCCCCAAGCTGCGAGAGGCCTGTGTCCGAGACACGGGCCTCGTACGACTCCGTGAGGATGATGTTGGACGACTTGATGTTGCCGTGGGACGCGGTGGGCCCCTGCGAGTGGATGTACGATACCCCTCGCGCTGCGCCCAGCGCGATCGCGGCGCGAGTCTCCCAATTCAGCGCCCTCCTCCCACCCTCCTTGTTTCCTGCAAAGAAAAACAAGTTTCAAACTCATTTATTAAACTAATGTACAGTCGACGATCCTAATATAAACTGACCATGCAGGAGTGCAGACAGGCTCCCCATGGGCAGGAAATCGTAGACCACGAGCTTTTCGTCCCGATCGAAGTAATAAGCCCTAAGAGGGACAAGATTCAGATGATCCATCCTCCCAATCTCTTCCATCTTCCCTCTCAACTCCATCTCCCCCATCTTCACGTCTCTCAGCCGCTTCACCACCACCGCAATCCCCGTTTCCAGCACCGCCTTGTACGACGTCCCGAACGTCCCCTTCCCCAAAACCTCCGCAGAAGCTCTCAACAATTCCTCCAAATCAAAATTCCACCCTGTCTTCTCAAAAAACACTAATCCCTTATCCCTCCCCTTTCTCCCCATCGCCGCCGCCGCTGCCTCCATGTTTTCAACTTCTTTCTCTTTTCCATTACCAGCTGCCATTCTACACAAACAGAAAATCAGGAATGAGATAAGAAAGAATCCGATTACGGAGGCGATCACGATGCCGGCAATCGCCCCGTCAGAGAGCTTCTTCTTTCCTTTCTCATCGCCGCATGAATCGAGAGGGGCCCCACAGAGTGAGTTCCCGACGAAAGAGGCTTTAGGTTTTCCAGCGAGCGCGGCAGGGATCCGGCCGGTGAGATTGTTATTGGAAACATCGAATTGAATCAAGGCGGGTAAGTTCAATTCAGGAATTTCTCCCGAGAAACGGTTGTTTTGCAGAAACAGCGTTCCCAAACGGGTCAAGTTGTTGAACGCCGGCGAAATCTGGCCGGAGAAATAGTTATGCCCCAAATTCACGCGCACGAGTGATTTGACGTAGAAGAGAGAACGGGGGATCCCGCCGGTGAAGAAGTTGTTGTGCATATAGAGGTTGCGGAGGGAGGTGAGGGAGGAGAAGACGTCCGGCGGGAGGGGGCCGGAGAGGGAGTTGAAGCGGAGGCTGAGCGTCTGGAGATGGGTGAGGTTGGAGATGGTGTTGGGAGGGAGGCGGCCGGAGAGGCCCATCCCGGGGAGGCGGAGCTCCACGACGGAGGACATATCCGGCGAGCAGAGCACGCCGGCCCACGAGCACGGGGAGGCGCTCGAGAGGTTCCATAAGAGGACGCGGCCGCCCACGGCCCTGCGGAGGGCGACTAGAGCGGCTCTGTCGGAAGCGATGTCCGACGTGGCGGAGGGAATAAGAAGGAGCACGAGGAAAAGGTGGTGGAAATTGAAGAGCACCATTTTTCAAAACTTAGCCAAATCAAGGAAGTTTCAGGTGGTCTGAGCAAATCTTCATGTCTCAAAACTTACACTCACAGAGAGAGAGAGAGAGAGGCGAATGTAACGGAATAGAGAGTTGTGAAATGAATCGTGTGTACCTATTAGAATACATTGAAAACATTTAAATACGAGTATATTTGCCAACTCTAACATATTTATTCCCTTTGTGATTTTATAAATCAAATAGGCCTTAGTTAGGTCAAAGGAAATTCTCATCACAGAATATACATGGAATATGTATCTCATGGTAATTTGGAATGTATATTGGTTTCTTTTTCAACAAAATATAGTGACATTTTTATATGTTGTCACTGTTTTAAGTATTATGTATTCCTTGTGGCGGACTTGAGCATAGTGCGGTCTTTTTCTTTGGCTTTTTTATATTTTTTTAATTATAACTAATTAATTAATTTGTCTAATAAATAACATCCTACAACAACACTTTCTTTCTAATGTTTTCCAACTAACTAATTTGCAAAATCGAGAAATGCTGTTGGAAAATTCATCAGTGATAGCAACAGCATTGATGTATTCTATTTCTATACAAGTATAACTGAATATAGATATTGAAAGAGATAATAAAAGAAAAAGGGATATTGACACCTATTACCATGGAACTTTTAAAAAGTTGGGTTTTTCCACGAACTTCGAAATTGGCAAATAATATCACGAACTTTATCCCGAGTTTGTTATTTCCCACCAATGAATAAATTCCGGCTATATTAATAGATTGAAGAACAAATTTGGAGGGTTTGCTTCAAGAAAAACTATTCTCAAATATTGAAAATCTTGAAACTCTCGAAGTTGTTGTCGAGAAATGACGAAAAAAATTTGTATCATGATATTATTTGCCGGAATTTTTTCATTGGTGGGAAATAACAAACTCGGGATAAAGTTCGTGATATTATTTGTCAATTTCAAAGTTCGTGGAAAAAACCCAACTTTTTGAAAATTTCATGATATTAGGCGCCAATATCCCAAGAAAAAATGATACTCGTTGTAGGTGATTATTATAATACTCTCTTTGTTCATAATCATTTTGCCAAAATGAGTTATGTATTTAGTTGAATTAGTTGTTAGAATGTGTTGTCGATGGAATACCGAATACAGATACGTACTTTCTATAGTATTTTCTTTATATAGTTTAGAGATTAGGAGGTTTTTATAATAGATGAGATGAATCGGAAAAAATTGCTACAAACTAATAATGGATAGACCGAGTTATATTGCATTATTTATGGACTATATAAAAGCCATCATATAATATTAAAAGAAAAGTTATCGAAATAGTAGTAAGATAGATTTTTTGGATGGATAATTTAAAATCAAATTTATTGATATTACTCCATATGACTATTATCAAAGTACACGCATTCGTCCAATAATGCAAATATTATTTTTTTCATTTAATCAAAACCTGCAAAGTGTATTGACACGAATTATAAGGTAGTAGTGCTATGTAGTAGAAATAAACTAATTAATGGAGTACGTATAAGAGTATAATTATGTGAATAATAATTGGAAAGGAAAAGTCATGGTGATAAGCATGTGTGTGAACAACAAAGCTTGCAAATTGGAGGAAAAAAAACGTAAAAACTGCACTAAAGAGATTTGGAACATTGGACCAGATGAATCTTAAAGACAATTTGAAACCTATTGATCAGGTAGTATAGAAACATACATTGAATTTTAAATATGCATAAGAAAATACTCCATCCGTCCCTTAAATATTGTCCCACTTTGACCCGACACGAGTTTTAATAAATGTAATGAAAAGTGAATTGAAAAAGTTAATGGAATGTGGATCCTACTTTTATATATTAGTTTTATAAAAAAATGTGAGTAGAAATGAGTTAGTGGAATATGAGTCAACTACCAAAAATGGTAAAAAGTGAAATAAGACAAATTTTGTGGGACAGACGAAAATAGAAAAATGAGACAAACTTTTAGGGACGGAGGGAGTAATAGAAAACGTTTAGATTATTGAAGGGACGATGGTCCCCAAAGACTAATTGACTAAACATGGCTCTGTTTAGATTTTGTTTTGATTTCTATATTAGTTAATTCAGTCCGAGCCACGGTTAACCAATGATGATTTTTATTTTAATCTCCGAAATTTGTAGATTTTGAACCGATATCTTACTATTATATCTATAATTAAACCGAATCAATAACATAAAATGCAAAGATTATTTTTTGAGATTATCTGTAAAGACAATAATGAGTGTGCATATGTTGATGTATTCATAATTCATACGTTTAATTGAATATAGTTTTCATTTCCTGATCATGAAATATCTTCACATAATAAACACAATGACTTCAAATAGCAGGTTTCATTTAATTAATATAAATGTGATTGTTGGAATATAAAAATAATCTACTGAAAAAATCAGCAGGTTACATTTACTTAAATCATGGAGTAGTAATTAACACTAAATACTTCTAACCAAATTGATAGTTGCGCTCTCCATTATTAAAAATCATAATTACTCGGACTCATTAGGAAATTCGATTTGATAGCGTTAGTAAAGAATGAATAACCAACCCCCTAAAAAGGAGTGAATGATAAAAGTAATTAAATATATGGCTAATCCACTGAAATCCAACAAGATAAACTCAAAAATAAAAGTTCAACAAACATTATTTGCTTAAAATAACAGCCACCAACCTGACCGGCACAATATTATGAAAAATTGGTACACATTTCTTTACTTTTTTTAGTAGGTGTCAAAATCACAACATTGAAGTCATCCAAAATATAAAAATTCAACACACCAATCTTTTATGGTTAGAACAACTCAAAATTACTGGCAAATGCCTTTCAAACTTTAAGTAGAGATGGCAAAAACAGGCCCAGCACAACAGGCTCGCCTGGTTGGGCCAATAAATTTTAGACAGAGGGATTGCAGCCCAACCCAGTGCAGAATGGCGAAAAGCCTGATGGATTTGGGCTGGCCCAGAAATCAACAATAAAAACTCGGTAGGCGCTCGAGCCGGGTTAGAATCACATTATAAGTAGTATGCAAGATCATACAAAGAACAACAATTTCAGCCCTGAGAGTAAACCATACGATCCACGAAAAACATATTTTCATATATTAGCTTGTTATCTGAGAGAAGCCAATGTCTCTTTAATAGTTCATGAGAATTTCAGAACAATTACCAGAAGAAGCACCTAGTTACCCATTTCCTTTTTCCATAATCATACCCACCATGTAACCAACCTGGTAAATCGGACCAACTTTAGTATCTTCTCAAGCATCAAACAGTAATTCATAATTTGTTCCAGAGTGGCTTTTTAAGCAAACTTGAACCCATTTTAACACTTGAAAAGATATTAGCGGATCATCTAGTCCGAATCATCATCTTGTGAGGGTAAATCAAGCTAAAACTCATACAGAGGTTTCCTTTCAAAGCATCAAGTAAAAATACAGCCAAGAGACGAGAAGAGGAACAAAATCCTAAAGAGAACAGCACAAATCAGAAGTATAAACCATCGACCTAACACTTGATGACCTTATAATCATCATTTTCTCGATGATTCACCCGTCAGTGTTACACTTCCGGTGAAGGCAAGGTTAACTTTTCCTACAATGAGTTGCATAAGTTGCTGGCACACTTCTGGGTAGAACATCGTGCGTGAACAATTAACAATCCAGGAAAGTTTTCAGGTTTACAGTGAACCAAAATAACAAGAAGAAAGGTTAAGGCACTCCTATATAGGCTTGTTTATTTTAAGTTGCTACTAAGTTCTAAATAATCAAGCACATTTAATAAGAGCAGTAAGACTTTAAACCCTTTGATCTAATCCTAGTCATCAGAGCAAGGTTGGGGTAGGCCTAATTCAATAAATGTGACTGGTCAACAAAAGCACAACGATACAAACTAAGATAGCTCCCAACTGAAACAATATCTAGCACTATGGTGAAACTACCATTGAAGCCCTGCACCATTAATGAATACTCATATCCAACACAACTTTAATTGATCATGCCACATCCATTGCTAGAACTACGATTCATAAAAGTCACCTAATCTAAAATACATACTAAACAATTTCATAATCCAAATCCAACAATAGCTTCATGCTTTGGCAACCATGTTGGATTTGCAGAAGTAACAGAGATTCTTCTTTTAAAACAGAACACAAATGCCTAGTGATCATAAGAGAAACACAAATTCTCAGCACTCTAGTTGAGATCCAAAGAGAAACACAAATTCTCAGCACTCTAGTTGACATCCAATAGCAATGAAATACGCATTAACCGTAGAGTATATATCGTTAGCCGATCACCTCAACTGGTATAATTCATAACAGAAAATAAATAAATAAATAATTCAACACCAAAACATGGAACTTAGTTTCTATCAGATCAAACCAACAACGAGAATCAGAAATTCAGTGATGAAAGCAATCACAAGATAGCAGGGAACAATCAAATGTAAAACCATCAATATTAACTAGGGAAATGTACTTGCAACTGAGATTCAAAATGAAGCATACACCAACAACAAAACGAAAACACAGACCCTAACAATTACGACGCAAAAAAACTCAATTAACCACTAAAACAGCCCGTAACAGAGATAGATGTATAATACCAACATAAGAAAAACACGCGCAATTTCATTTCCGAATCATTCCCGCTTCTGACTCTCGATCCTCTTGTTGAGAAGATCCATCTTGACGATGAGCCCCGTGACGGAGTAGAGAAGCCAGTAGAAGATGAGCGCCGAGGCGATGAGGAGCGCGTTGCGCTGCGATTTCATGATGGATTTCTGGTGGCGGAGGTGCTCCGATGGGGAGCAGGAATCGGAGTCGCAGGTGGGGCGGGTCTCGTACTTCCAGTAGATATCCATGAGCAGGAAGAGGCAGAAGGGGACGACGGCAAGGAAGGGTTTGAGGAGACTCCGGGTCACGGTGATCAGCCCCTTCCGTAGCGGGTCAAGGCCTGGGAGAGTGAGGAAGATGAGCATGATGGCCTCTGCGCCAGCGGCGTAACCGAGAACTACCCATTCCAACGCCATTGACGGTGATCTGAGAGAGATGAAAGGGAATTTCGTAGAAAGATAAACTAGGCAGGGGGTGGGGAGATCTTAAATTGGGAATGGTTGCAGCGGTGGATGATGACTTCGTTAAGCTAAGTACCTTTGAATGGGCCTATTGGGCCTATTATTCAAATATCATGGGCGTTTTAGGCCTGTGATGATCCAATACTATTTCTTTTGCAAAAATTAATAAAATCCTATGATGTGTTTGCTAAAGTAGTCAATAAAATTTAATCTTGTGATAAATAGGATAGAAAATGTAGTGTAATATGAAATCATTCAAATTTATAAAGAAAGAAAAAATGATGATGGTGAAAATTCACGGTGAAAATTCAGAGTTTGCTAGTAAGGTTGATGTTCCTGAGGTTTGTTGGTTGCATCTTTGGGTATAATCACGCCGTTGTCGATCTGCGCTTCACATCTTCAGGCAGCTCAATCGCCTTTCCCATTTTCCACGTCCCAAACGATGTCTTTCTCTTTTCCCTCCCCAAATTCAGCTTTCCCACCTTCACCTCTAATGACGAGTATATTCCCCTTCTCAACCTTCACTTTCACATCCTCCTATGTTAGTTACCAAATCGAATTCCAATTAAGTGAAAGAAGCGGAGACAGAGACCAAACTGACCAGGAACGTTGATTTTGAACCAGTCAAGGAGAGCCGTTGATCTGTGGGAAGGGATCGCCAAACACAGCCATAATCAAATCACTAGTATTTGTATTTTTAGCTGGGTCTATGAACTGCTACTTAAAATGATAAGCTCTTCAAACCACTCTCGAAGCTTCCCAAGGCATATCCATCTATTTGGACTTCTATTATATTCTAGAGAATTGTAAAAAAACTTAGAAAGAGTTGGGCCTAGGAAGAGACTGAATGATATTCATAAACAATACTTACATTCTACATAGTTGAAGTAGTGACTAGTGAATACATCGAACCAATCGCCACTGTCCACCACTGCCCGTGCGTCGTTCTACCTGCGGGGAACAGCCATCCTGTTTGGAACCGGACAAGTCACATCCCTATCAGCCTGATAGAAACCCGTACATGAGCCGCCAGCCCCGGCGCCACCATCTGTCGTCATACCAACCACCACCCAATCAACCTACCGACCCCATGGATTGGCAACAGCCGTACCAACCCCGCCGCAGCTACCACCCGTCTGGAGAGCCACAGCAGTTCGACCAATCTCCGAGTCACCACACAACGATGCTGCCTGCAGCTGCCCGGACCCGATCCGGCTCTGTGCTCCTGCCTCAAAAGTCCAAAAAGTTAAGGGATTCGAGGCAAAAGCGTGGTCTCCCCAATAATCCCGAACTCATGGTTCGATTAGTCACGCCTGTCCAACAAGCAGCCTTAGACGAATACAACGAGAAATTGCGTATTTATAGATTGAAGCAAGCCGCCCTTCTCGCCCGCGTGAATGCATTATTTGAGGAGAATATTGATGACGATAATCTAGCTGAGGATGTTCCCGACAGCGTTGCTCACAATGGGGGTGCTAATATTGTTGTATCAAATGACGAGTCCCTGGAAGAGATCGTCAAGACCGACAATACGCCACTGCAAGTGCTCGTCGGGGCATATGATGAGAAGATTGATGATATTAGTGTTCCAACACATAAGGAATTGGAGATGAAAGATGATGTAGCGACTTTGCTGGAGAAAGAAAATAAAGCCGAAGCCCTTCGATCTAGTTTAGAGCCGAAAGAAAAGGATTTATGTGTGTTGAAGCTGAACAAGAGAGGGAGCATGGAGAATCAGAGCCTTGTTGATGACATCGAGGCTGGATTTGATAAGAAAAAATAGGACAATCAAGAGGAAATGGAAAACAAGCAAAGGTTGTTTGAGGATGAGCTTAAATTAAAAGCAGAAGAATTGGGTAAGACGGGATGCTCACTCCGGTTCGCAAGCACTTGTTTGTGTCTATGTGGATTTGAATGTCAGTAATGTTACAAGTATGAATCCTCGATTACTATCGCTCGACGCCGATGCAAGGTTGATTCCTCCGGGAAATGACACGCCGTGTTTGAGCATTCATGGAGGTGTGGCAAAACTTTTCATCTTAGCGTTGAATTGTCACGACAACAATGTGGCGGGGGTGTCAACCATATCTTATACCCAACACGGTTCTCTATTGGTGATTTTGGGTGGAAATGATGAAGGGAGACACAACTATTCGGTGGGAATTTGATCCAGGAGGAGATACCGCGTCAAAGCTTCTACTTTCAACTCTCTTCGTGGTTTTATGGTGTCTACCTTGAGGACAAGGTGAATTTCAACTGTGAGGAAGTTGATACGATCCTATCTCCCAATTATTTAGTTATATTTTGATTTACCGTATCTTTTCCATATTTGTTTAGATATTTGTTTCTTGTTCAATAAGTTAGGGTAGTAGTATTAGAGTATTATATTTATGAGAGATTGTTATCATTTTATGGAATCAATAAATGAAATATTTTCTCCACCAAAGATAACGTTTCCAATCCTAATTTTGGATTCCCTCCGCCGATCCTAATTGGACGCCGGAGTATTCTATCAGCCGCCGAGTTATCTGCCCGAGGGGAGCGACTCCTGCGCACAGTAACTCCGCCATCATCTGCCGAGCCTGTTGGCCGCCGGAAATCTATCTCCACCGCCGAGCGAAACTCGCCACCGGTGCTTGTTAAGGGAAACACCCTTAACAGTTGCACACTAGGCTGAACAAAATATACAATCAGAATACAACTGGAATGGCTGACAAAAAAAGAGAGATGTTAGAAAGATTTGATCACAACGTTAAGATTTACACCAGATTAAACAGAAGCTTCAGAATCATCTTCTGTGGTGACTTCAGCCAATGCCTCATCCTCATCGCCCTCACTGCCAGCATCATCGTACTCGTCTATCTTAACTGTTGTCTTGGCTGCCATTTTTGTCATTGCTGCTGTCTTACTCGCCCTTTGCGAACGAGTACCGATCACAGGAGTGTTGGGAACCACAGAAGTCGGAGAGGCTTCATCATCAGAGGAAGAGTCCTGGTGTGCCCTTGCTCTTCTTCTAGTAGGTCTTGGCTGGATTGACTGTGGTGCTGGAGTAGGGGCTGCTTCCATTGAATCGTCTTTTTCCAAGTTGAATGTTAGCTCCAGCTTCTCTGTTAACATAAGAACAATAATAAGCAACAAAATATGAATTGAGATCATGAAACAGTACAAAGCTAGCTTCCTATTTATGGCTACTCCTCATCTCATTATACAGGCAGCACCTAAGTAGTGATTTTAGCTCTTGAGTTCAAGACTACGCGAATCAAGTGGAATGAAAGCCTTTCCGTTACCTAAAATCTGAGTAGCTTGCTCAGATGACAATTGTTCGACGGGATTTCTGTCTATTGCCTTTAGGCGTTCAGCCATATGCATCAGTTCCTTCGTGAGATCTTTTTCGGCTGCTACAGCTGCACTGGCACGACTCAAAATCCGCCTCATCAGTTTTATAACTCCCTGTTCTGAAACTCGGAACTGAAGCAACACAAGTATTTTACAAAGAGCAGCCACGTATGATTTTTCTGCAGCTGTCTTTTTAGCATTGAAACTTGCCACCTGGATTAACAAAACAAAGAAATAATCATGTGAAACCAACAAATATTAGCAGGATTAAAAATTAAAAGGGAAAAGGAAAATGTTAAAGACGTATATGCTGAAAGGAACATGTAAAGGACGAAGAAAGGAACAACCAGAAAATAGCTATCGCACATTAAATATTGGCTTTTAGACCTCTTACAACTCTTCTAATGGTAATCTGCTATCACACCATGTGTATCGCTAAAGATAATGCAGGAAAATATCTCTATCACCGGGAGATCAGAGACGAGCCCTATCATGGGAATGCTACGATCTCTATAGAAAAACATGTTCTATTTTCTTTCATTAGAAACATGGAGTCTAAACCTGGAAGCTTCGAATATATGAGCTTGGCAACCAAGAAGAAAAAAATATTATAACATGTCAAAAATGTTGGGAATGCAAGAAAAAAAAAGCTTTGTTATAGCATTTGTACTCCCATTTCTTCTTTGAAAAGGATGATGCTAACTGAATCTACAATCTTTGCCCTGTCAAAGCACACCATGTAATACCAAAACCAAGCATCGTAAACATGAATGATTACAGTTGCAAGGATCACAAAGAAATAAAAGCAATCAACTGAAGAAAGTCTTTACTATTTGAAACCACTTAATGGTATATTACTTATAATATTGCAAAAATAAGTAGCATACCTCTACTGCGATTCGAACAGCGAGCCCTTCCTCTTCACTCTTTAAATCAAGTGAGGGGCAAGTCTCTACGCCAGGATTCTCACTTTTATTCTCTTCTGTGATTGTACTATCTTTAGCTAGTAAAGGAGCTTGAATCATTTGCAGCATAAAACGTGATGCTTGGAAAGCAATTTTACGCATGTTGGATACCATCATGGTAGATCCTGCAGCATTGCCACTGATTCCTGGCCACAAGGAACGCATAACTGGCATGAAAGCCTTTGACAAACATTTCTGCAATTTGAGGGAAATGCTTTTTTTGTGAGAAAACAAAAATAAAAAAATAATGGCACACTTGTGTGCTAATTGAGTAGAATATAGCAATGCTGCTGCTGTATCAACTCAAACCTTGTGATTTATGGAGAGGGATGGATAATGCTCAAAGAAAACTGACAGACATTGTTTCAACCTACAAAATATCAGCTAATCATACATTGTTCTCTTGTCATATAAAATGGCCAACCAATCAATAGAGAGAAGTAACCAACCTTTGAAATTCCTCATTATCACTACTAAAGTACAGTCTGATGAGCTTGGCCAATATCAAATGATGTTTTGAAGTATGCGATCCTGGGAATTTATTGCTCAATAGTAGAATTTTTGCCAAACCTTCTCCGAGAACATCTTGAATTGATTGATGGTCTTCAACCTCTTCTAAATCATCCCAGTCATGTTCAAGTCCCACACACAACAGATCAAGCAGTTCAAAATTTGAATCCTCACGTGCATCACCAAATTCAAGCAGGGTAAAAGAAATATCATCATCGTGGATATCTGATGAGAGATTACAGTTCATGGCTTTATCCATTTCATCTGGGCCATGCCATATTGCAAGATCAAGTAACGCCTTCGCTGCCATTATTGATACAGTAGAGGGTCCCTTGACAAAAGAGCATCTTAATTGCTTTCCTAAATCCTCGCTAGGTTTTCTTTCTAACAAACCAAAAAGGCCAAGGCACCTAACAGAAGCCCTCTGGACATCCAAGTTGGAATGCTTTGCCTGTATGTACAAGCCAACAACAAAACCCAGTTACTGCAGTTTAAGGGACCATAAAAGTAGCCAAACAATTGCAGCTAGCATACCACCCAGATGGCCATAAATCAAGAAATGAAAAGACAGCATAGAAGACCAGGAGAAGCATACCCCTGGAAGCAATAGAGAATGAAGAATTTCAGTAGGATCAATTGCATATCCCTGCATATGACGAAATGAAGTTGTGTTTTCCAAAAGAAGCCCAACCACGGCAAGACAGTGCAGCCACTGCTTCCAATCTGCTGTCCTCTCCCTGCAAGGCTGAGCAAGTTCTTCTACCACATTAAGAACAACCTCTTCAAACTCTCCTGCAGCTGCATGGACTTTTTTACATAATTCTGCTACAGCAGCAGCCCAATTTTTCTCCCCTCCTAAATTGAAACCATCTCCAATGATGACTTCATTTCCACTCTCATCCAATTCATGATCAAGGGCTTTATGCAACAAATCTTGAAGAAACACACTGGCCACTTTTCTGTTCGAAACGTCAGAGAAGTCAAGCATCATGCCCAAAAGTAGCAGTTGCCGGGATACAAATCGGTAATTTGGCCCTGCAATATTAGATGGCATAAAATGTCCGGCACTCAGTTACAAATAAAAAAACTGTCATTCTGAAGTTCACCCACCAGCAACAATGTGATCATTAACCAATTCAACATAATCAGAAACTGAGGCAGGAAGGATTCGGTCAAGAAGATCGTTGTTGTGTGAAGCTTCCTCTGCATATACAGTTGATTCTGTGCCCATAGTCATGGCAGCATCGGAACCTTTTTTCTGATTGATCATGAGAAAAAAGTCAAGCAACTGAATAGAAAATGAACATACTGCTGCAACTTCTTCTAATTTAATGGAGAATATAATCCTGTCATTATTGATGCATGGTCACCGACTTTGTCACTTGGTTTTCAGTTTTTAGCATTATTAATCACTCCTATTAAAGTTCGATGAAAAATCAAGTGATAGGATAGGTTATAGTAAAGTTTCAAGTCTCAACTATATGTTTCAGGCCCAAAGGAATTAACAATGAGATTATGAGGAGCGAAAAGAAGAAGACAAGAAATGCTTCTAAGATATACATCCGAACAGAAAGAAAGACTTGATAATGAGCAGAGTGAAATCATTTAACTGGTGAACATGTAAAGCCATATTCAACATTGTCTAGCAGACCACAAGATTTTCACAACAGGTCATCTAACTCTCGATATAAATAGCCATCTATAATAACATAAAATTAAATTATGTTAATCATTATAAAAGCATGGTTAGCATTTAGATTTTCCTCAGCTCACATGTGCAAAAAAATATATGAATTGACACCTTTCCTATCAAATCAGCAAAAAATATCCAGGATCAAACAAAATACTTAACACCAAATGCTTACATGTGCTTCTATGTTCAAGTGCCTACAAACCACTCTCCAGAAAACAGCAACTTCCGCATCCATTAGCTCAATGGAGTGACTGCAGTTTCCTCCTGTATTGGAAGACATATTAAGAGTGAACAAATTTACAAGACTTATACACAAGTATTCCACAATCAGAAAATTCAAGAAATAGAACCCTTACAGAGTTATAGTAAGTTAACATATGTGTTGCTAATAAGGATGTTCTTGCAGATTCATACATTAGCAATGAGTCCAAATGTCCAATAAAGGAAGTGCTGAAACAAGAGACATGGCATCATCTCCCATAAGCTGGAAGGATATACTCCTTGGACCACTTTGCAGACAGAACAAAGGAAAGAATGAAGAGCGCGTGGCATGTGGTCCATGAGATCTAATGCAGTGTTGATTTTCTATTGGTTGCACTAGCTGTAGTTTGTTAGGCTTCCTTATCTATTTGTGCTTGTAGTTATATATAGAGCACAGCTAAGAACCATCATCTTCATGATTCCAGATTTTGAATTATCAATACATTGCAATTCTATTTTAGCTATGAGTTCCTTTTACTTTATCGCTTCTACTCTAAAGCTTTCATGGTATCAGAGCCTAGGTTCTGCATACTCCCTCTTTTGTGTTTTGTTTTATTATCTAAATCATGGCTGAAAGTGACAACTCGGGAGGTGAGGAAAATGCTATCTCACCCTTTTCTTCTTCTGTCACAGTGTTGAATCAAACTCATCCGATAGCAGTGAAGCTTACGGAGAGCAACTATTTGGTGTGGAGATAGCAGCCGATGTCCACAATTCGAGCTTTTGAGCTAGAGCCCTTTCTCATTGAAGATCAGGTGGTTCCACAAAGAATGATAGCCGTGGAAGGAACATCTAAAATGAAGTTAAATCCAGAATACCCACCATGGAAGAAGCAAGATCAGCTGCTAGCATCTTGGTTGCAGTCTTCTCTCTCGGAGAACATTCTTGCACTCATGGTAGGGTTAACCACAAGCCGTCAAATCTGGCAAGCATTGGAGACCAGTTTTGCTAGCCAGTCTAAGGCAAAAGCAATGCAGTATAAGATGCAGCTTCAAAATATCAAGAAAGATTATCTGCCAATAATCGAATATTTGGCAATAATCAAGCACTGTTGTGATCTTCTTGCAGTTATTGGATGCAAAATTTCAAAGGATGATCAGATTTTGTATGCTCTGAATGGTCTAGGACCTCAATATGATCCTGTTATGGTGGCAATCTCAGCTCGTGTAGATGGGTGGACAATGCAGGAAGTATCTTCTCTGCTGATGAGTTTTGAAACCAGATTGGAAGGCTCAAAATCCTCTTCCTCGCATATAAATGTTGATGGCTTTGTTCCCTCATTGAATCTCACTCAAATGCCTGCCTTTAGAGGAAAAGTTTCTCCGGCTCCCTCAAGTAATAAAGGAGGTAACATGTACCCTTCAAATAGGTCTTTTGGAGGTGGGAGAGGAAGAGGCGGTAGATCTGGTGGAAGAGGCAGAAATGGGAATAGATTGGTGTGTCAACTTTGTCAAAAACCTGGCCACACTGCAGATCGTTGTTGGCATATACAAACTTTTGCTTCACAGCACAATGCTCAAAGGTCTCATCAGCAGCATCAGCCACCCTATCAGCAGCAATTTGGAAACTCTCATCCTGCTGCTGATATTGCTCAGATCAAAGGAACTTCTACTTATGGATCTCCTTCAGATTTCAACACCAACACTCACTCAGATGCTTCCTCCTCTATATCTTGGTACCCAGATTCTGGAGCGACTCATTATGTTTCTAATGATCTGAATAATCTGAACAGTGCCTCAGAGTACAAAGGAGGTAATTCTCTACACCTTGGTGATGATTATGGCATTGGCATTGAACATATTGGTGATGCCATTCTTACTCCAGCCTCTAGTACTCATCTTAGTTCTCATTCTCCTAGATTTTTTCATCTTAGTAATTTGCTTCATGTGCCCAAAGTCTCTAAAAATCTCTCAAGTGTTTCTCATTTTGCCAAAGATAATGGAGTCTTTTTTGAATTTCACCCTTCCTTTTGCCTTGTGAGAGATCAGGACACCAAGGAGGTAATACTGTAGGGCACACTTGATAATTGGCTTTATAAATTCCTCTTCAACAAGGCTCCCATCTCTCCAACATTTTCCCCTTCAATCAAGACCAAGCCAGCCTCTGCTTCAGCTTGCTCACCTGCTGTTTTTCAAATTTCTTGTAAACATTCTGATAGTTTAGATCTTTGGCATCAAAGACTAGGGCACTGTGCCTTGCCTATTGTCAAAAGAACTCTATTAGATTGTAATATCCCTTTTGCTTCGATAAATTCTGATTTTGTCTGCCATTCATGTTGCATATCCAAGAGTCACAGACTCCCTTACTCACCTTCTTCCTCACATCATAATGCACCTCTTGAACTAATTCACTCTGATCTCTGGGGCCTGCCCCAATTGTTTCCAGAAATGGTTTTCGATACTATGTTAATTTCATTGATCACTATAGCCGTTTCACTTGGCTATATCTCCTTAAAACCAAAGATGAACTATTCTCTGTTTTCAAACACTTCAAATGCCTGGCTGAAACTCAATTTGCTTGTAAACTAAAGTCTCTTCAAAGCGACTGGGGAGGTGAATATAGAGGTTTAACTAATTATTTACACTCCGAGGGAATACATCATCGAGTCTCTTGTCCATATACCCCTCAGCAAAATTGCCTAGCGGAAAGAAAACACCGGCATATTGTAGAAACCGGTCTTACTCTCCTTTCTCAGTCAGGTCTTTCCTCTGGTTTTTGGGATGATGCCTTTGCTACTGCAGTTTATCTTATCAAGAATTCCATCTCAAGTCTTGTCCTATAAATCTCCATATGAACTTTTGCACAAAGCCAAGCCAAACTACCTAGCACTCAAATCCTTTGATTGCCTCTGTTACCCTCACCTAAGACCTACAAACAAATCCAAGCTTGATTTTAGATCTGATGCTGCTGTGTTTCTTGGCTATAGTCTTTCACACAAGGGCTATAAAGCTCTTCTCAGTTCCGAAAAGGTCATTATAACTAGGGATATCACTTTTCATGAGTCTATCTTTCCTCATAAATCAATGCCCCCACCATCATCTTCATCGCCATCCCCTAATTCATCTACTCAGTCACCTACTTATTTTCCTCTCTTCTCATCAATACCTAGGACTCCTCCACCTCCTCCAAACAATGATCTCAATTATTTTTCAGCTACACAGTCATCTTCCCCACTCCCTGCTCCTATCTCATCTACTCCACATACTACTCCTCCCTCATCTCCTGCCATCTCTGATTCCTCTTCTTCTAATTCTTATCTCTCACTTTCTCGTGACTTACCCTTTGCATCTCCTCCTATCATCTCCGGCATACACCATATGATCACTAGAGCCAAAAATAAAAATTTTTAAACCCAATGCTTTAACTGCAGCTGCTTCTTCTACTGAGCATGATGAACTTCACCTTACTATACCTTGCTCTGCAAAGTTTGCTGCCATTCCATTTTGGAGATGTGCTATGACTGAAGAGTTTATGGCTTTGCTTGAGAACAAGACTTGGTCTCTCACCTTTTTGCCTCCTGGAAAGAATTTGATAGGCTGCACTTGGGTGTTTAAACTCAAAAAACATGCTGATGGTTCTATTGCAAGACATAAAGCTAGATTGGTTGCTCAAGGATTCTCTCAAGAAGCTAGTCTTGATTTTCTTGAGACTTTAGTCCAGTTGTCAAGCCTAATACAGTTAGGCTTATCCTAAGTATTGTTGTTACTTATGGATGGGATATTAAACACTTGGATGTGAACAATGCATTTCTTAATGGGGATTTGAATAAAGAAATCTATATGAAGCAGCCCCTGGTTTTGAACAAGGTCCTCCAGGCATGGTCTGTAAGCTCAATAAAGCTTTATATGGTCTTAAACAGGCTTCTAGATCATGGTTTCTCATGATGCAGTCTACCTTGATTGGTTTTGGTTTTACCCAGTCTAAAGCTGATCATTCTCTTTTCTTCATCAAGACCAAGTCAGAAACTATCTATCTTCTTCTCATGTTGATGACATGCTCATCACGGGCAACACTTAATCTGGAATTGCAAGAATTGTCGATCAGCAGAATAAGAAATTTTCTATAAAAGATTTGGGGGAAGTGAAGCATTTTCTTGGGATTGAGGTATCAAAAATTGCTCTTGGCCTACATCTTTCCCAAGCTGCCTACATTACTGAGTTACTAAACAAAGTAAAGATGGTTGATGCTAAGCCACATCCTACACCTATGGTTTCTGATTTAAAGCTAAGCAAGACAGAATGAGAGCCTACTACTATTGATGGAAAATTATACAGAAGTATAGTTGGGGGTCTAAGTATGTCACCATTACAAGGCCAGAACTTAGTTTCTCAGTTAACAAGGTGAGTCAGTTTATGGCATGTCCTTTGGATACTCATTGGAAAGCTGTAAAACGCATTTTAAGGTACTTAAGCGGCTATGTAGATTATGGACTGCTTATTAAGCCTTCTTCTTTTAAGCTAACTGGATTTTCAGATTCTGATTGGGCTTCAGACATTGATGATAGAAGATCAACATCCGAATATTGTGTTTATTTTTGGGATAATCTTGTTTCTTGGTCTGCAAAGAAACAGAAGGTCTTATCTCGGTCAAGTACTGAGGCGGAGTATAGGAGTTTAGCTGTTGTGGTCTGTGAAATAACATGGATCAAGTCTCTGTTAAAGGAGTTGGGTACTTCAGTTCATGGATCCCCCATTGTTTGGGTTGATAATTTGAGCACAATTGCTTTGGCCTCCAATCCAGTTCTACATTCAAGAACTAAACACATTGAGTTAGATATTCATTTTGATAGAGATAAGGCTGCAGCAAAGGAGATAGATCTTAGACATGTTCCATCCATTGACTAAGTTGGGGATATTTTAACCAAGCCATTGAGTCAGCAATTCTTCTCAAGGCTCAGAAACAAATTGGGAATCTATTCTCGCACCTCTCTGAAATTGAGGGGAAGTGTTAACATATGTGTTGCTAATAAGGATGTTCTTGCAGATTCATACATTAGCAATGAGTCCAATAAAGGAAGTGCTGAAACAAGAGACATGGCATCATCTCCCATAAGCTGGAAGGATATACTCCTTGGACCACTTTGCAGACAGAACAAAGGAAAGAATGAAGAGCGTGTGGTATGTGGTCCATGAGATCTAATGCAGTGTTGATTTTCTATTGGTTGCACTAGTTGTAGTTTGTTAGGCTTCCTTATATATTTGTGCTTGTAGTTATATATAGAGCACAACTAAGAACCATCATCTTCATGATTCCAGATTTTGAATTATCGATACATTGCAATTCTATTTTAGCTATGAGTTCCTTTTACTTTATCGCTTCGCTCTAAAGCTTTCATAGTAATGTCCAAACTTCAGTAAAGGGGGGTTTGATTTAGATTTTGGCTAATATTGAGTACTGAAATCGACCTATCAGATTTTACATATCAACCAGAACATTTTGCTAAATTAAAGCAAACCTTAAGTCACGGT
Source organism: Salvia splendens (assembly GCF_004379255.2). NCBI lineage: Eukaryota > Viridiplantae > Streptophyta > Magnoliopsida > Lamiales > Lamiaceae > Salvia > Salvia splendens. Next base: position 20,970,627 of record NC_056052.1, read on the forward strand.
GTCTCTGGGTGATGCAAAGACATAAGAAATTAAAGTTCTGATAAGTAATAACGACATCACAAACTTCTAAAACCTGGTATGATGTCCCACGAGGTCTTCTGGACTTAAAGAAAATTTGATTGCAATCAAACAGCCATAATTTTGTGGTGAATCAAAATGATAACTGGGAGAAGAAACACTCAGTCACATACAAAAAAGTAAATCAAGCAACATGGCAATGCTCACCTTCAGCTGAGTCACCACCAGGTGCAATGAATTCCCGGAGAGTTTGACCATCCTGCAGTTTAACTAATCCTGCTTTCAGAAGTGTGGACACAACTGTCTCCCCAACCGATTCATAGGTTTCAACATCAAGAAATTTAAGCAGTGCAATAGGGTTTCCATTGCAACACTTTTCAAGCCATTCATCCTTCATCATCCTGAAGCACTCCTTTGCTACAGCTGCAGATCTCTCAGCAAGGCCCCTCTGGAGAATAGTTGCTCTGAGCTTGATGCTGAAATATAAGATAAGGAATATGCCATAAAATAAGCACGTAGAATATTTACTTTTATATATTTAAATCAGGATAATAGAGGCCAAACTGAATAGGCAGAAACCATGTTGGAAATGAATAGAGAAACCATGCATCAGAGATACACAGCAAGTGTATAAAGTGTACAAGGTGAAACAAAAGACTAAATGACTGAATTACCTGAGGCTCTGTAATGAGAATTTACTTGCTAGAACACAATATGCAGCTTTCCTGGCAGATTCGTTTACATCCAGAGTGCAATCAATTATCATTGAAAAAGTCTCACTTGAAGGAGGCAAAGACAGCACAAGAATTTTACGAACATCCTGCAAATTTGTTACAGACTTACTCAAGTAACATACCATATATAGTAATGTGCAGAAATAATTATTCTCCTTGAGCAGCATCAGAAAAAGTGATTCAGAAGGTCGGGAAGATCGTGTAAGCATATCATCCAGATATATACTCAAAAGGTTACAAACATATGATGCTATTGCAAATAGATGAAAGACATACACCATTCTGCTCCAGTGGAAGCTTCTCAAGGAACAACTCGAGAATGTCACGGTTCTCTGAATCATTTGCAAACCGTGCAAGAGACCTGATGGCAAATGTTCGAACTGTGGGTATCTTATCACCCGCACGTATCTTCATGCATTCTATCACCTCATCCCAAAGTTCACTGCTGACTTCCATATCATCCGGCAACCGCATAATGATCTACAGTGATAAATATGTTGCTTTACTTTATCTAATAAATAAATAAAATAAAATTCTTGAATTCGAATCACATTGCTCAGACTCAGAAAACGTATCTGCTAGGAACACTAAACGCTCCTAGTCTAATTTGAAAAAAATTCAATCTCATCCCTTCTGAAATGTGCATTTTCAACTCCAAAATTCCAGATACTGGCAGAAACAGCAGAATGGAATCATAAATGCTAAGGTCTTTTCGTTGCAGTTCTTGTTACCCAGCCTCGGCTCTAACTTAACTGTCCCAACTAAAAAAAAAATCTAGGCGAAGAATATAAGTAAAACTAAAATACACAAAAACCCAACGAAAATCCAACCGGTAAAAAAACACAGAAAATGCAGGCAAAAAAACCCAAAAACGCACCTCAGAAACAATCTGACAAGCCCTGAATCGGGCAGTCTTATTCGCCGCAGTTGCAGCCAGCAGAAGAAAGCTGAGAAAATTCTCCAGAAATTCATCAGCGGAGTCGCCTTTCTCGCCGCTCGAGCAAGCGAAAGTGGAGACGAACTTGATGGTGCGCTGGGAGGAGGAGTTTCTCCTCTGGAAATTGAAAAGTGGTACTAGGGCTTGGCAAAACGCTCCGCAGAATTCGGCCGGAGACGACAAGCGAAGAGCGAGGATTTCTTTGAGCTTGCGTCTGTGAGTGGCGTTGGAAGACCTAACCTCCTGGAGAATCGCAGCGATTTTAGCGGAAAGTTTCCGGTGGCCTTCCAATTGACCGATCGCCATGGTTGCTTTAGCTGGTTAATTTTTCGGGATTTGCTTTTTTGAAATGGTTTTGTTTTCTGGAATTCAATTTGAAGCGGGAAAACAATTCTAATTTTCATCAAACGAACGGTCTCTACTTTTCAAACTGACCTAAAAATCAGAGGGTTGTGGTTTATAAGCTAAAATTAGGCCCATCCCGTATGTCATCTTTTCCCCAATTTTCAATTTCATTCGAGTTGGAGATATATAATTTTCGATTTTCATGGATTTAGAATTCTATTCCTATGTGATTATTCTGCTGACTATGCTTCGTATTGATGAATAATTGAAGGACAAAAACTGCAATTCTACTCAGGTTTCGATTTCTGGATATTGTACTCAAATTGATTATATTTATAATTATGCAATTAGGATTAGGATAAGATGATTTTTTTTTTATTATTATTATTATTATGTTGATGAATTGTGCATCAAAATATCCAAATTAGATGGTTGAATTGCTTTTAATTACTTTTCCGGGTTACCAATTAAATTGGACACTTGGGTCTTCAGTTAGTGTTGAGTATATTGTACTTGTTTGTGTGTTTTATACATTCAGATTTACGATGATTTATTATCAAGTTTAACAAATTTTCTAAATGTGAAGAACGAACCTACGGTTGTGATGATCGAAATGCAAATTAATGAAATGACAACATGCAAGGAAGAACACAAGCGAATTACGTGGTTCGGCGTAAGCCTACATCCACGGGCAGAATCTGGTGTGTTTCTTTATTGATCACTCGAGAAATTACAAACATAAGAGCACTCAAAACTCTCAAGAATTTACAAGATGGAAAACCCTCAACTCGCCCGAAAACTTCTTGCTTCGAGAGCTAAAAACGCACAGCTGAAAGATAACACTTCCTCTCTTGAATTCTCTCTCTATCACTTTTGATTTCTGTTGTTGTTGGTTCTGGAATGAATCGCAACTCCCTTAAGAAGTATCGATCAAGAAAACCGCCGAACAGCTTCCTTTGCCGAACAGCTTCCTTTGCCGAACAGCTTCCTTTTGCCGAACAGCTTCCTTTTGCCGAACAGCTTCCTTTGCCGAAAAACGGTTATAACCGTTTCCAACGGCTAGTTCCTGTTTTGGTTCCCAACGGCTATTTCCTGACTTGATTCTTCCACCAGCTCAATCCGATCTTGATGAGCTCAAACACTAACAAATCCTCCACCTTTGAGCAATCTAAGATCCATCACCACCAGTTCCACCTTCCTTCCCATACTTACAAATTTCGGACCACCCCAACCAAATCCAAGCAATGTCGGAACTTGGATCTTGGTAGGGCTTTAGTAAGTGCATCAGCCGCATTGTGCTCGGTGCTGACCTTCTCAATCTTCACCGCACCCTTCTCAACCTCATCTCGAATGAAATGCAGCCTCACGTCTATATGTTTGCTGCGTTCATGATATGTCTGATGTTTCGAGAGACAAATCGCGCTATTGCTGTCGCACTTGATCACAACATTCTCTTGCTTCACCCCAAAATCACCAACTATACCCCTAAGCCAGAAGCTTTCCTTTACTGCCTCAGCAAGAGCTATATACTCTGCCTCCGTCGTCGATAGAGCCACCACGGATTGGAGATTAGACTTCCAGCTCACCGCGGAGCCGAACAAGGTAAATATGTACCCAGATTGTGAGCGCCTATTATCAAGGTTAGCTGCATAATCTGAATCGCAAAACCCAATAATGCTATCCTTATCTCCTTCATTCTCTGATTTGAACATTATTCCCAGATCACTACTTCCTTTGAGATACTTGAGAATCCCTTTCAAAGTCAACCAGTGCTCTCTTCCCGGACAGGACATGTATCTGCTCACCACGCTTACCGCATGAGAAATATCAGGCCTTGTGCATATCATCATATACATCACACTCCCAACTATGTTGGAATAAGGTATCTGGCTCATCTCTCTTTCTTCTTGCTGATTTCTGGGACATTGTGATTTGGACAGCTTAGTCTGTTGTGATAGTGGAACTGAGGTTGCTCTACTCTTGTCAATCTGATATTTGTGCAGTACTTTCTGAATGTAGCCTTCTTGGGACAACCACAACACCCTCTTATCTGCATTTCTGAATATATCCATTCCCAAAATCTTGCTAGCACTCCCCAGATCCTTGATTTCAAATCCCTTTTTCAATAAGGCTTTCACCCTATCTAGCTCCTGTCTATCTGGTCCAGCAAGCAAGATGTCGTCTACATATAATAGCAAATACACAGCAGGTCCCTCAGACTTTGATTTGAAGTAGACACAACTATCATATCTGGAATTTATAAATCCCATACTCTGCATATGTTCATCAAACTTGATATGCCATTGTCTACTTGCTTGCTTCAAACCGTATAGACTTTTCTTTAGTAGACAAACCTTATCTTCACTCCCATGTATCACAAATCCCTCTGGCTGATTCATGTATATAGTTTCCTCAAGCTCTCCATGAAGAAAGGCTGTCTTCACATCAAGTTGGTCCAAAAACCAACTTCTTTGAGCAACTATAGCTAGCAAAATTCTGATTGAGGCATGCTTTACCACTGGAGAAAATACTTCATTATAGTCTATTCCCTCCTCTTGTGTGAACCCCCGAGCTACAAGCCTAGCCTTGAACCTAATCTTGTTCCCAACTTCCAACTTTTTCTTGTATATCCACTTACAACTCACTGTTTTTGTGTGGAAGGTCTCTTCACAAGCACCCATGTCTTGTTCTTGATCAGGGACTGTATTTCATCTATCATAGCCTCCATCCACTGCTTGCTCTCCTTAGAACTCATAGCTTCCTTGAAGCTTGAAGGCTCTGCATACTCTATGTTTTCTGCAACACATAGTGCATATAGCAAGTATTCTTCTTCACTGTATCTTGTAGATGGTTTAGGGATTCTTCTGACCCTATCTCTGGCTAGAACATAGTCACCCAAATCCTGCTGCTCTTCTTCAGGGTTCAAGACATCAGCATCTGCTTCTTCTTGTTCACTATGATTTCCCATCTGCTGTTCAGGCTCAGCAATTCTATCTGCTCCAGAAACCTCCACCTGAACTGATTCCTCAGCCTCCTCAGGTTCTGGAACACCCATCTCCACCATCCTCTCAGGCTCTGGTTCTTTCTCAGAATGAGATGGCCTCTGGCTCTCTTGAGCCTTTTCCAGAAATGGCATCCTACTTTCTTCAAATTGCACATCTCTAGAGATAATAACTTTCTGATTTCCTGGCTCTATGCACCACAGTCTGTAGCCCTTCACTCCCTTTTGGTATCCAATCATCACACATCTCAAGGCCCTTGGCTCCAACTTACTTTGCCTGATGTGTGCATAAGCCATACAACCAAAAATCTTCATATTCGAATAATCCATGGCCTTTCCATACCATCTCTGATCAGGAGTGTCAAAAGCTATAGCTGAAGAAGGACTTCTATTGATGAGAACTGCTGCCATACTCACAGCCTCACCCCAGAATCTCTTAGCCATTCCAGAGCCAAAGAGCATACATCTAACTCGCTCTAGGATGGTTCTATTCATGCGCTCAGCAACTCCATTCTGTTGGGGATTAGATGGAGATGTCCTATGCCTCTTCATACCTTTCTGCTTGCAGAAAGAATCAAACTCCCCACTCAGAAATTCCAGCCCATTATCAGTTCTTAAACACTTCAAAGAACACCCTTTCTCCACCTCCACTTCCCTACACCACTCCTTGAATTTCATGAATGTCTCTGACTTTTCCTTCAAGATAAACACCCATAATTTTCTAGAAAAATCATCAATAATGGATAGAAAGTATCTACCTCCACCCAATGAAGCTGGTGTAGCTGGGCCCCACAAGTCACTGTGGGCATAGTCTAGTGGTGACTTTGAGCTGTGAATTCCTCTTCCATAGGGCAGTTTCTTACTCTTTCCGAGCACACATTGCTCACACAAACCCAACTGCTCATTGGGATTTTCCAGCTTAATCAGCTTCTTCTTGGCCAATTCTTTAATTCCAGTTTCTCCCAAGTGTCCGAGTCTGAGATGCCACATTCTTAAGTCTAATACCTGCACCAGATTCACAGATCCAGTAACCACACTTGCCTTTAGATAGTATAGGCTTCTCTTTCTCTCAGCCATCATAACAACATCACCATTCTTGACGATGTTCATAATCCCATCAGATAATATGCAATTATATCCTGCTGCATCCAACACTCCAATAGAGATCAAATTCCTCTTAATCTCTGGAATAAACCTCACACCAGTGAGTAACCTGATGGAGCCATCATGAAGTCTAAGCCTGATGGACCCAACTCCTCTGATTCTGCATATCTGGTCATTTCCTAACAAAACTGATCCAGCTGCATTCTTGATTTCCTCAAAATGACTTCTAGTTGGACACATGTGGAAGCTACATCCAGAATCCATGATCCATGGAAGTTCTTCCATGTCCTCAGTCACACACAGAGCCTCCGGGACCACCAACTCTTCTGCAATATCAGCATTGTTCTTGCCATTCTCTTCCTCGGCCTGCTTCTTCTTCCAAACCCAACAATTCTTCTTTATGTGGCCTGGTTTCTTGCAGTGATGGCATGATCTGGTCTCTTTCCAGTCAGCTGTCTTGTTTTTCCATGGCTTCTTCTGTGACTTTCTTTTCACATTCTTCTTGTGATCAGCAACACTCAGACTCTCAGACACCATTTCAGTGGACTTTGGATTAGATTTCTGGATTTCCTTGAGCTTTAGAGCAGAGTACACCTCTTCATATCCAATCTTGGACTCTCTACCAAGAAGTATAGCATCCTTGAAATGCTCATAACTTGGTGGCAAGGAATTCAACAACATCAGAGCCTTGTCCTCATCTTTAATCTCTTCATCAATGTTCTCAAGATCATCGATGCATTTCCCAAATTCTTCGAGCTGTTCCAACACACCTTTTCCATCAGCAATCTTGAAAGTGAGAAGTTTCTGCTTCAGGTGCAGCCGATTTGCCAAGGATTTGGCCATGTATAATGACTCCAACTTGGACCAAACTCCAGCCGCTGTCTCCTCCTTTGAAACTTCTCTGAGGACTCTGTCATTGAGGTTGAGTATCAAGGTACTATATGCCTTGTACTCTCTGTCTTGAGCCTTTGCCTTCTCCTTTTCATCAGGCTCGGGCTTCTCCTCCTCATTACTGCCTCCACCATTTAGGGTTTCCCATAAACCCTGTTGCATCAAGATTGCTTTCATCTTCAGCCTCCATAGGCCAAAATCATTTCGGCCTGTGAACTTTTCAACATCAAACCTTGCTGCAGCCATTATTCAAACAGGTTGAGCGCCTTCTTGAGGAAAAAAAAAAACAAAGAAAGAACTCCCAAAACTTTATGCCTTCTCGATCAATTCAGTGGACGAATTTCCCACAGACGGCGCCACGTTGTGAAGAACGAACCTACGGTTGTGATGATCGAAATGCAAATTAATGAAATGACAACATGCAAGGAAGAACACAAGCGAATTACGTGGTTCGGCGTAAGCCTACATCCACGGGCAGAATCTGGTGTGTTTCTTTATTGATCACTCGAGAAATTACAAACATAAGAGCACTCAAAACTCTCAAGAATTTACAAGATGGAAAACCCTCAACTCGCCCGAAAACTTCTTGCTTCGAGAGCTAAAAACGCACAGCTGAAAGATAACACTTCCTCTCTTGAATTCTCTCTCTATCACTTTTGATTTCTGTTGTTGTTGGTTCTGGAATGAATCGCAACTCCCTTAAGAAGTATCGATCAAGAAAACCGCCGAACAGCTTCCTTTGCCGAACAGCTTCCTTTGCCGAACAGCTTCCTTTTGCCGAACAGCTTCCTTTTGCCGAACAGCTTCCTTTGCCGAAAAACGGTTATAACCGTTTCCAACGGCTAGTTCCTGTTTTGGTTCCCAACGGCTATTTCCTGACTTGATTCTTCCACCAGCTCAATCCGATCTTGATGAGCTCAAACACTAACACTAAATGTACTTATCTAGGCATACAGTATTCAGTAATGGTTGGATGAAGACTTTGGAACATAGGTCCATATTCTTATAATAAGCTTGTGTATATAATGTGAGACTCGTTGGATTTTGTTTGGTTGAATTACAAGAATCTATATGATTATGGACCATCCAACTAAGGGGATATATGAATAAGTTTATTAATTAGCTATTAAATGTTACAGTACTATATCAAGAAGTTTTAGGCAATTAGAAAAAAAATGGGAAATGTATTACTACTACTCTATTAATAAATTGAATAGTAATTGGTGTGTGTGTGTGTGATTTCTCAAAGCATACACTAGAGTATTATTTTTTTTTGGAGAGATTTCAATGTTGACCACTCGTGATATCTTATTATGTTAAGTGGCACGAGAGGATAACATAAATCTTTAAGGACTCGTTTGATAAAAAAGATGAGATATGAGAAGATATGTGAAATAAGATAAGAAATACGGATTTTATGTCAAGATATGCAAAGATGTGATTTTTTTTTAGTTGTTGTTTGATAGAAAAGAAATTATCTAAATTTGTATAGTATATTATATAACATGGCTTAACTTGACAAATTGGTGAGTTACATAAACATGGTTAAAGTTAAAATTTTGGTAAGATTGAAAAGGGCCTTTGTCTTATATTGGGCTTTGAGTTAAGCTTAACTATGATATCAAACAATTAGAAATATCCATATCTAATTTTCAATCTTGGTATTACTAAGTTATCAAACACGCCCTAAACAATAATACCATTCTGTCAAACAAGTGTTATCTGATAGATCTTGAAGACCGGATAATTAACTTTGCAGATTTAAAATGGGATTTAATCAAGTAAGATATTGTATTTGGATTAATAGTGTTTTATATCTTCAATGTTCTGTGCATTTGAAAAAATGTCCCTAATTTTTGTTTTTCCGTCAAATGTTTTAGTATCTTTCAGCGTTTTTCATTTTAACACGTGAAATAACTATGTTTTATCAAAAAATAAGAAGGGCACTATACCAATAAAAAAAAGGTTAATAGTGCTTTGTATTCTATTTTTTTTCTCAAAAATGAGAAAAAATTTCTTAAGTAGTATTACCTTATAATTAAGTTGAAGACACTTTCTATATATATGCTAAACTTAGGGATATTTTCTAGTAGTAGTAGTAGTATATGCTAAAAATTGGTAAGGCAAAACGATATGAACATTTGCTATCTTTTATTAAAATGACGTCGTTGTGTGTGTTGAGGGAAAAAATATGTACATACCTAGTAAGTTATGACGATATAAATAACTTTTTAGTCACTACATTTTCTATGTCTCTATAATGAGACATTTTATGGAAAATGTTGAATGTTGGGGGCATTTGGTGAAAACCAAAATTTATGGATATTTTTTATAAATGCGCTTAAAGTCCCAAATATAAAACACTATTAATCTTTTTTTAATCAAATTAATCAATTGTATATTACAGTATACTTTAAGCAACATACCTTATTAGTGGTTGTCACCATCCACAACCATATCACGCATGGTCCGCCAAGTTTGCGGTTTCTTTTCAGTGTAATGTGATAATTGAGGTTGAAAATGTTGCTCTTCTCTCAAACATCATCGGATAGAATTCATTTTTGATATGTTGATACTATGCCTCACAAGATTAGTATTATTAATACAATGGTATCGATTCTTCTTTAGTCACTCACATGCTACCTTATATACTCCTACATTATTACTCTAACCACCTATCCACTACTTAGAGAATAAAACTTAGTTAAATATATCAAAAGGTCATTTTTCTAGTGAATTACAGTGTGTTCACTTACTCTTATAATTAGAGAAAAAAATAGTACTACTATTGAATTACAAAGTTCGAGTAATAGAATGATTCATCATCATCACCAATACACATTTTGTTTTGTTTGAGCCCAAAATAAATGTATTGAAATAAATTTTATATTGAAGCATAAAAAAATTTAAAATGTGTGGAAATGCCATCTCTACAAGAAATAAGGATTTGATCGAGATAAGTAGGAACCTTAAGAATAAAAATATAGAGAAAATTAATATTCGTGATGGGTTAAAAATGCAAGTAGCAGATTCTGAGAGAGTCTAATCTTGAGGTATATTTCAATCCTCCAACTACACAATAGCCATTAGTTTTGGGTACAACATGTTTTATTGATTCATTCCTTATCCAAATATTATACTATATTGTCTGGTTTTCGGTTGTACGTAATGAACCTTCCTTTGAAAGATTTCGTAATAATATATCTCTATGTATACTTAGTTTCGTTTTTTATTGTTCTGATTTTTCTATGGTTTCTATTAATTGTTATGTAGTGTTAGAAAACATATGTAAGTGAAATTTCATTTGATTCTGAACAAAAAACTGCAATCAACCATTGTGTTCGAAAACATATGTAAATGAAATTTCGCTCGATTCAAATGCAGGAACTGCATTAATTCAACCATCGAAGGAATACATCCCGCTTTACATCTTGGCGATCCAAGGCTAAAAAAGGTTCCCACATTAGAGCATCCACAGTGGGGCAGACGATAGTCCACCCGATGCATCGGGCGTGCTATCGTCCACCACTGTACACATGCGGACTATGCTCGATACATCGTCTGTGCCATATGCATCGTCCGCGGCATCGTCCGTCCCAGTGCGGGCGACGCGGACGATGCAACGCGTTTTAGTTTTTTTTATATTTTTTTAATTTCTTATATCTATATATACCTCACTTTTTATTCTATTTTTTCACACTTTTCTCTCTCATCTCTCATCTCAATTATCTTTTCCCCACACACCAACCTTTCTCTCACTAAAAAAATGAGACCCAGCGACGATTGGAGTACCTCGGAGGGCATTACTTGGGCCTTGTTCGATTGCGTTCATGAGGCTGCAGCGGAATGCTTGGCCGAAATGGAGCGCGAGCGTGAAGCGGCGGAGCAGGCCCAAGCGGAGCAGATTTAGAGGCCGATTCACCATCGGACGTTTGTCCGCCGCGAGCACGACCAAGCTCACCAACGTCTTTTCGCAGACTATTTTGCGGAGGAACCACGGTGGAGCCCGACGGTTTTTCACTGCCGGTTTAGGATGAGGCGAGATCTTTTTCTCAGCATTGTCCACACGTTGGAGGCACGTGATCCTTACTTCCAGTATCGGGAAGATGGCATCGGCAGACCCAGACTTACGCCATTGCAGAAGTGCACGGTTGCGCTCCGACAGTTGGCCTACGACACCACGGCGCACCACTTGGCCGCGAGTGCCTGAAGAAATTATTGGAAAAAATGTGTAAAATAGAGAAACTTTTGATGTGGCCAAACCTTTGGCTCTTCATCTTGTGTAACCTCCAAATGCATTATGGGATGCCTTAATGCCATGACTCTTCATGTAGGCACACCTATCCTATAAATAGATGGAGTTTTGGGAGATGAGAACACCAACAACAAATATTCTCTCTACTCTCTCTAGTCTCTACATTCTAGTGTGCATCTTAGGAGCATTGCATTGCTCGGTTCTTGCTTCCAATTCAAGTTCGCTGGAGCCTACGAGTTTGAGGTGCTTCAACTCGATAGGAGGAAAGTCGTTTCATCTTTGGGGACATTATGTCAATCCGTGAGCACTAGCCGGGGCATATTTCATCTTGCGGAGAGAGGGTCACCTCGACTCGACTTGAAGAATACTATAGTTTGCATCTCTTTACGTTCATTGTAATTTATATTGTTACATTTACCTTTCAGTTTTTGTTCTTTTGTAATAGCAAGGGTTGTCCATGTAAAGGCTGCAATATTTCCAACAATCGGAAGACGAAATATTATACTCTTGCTGAAATCATGTCGACCGAAGCTAGAGGGAACGGAAACAACACCATTGGATCGTCTTCTGCTGCCGCTAACACCTCAATGTTGGCACCTGTTTCGACCTCAAGGGTCATGGCTCAAGCTGAGAAGCCTGAAAACTTTAAGGGCTCAGAATTCAAACGTGGCAACAAAAGATGTTGTTCTACCTAACTACGTTGGGTGTTGCCAACTTCCTCGAGGAGGATGCTCCAACTGTACCTGAGGAAGAGACGGACTTTAATGTTTGAGCTGCCTATGATGTTTGGCATCAAGGAGATTTCTTGTGCAAGAATTATATCTTGAACGGCTTAGAGGATAGTCTCTATTCTATCTTTGTTGGGGCTAAAACCTCCAAAGTGTTGTGTGAGGCTCTTGACAAGAAGTATGGCGTCGAGGACGCCGGTACAAAGAAATTGTAGTCGCAAAGTTTTTGGACTACGAGATGGTGGACTCTCGTTCAGTGGTGGCGCAAGCTGAAGAGTTACAAATCATAGTCCACGATGTCCACGCTGAAGGGATGGCCCTACCAGACCAGTTCATTGTTTCTTCAATGATCGAGAAGCTTCCTCCGTGTTGGATGGATTTCAAGAACTATCTAAAGCACAAGAGAAAGGAGATGACGACAGAAGACCTAATAGTCCGTCTTCGTATTGAAGAGGACAATAGGCGGTACCATTAGAAGTCGGGAGGGCCAGAAGTCGCCAAGGCAAATCTGATGGAGAAGGGACAATCCTCCAAACATCCCTGCCCGAGCGCAAAAGATAAGGGCAAATGGAAGGCAACTGTTGGCCGAAAGTTTGAAGGCAACTGCTTCAACTGTGATTAGCCGGGCCACATGGCGAAGGACAACCGGAAGCCTAAGAAGATGAAATTCAAGAAGAGTGCTCAAATGGTCGAGAGAGATTTCAACGATGATGATTTGGCTGCTGTGGTTTCTGAAGTGAACCACATTGACAATCCGAAGGCTTGGTTTGTTGACACCGGAGCTACTGTGCATGTGTGCTTCGATCGTAGCCAATTTTCGACCTACAAGCAAGTCGAAGGGAAGAAGCTCCACATGGGCAACCAAGACTCGTCTGAAGTCGTTGGCATGGGTGAAGTGAAGCTTTTAATGACATCTGGTCGTGAGCTGAAGCTGAAGGATGTGCTGCATGTCCCAGACATCCGTAAAAATCTTATTTCTGGTAGTTTGCTTGTTAGTCATGGCTTTAAGCTAGTGTTTGATTCTGACAAGTTTGTTTTATCTAAGTTTGGTACTTTCCTTGGAAAAGGTTATCTTTCCAATGGTTTGTTCAAACTCAATGTAATGGCCAAGGGTCGTGTACCGAATCAAGTGAATGCTAATAAGAATACTTCTTCTTCTTACTTGTTTGAGTGCTCTGATTTATGGTTGTAGATTAGTACATGTAAATCTAAATGCTATAAAAAGATTAGTGAATCTTGATTTACTAAAAGTTCACGAGTTTAACTCACAAAAGAAATGTGAAGTCTGTGTTGAAGCAAAAATGACCAAGCTACCGTTTCGCTCAATAGAACGGAGCACAAAACCTCTAGAGTTAATCCATACAAATGTATGTGATTTAAAATTTGTGCAAACTAGAGGTGGTAAAAAGTATTTCATCACATTTATAGATGATTGTACAAGGTATTGTTACCTTTACTTATTAAGAAGTAAAGATGAGGCAATTGAAGCATTTAAAGACTTCAAAAATGAAGCCGAAAATCAACTTAATTGTCGAATAAGTGTGTTCGAAGTGATAGAGGTGGTGAGTATGTAGCCCTGTTTGCAGAATTATGTCATGCAAGTGGTATAATTCACCAAACAACGGCTCTATATTCTCCCTAGTCAAATGGAGTTGCTGAACGAAAAAATCGAACACTTAAAGAGATGATGAATGCTCTGTTGATTAATTCTGGTTTATCCCAGAACATGTGAAGGGAGGCTGTGTTAACAACGAATCATATCCAGAACAAAATTCCACTCAAAGAAAGGGATGTGACTCCTTATGAGTTGTGAAAAGGAAAGAAACCTTCATATACATACCTTAAAGTGTGGGGGTGTTTAGCGAAGGTACAAGTGCCGCCTCCAAAACTAGTTACAATTGGTCCTAAAACTGTGGATTGTATCTTTGTTGGATATGCACTTAACAGCAACGCATGTCGTTTTTTAGTTCATAAGTCAGCTATACCTGATGTAGCTGAAGGAACGATAATTGAATCTAGGAATGTTGTATTCTTTGAGAATGTGTTTCCTTGCAAGAAGCAAGATGATCGTTCTAGTGATAGAATGGTGGATGAAGCCACTAGTTCTAATTATCCAAAAGAAACGAGGTCAAGTCCTGAGAATGAAGAACCAAGACGTGGTAAAAGAGTTAGAGTTGCTAAGACTTTTGGTCCAGACTTTATAACTTTCATGTTGGATGGTGAACCAAAGTCATTGGCGGAAGCTTTATCTGGCCCAGACGCAGCGTGGTGGCAAGAAGCTATCAACAGTGAAATTGAATCCATCATGAGAAATAACACTTGGGTGTTAGTAGACTTGCCTGAAGGCTGTAAGGCTTTAGGGTGCAAGTGGATTCTGAAAAGGAAATATAAGCCCGATGGTACTATAGATAAGTACAAAGCTCGCCTAGTTGTCCAAGACTTTAAGCAGAAAGAAGGGTATGACTTTTTTGATACCTATTCACCTGTTACGAGAATCACTTCCATTCGGGTGCTTCTTGCGATTGCTGCTTTGCACAATCTTGAGATTCACCAAATGGATGTGAAAACTGCGTTTCTGAATGGTGATCTGGAAAAAGAAATATATATGGAACAACCCGAAGGGTTTGTTGTGCCTGGGCAAGAGCATAAAGTATGCAAACTGGTAAAATCATTATATGGGTTGAAGCAAGCACAGTTACAATGGCATTTGAAATTTGACAATGTGATGTTGGCAAATGGATTCACTATCAATGAGTGTGACAAGTGTGTTTACATTAAGAACACTGATAATGGATTTGTTATTGTGTGTCTTTATGTAGACGATATGTTGATTATGGGCAGCAATAGCAGAATTATCAACGAGACAAAATCAATGTTGAAAAGGAACTTTGACACGAAAGACATGGGTCTAGCTGATGTGATTCTCAGAATCAAGATTGAAAGGAATCCCGAGGAAATTGTCTTAACACAATCTCATTATGTTGAGAAAATGCTTAAGAAATTCAACTCGTTTGATTGTAAGCCAACAAAGACTCATTTGAAGCTCAATGTCCATCTGAGCAAGAATATGGGTGATTATGTTGCTCAAGAAGAGTATGCAAAGGTCATAGGAAGTTTGACGTTTATCACAAACTGTACTCGACCTGATCATGCTTGTCATGTAAACAAGTTGAGCCGATTTACGAGCAACCCAAGCAAGGAACATTGGAAAGCTCTGTGTAGAGTTCTGAGATACTTGACGTATACTATTAACTTTGGGTTGCATTACACAAGATATCCCCAAGTACTTGAAGGGTACTGTGATGCAAATTGAATCTCTGATTCAAAAGACTCATTTTCGACAAGTGGGTATGTGTTCACTGTGGGGGGTGGTGTTGTCTCTTGAAAATCAACAAAACAAACGTGTATTGCTCGTTCTACCATGGAATCTGAGTTTATCGCATTAGATAAAGCAGGGGAGGAAGCCGAGTGGCTCAGAAATTTTCTAGAATGTATTCCATGTTGGAAGAAGCCAGTGCCCGCAGTATTGATACACTGTGATAGCAAAGCAGCTATAGGTAGAGCACAAAGTGGCTTTTATAATGTTAAGTCTCGACATATTCGTCGGCGACATAATACCGTAAGGCAGTTGATCACAAGTGGCATTATCTCAGTTGACTATATAAAGTCAGTGGATAACTTAGCGGATCCGTTAACGAAAGGTTTAAACCATGATCAAATGCATAAATTGCTAAAAGGAATGGGACTGAAAACCACATCTTAAAAAGATGATTATAGTGGTAACCCAGCCATACGATTGGAGATCACATGGGCTTGGTTCAATGGGAAAACGAAGCTATATTAATCTAGCTATAACACTTGGAAGATTTTAATTTTCGCCCATTCTTTAGAAAGCACTGAATGTTGTAACATATACATGGTAAGAGGTTAAGTTTTTGACTTTTAATGATTCTTGAAATCTCAAGGAGATGTAGTATGACAGGATACTCGTGGAAAAAAAATCACCTATATAAGTGAGAAGTGGGGCCGCTTCGTGTGTGTGTCACTTATGAATTCCGAAGAGGTGTTCCAAGGCCGAAATGGACACAAACGTGAGAACTGATAGAGTTGAGACAATATTGTGTTGATGCTATTGCCTAGGCATACACCAAGGAGGAATAGTTCAAGGCATCGCGTCCACTAGCCCGCCGGTATGTCCAATAGTGTTGACTATGGAAGGTTCAAAAGCACAAGTTACCTCTCCAAATACAGTATCGTTTCTCGAGAACTAAGCAAAAGAGTTTGCATGTTGGTTTGAGCTTGCAGTGCTCTAACCAATGTGTTGGAAAAAATGTGTAAAATGAGGAAAACTTTTGATGTGGCCAAACATTTGGCTTTTCGTCTTGTGTAACCACCAAATGCATTATGGGATGCCTTAATGCCATGACTCTTCATGTAGGCACACATATCCTATAAATAGATGGAGTTTTGGGAGATGAGAACACCAACAACAAATATTCTCTCTACTCTCTCTAGTCTCTACATTCTAGTGTGCATCTTATGAGCATTGCATTTCTCGGTTCTTGCTTCCAATTCAAGTTCGCCGGAGACTATGAGTTTTAGATGCTTCAACTCGATAGGAGGAAAGTTGTTTCATCTTTGGGGACATTACGCCAATCTGTGAGCACTAGCCGGGGCGTATTTCATCTTGCGGAGAGAGGGTCACCTCGACTCGACTTGAAGAATACTATAGTTTGCATCTCTTTACGTTCGTTGTAATTTATATTGTTACATTTACCTTCCAGTTTTTATTATTTTGTAATAGCAAGGGTTGTCCGTGTAAAGGCTACAATATTTCCAACAGAAATTTTGTAGGGGAGTTGTGGAGACTTACACGGACACATATTTGCGAAAGCCGACTACTGATGATTGTCAGGCCCCGATGAAGATGCACGAGATGGTGTACGACTTTCCTAGAATGCTAGGGAGCATAGATTGTATGCACTGGGAGTGGAAGAATTGTCCGACGGCGTGGAGAGGTCAATTTACTAGTGGATACAAGGGCAACCACCCGACGATGATCCTCGAAGCCATCGCTAACCATCGTCTCTGGATCTGGCATGCTTACTTCGGTGTGGCGAGGTCGAACAACGACATCTATGTCCTAAACTCCTCATATATCTTCACCGGGCAATGCAATGGCAACGGCCTAGCCATCGAGTTCACTGCAAACGGACGCCAACATCATATAAGGTACTACTTGGCCGATGGTATATACCCGAGGTGGCCTATTTTTTTGAAGATGATGACCTGCCCAATGGTGAGAGGAGAGTTTTATTCGCGCAAAAGCAGGAGGCTGCGCGAAGGATGTGGAGCGGGCATTTGGTGTGCTCCAAGCGCGGTGGGCTATAGTGAAGGGTCCGACGCGGTTCTGGTACAAGGACGTCATCGCCGATGTCATGTATTGTGCATCATCTTGTATAACATGATAGTCGAACATGAAGGTGGAAGAGTCACCGATTGGGGCCATGATGAAGCTGAATCTAGCTCCATCACGGTGACCCCGCCCCACGTTCGAGGATTACCGGCGGGCTACAATGAGGTTCTAGCTAGACATGCCTCAATGCGCAACCAACATGACCATGCTCGGCTCATGTCCGACATGATTGAGGAAATTTGGAACCGCCACGGCCGTTAAATTTGTAGTTTTTTTAATTTCGTACTGTACTCTATGAACTTTCAATGAAATGAAGTTTTTTATTCAAATTTTGTAGTGTTTATTTATTCAAATAAATAAAATGCTATAAGAAGGACTATAGGGCATCCCACTACAGGTGGAAAGATAGAAGGATAAAATGCTGATATGGCGAAGGATAGAGTGTCCTATAAGGCTGGCTATAAGGTGTCTCATTGCTGATGCTATAACGTGATAAAAATAAGAAGGGTTCTCAATTAAATATCTCTCGTTTAGGATGCAGTATATACATATGACACTTTAATATTTATTTGGCACAAAGTACGCAGTTTTACTAAAAGCTTGAAATATTATACTGCGATTCTTCATACTTATGTTTAATTTTGATACACCATATGAAAATTATACTACTAATATACTGTAAACGACATTTCAATCAAATATAGCATAAGGCCTAGGGAACGATTTCATCGATGGGGTTAAAGAGGCCAAATTAGTACTCTTAGAGCATCCACAACGGCGAGCTGCAGCTCGTCCGTCCGTCCGTCCGTGCCAGCGGCACGGAGACGCTGTCCGCCGCTGTGCTCGCGCCGCTGGCACGGCGCTGCTCGATGAATCGAGCACGTCCGTGCCAGCGAGCAGGCGACGTGGCCGGCGGTGATTGGCCAACGACATAGCCGTTGACAAATTGATTTTTTTTAAAAAAAATCGGATTTTGATTAAAAAAAGCCAATTGAAAAAAACTAAAATATTTTCCCACTTCCCAAAAAATTATATCCGTTTTCTACCAACTTTTAATTTATTTTTCAATTTTTTCCCCAAAAATACACATTTTCATCTATAAATACCCTCACTTTCACACCTAAAAATTCACACCACACTACACAATTCTCATCTACATTCTCTCATTTCCATTCTCATCTACATTCTCTCATTTCCATTCTCAATCTTTCTTCCACTCCTACAACATAACAATGTCCGGCCACGGCGATCACCCACCGGGCTCCCACGGTTGGAACCCCGATTGGTTCGGTTCACAACCGTTTTCTAGTCCGAAAACGGAATATTCGGCCCCACCTCAAACCCAAAGTTCGGGAGTTCCGGGTGGCTACCGGCCTTACCCGATCGACGACCAAGATGCCCCCAAAGGGCAATACGGGTGGACACCCGAGCCTAGAGCGAGATCGAGCGGCCCCTCCCAAACTCCGACTCCTCCTACTCTCGGTGTCCGCACACCGTATACTCCAGCGGAGATGGAGCAATTGTTCAAGGCGTTCTTGTCAATCTCCGAAGATCCAGAGGTTGGCACGAACCAATCCGGCGATCATTATTGGTGGCGCATCTGTCGCCGGTACAATGAAAACCGGCCGGCGGGAACAATCGAGCGCAACGAGAGTATGGTGCGCAACACCATATACAGAGCCAACGAAGAAATCCAAAAGTTCCAGGGATATTACCTCCAGGAAGAGCGGTAGGCGGGGAGCGGCCGGAGCGAGGTCAGCATCATCAGTTCTGCCTTGTCGACCTATCAATCCATGAACTACAAGCCGTTCAAGTACCTCAACATTTGGCAGGAGACGCGGTCGCATCCGAAGTATAGGGGAGGCGTAACATCCTCCTCTAGCGGCTCCTCCAAACGGTCAAGGTCGGTATCCCTATCCGACGCCGGCTCCGAAGACGTGGCTAGCCAACTTGCCGGAGCTAACTTGGGTAACCCTGACGCCGGCCTGAGCGATTTCCAACGCCGACCGCAAGGAAGGAAGAAGGGGGCGGCCAACCGTCGTCGCGCCGCAACTCCATCCGGCGATGCTCCCGAACCTGCTTCCGTTCCCATTCCCTATGCGCCACCTCCACCCCCACCAACTCGTTATGGGGGATTTTGGCCCAACTCAATATGGTCGATAGGTCAACTATGACCCCGCGCAACTTCGATCGCATGAGGCCATGATATTGGGCCTCCAAAAACAATTGGGGGTAGTGTCGCCGGATGAATAGTCTTCCACGGGGGTATTTTTAGCCTTTAATTATGTAATTTTTAATTTTTAAGAGTTTAATTATGTAATTTTTAATTTGTAGGAGTTTAATTATGTAATTTTTAATTTTTAGGATTTTAATTATGTAATTTTTATTTTTTAGGATTTTAATTATGTAATTTTTAATTTTTAATGTATTTTATAATATTATTCCAGGTATTTTTAATGTGTTTTAATTTTGTGAAAATGTTTTTATTTAAATTGAATAATGGAATGGTGGGACCCTTGTGCTCGTCCTTGCAGAAGAGTATGGACGTGGGTGTTGTGCTCTTGCCTAAGAGCAAGCAGAAAAAGTGGGGTCGGACTCACAACCGTACTCGTTGGCAAGAGCATGATTGTGGATGTTCTTCTGTTCTTTAATTTTAGTATTTATGAAATATTTTTAGGTATGCAATTTAGTTCTTATCAATACACGTGCGATGAGAACATATAGATCACAATTAGCATTATCCTCTAGGCAGTATAAAGATTTTGATGAAAAATTTTCGGCCTTTTCAGAAAGTTTTTTCGCATTTGTAAGTTTTGACGCATCAAAAGTTTATAATTTTACACACAAAAATGCAAAATTTATGTATATAAAAAGGATCATATAAACTCCAAAATTGGATGATTGGCTTTTGAAGAGTGGTGACTTAGCTAATGATGATTTTTTTGTTTTAATTTGCTCAAGAATAAATCTTGGCATGAACGAAGAATTCATGCACACTTTTGATTTCAATGGTTCAACATCACCAAACCAAAACAGTGGATGATCTGACTCGACTCACTCTCTTCACCATAAGAATTGGAACTTTTGGGGGATATTTTTGAAATTAAATTCAGTATCCAATAATAAGTGTCATCTTTTTACACCATTCTTTCTATTGAGGGAATATTATTAAACATTAAATATACCTTCAAACTTACACTAGTGGTTGTGGTGCACTACTTTATTTAGGTATTGACTAAATGGTGGGTTATGGAATTCCTATAGATAACTTTATTTTTTAGTGGAGTAGTTGCATTTGCAATGCCTTTTTGTACTTTCATACATGCACTAAAAGTTGAATTCGCCGTAACCAAATTAATATTCATTATATATTTAAAAGCATGAGATTAGTGTATTTAATGGACCCAACCAAGTAACAAACATGGAGTATAAAAAATGGTTCAAATATAAGAGGGCGACAGCCATGCACTACCGACGACCTTGGACGATATCAAATGAGGAATTTTCAAATGTGAACGAGACTATGATGTAAATAGTTTGAACTGCAAACCAATAACAAATGAACGAGACTAATTACAAAAGTACCAATGATCTCTAAAAGCTCTCCATGAGAAATTAGAGCTTTAGAGCATTCACAACCGTGCTCTTGTCAGCGGCACGGTTGTGGGCCCGGCCCCACTTTTTCTGTCTGCTCTCTGGCAAGAGCACAACACCCACAGCTGTGCTCTTCCGCAAGGACGAGCACAATTAATTTAAAATTCAATTAAATAAAAACATTTCAATAATACTAAAATTCATTAAAAAAACCTAAATAATATTACAAATGACAAATAAAATAAAAACGACATAATTAAAATCCTAAAAATTAAAAGATACATAATTAAAATACTAAAAATTAAAAAAACCACTAAGCGTTGCCGAATTTCGCCCACATGTGTTTGATTAGGTCTTCTTGTAGTTGATTGTGGATTCGGGTATCGCTCATTGTGTGCCTTGTCTCGATTCTCTGGCCAACCGTCGTATGCTCGCCTCGGCGTGGGGGAGACCTCGCTGTTGAGCTTCCGGCTTCGTCCTCGTCGTAGAAGCTAGCCGCCCTCGGCCCTTCGTTGGCTATAATCATGTTGTGTAAGATAATACACGTGAACATGATGTCAGCGATATTATTCACGTACCATAGCCGAGCCGGGGACTTAACAATGTTGAATCGGGCTTGAAGGACCCCGAAAGCTCTTTCGACGTATTTTCGTGCGGACTCTTGACGCTGCGCAAAAAGAACCCGTCTCGGGTTGTGCGGGTTGTTGAACGTCTTCACGAAAGTCGACCACCGTGGGTAGATACCATCGGCGAGATAGTAACCCATGTGGTATCTATTTCCGTTGATGGTGAAGTCGATCGCCAGTGCTACACCATTCATCACATCATTGAAGAGTGGTGAAGAATATAGCACATTCAAGTCGTTGTTGGATCCAGCAACGCCGAAATATGCATGCGAAATCCATAGGCGGTAGTCGGCGACCGCCTCAAGGATAAGCGTTGGGCCGCTGCCTTTTTGACCGCTCAAGTGTTGCCCCCTCCAAGCAGTCGGGCAATTCTTCCACCTCCAATGCATGCAGTCAATGCTGCCAAGCATTCCGGAAAAGCCATGGACTGATTCGTGAAGACGAAGCAACCGTTGGCAATCATCGGTGGTGGGTGCCCGAAGGAATTCATCCCCGAAAGCTGAACGAACGCCCTCGCAAAAATTCTTTAGACAAAGGATTCCAGTGGACTCACCGATATGCAAATACTCGTCGAAGATGTCGGCCGTTTGCCCAGTAGCGAGTTGTCGGATGGCACACGTACACTTCTGCAACGGCGTGATACTTTGCCGGCCGGCTGCATCTGGACCTGTTTGGAAGAATTCAACACGTGCGGACAATGTGTTGACAATTCGCATGAACAAGCGCTTTGACATGCGAAAACGGCGCCTGAAGTAATCTGCCGAAAACCGCGGCTGGTCGGCAAAGTAGTCGGCAACGAGCCTTTCGTGGGCTCCCTCCCGGTCACGATGGATGTAGCGGCGATTTGATCTGGTTCGTTGAGGAGGAGGAGAGGGGGTATTCGCCGCGACGTATGCTTCGTAAGCGGCACGATGTTGTTCGTAGTATTCTTGTTCTTCGCGCTCCGCTTCCGCCATAATATGGGTGAAATCCATTTGAGGTTTTGAGTGAGGGATGAATGTGTTGATAGTTTATATGAGAATTATGAATGAGAGATGAATGAGAGATGATTTGATGTGATAAATGGATGATGAATGTGTGTATTTATAGATGATTTTGGGGGGAAATAATAAAAAAAATTCAAAAAAATTCAGAAAAAATGGGAAAAAAACGGCCATATTTTTGGGATTTGGAAAATATTTTTTTTATTTTTTTTATCATTTTATATAATTAAAAATCGAATTTTAAAATAAAAAAAATAATTCAAAGGCATCGGCTATGCCGTTGCCCAATCGTAAGCCGCCACGTCGCCTGCTCGCTGGCACGGCTCTGCTCGATGCATCGAGCAGCGCCGTGCCAGCGGCGCGAGCGCAGCGGCAGCAGTATGCGTCCTCGCCGCTGGCACGGACGGACGCGGGGCCGCCGTCCACCGTTGTGGATGCTCTTGAATTTACAGTTATAGTTTTTTAAATTATTTTTTTTATTTTAGTTATGTAAATTTTAGTTGGAGTATAATTTTAATAAAAACCATATAATTGATTATTCGGATATGAATTTAATTATGATATAATAGTAGACACAATAATAAATTATATTCCCTCTATCAATCTCGATTTCCAAAGCTCAAAAAAATTAATTATCTTATATTTTTAGTAAGTTTCTCCTTATATGAAATTGACATGACATATTTCCTTCGAAATAAAATTTTCCTTTTTTATTTCTTTCTTCATCATCCACTGTAGTAAACAAAGAAAACATAAAAAATAAAAGAGCATATGCATGAATAGGACATGACATGTGATAAGAGAGGGTGTTATATTGCCAACTCAATAGTTATTGCTAATTACAATTAAATAATAGTCATTAGATATTTAAATTAAGGGCTTAGATCATTAGTCCCGAAATGTCGATACGATCAATAAAAACCGTCAATAATAGTATTAAGGTCAATTTATAACAAATTAGTTGTAACTAACTTTTGAAAATATCCAACAACTTTAAAACGCATATAACTTTCTCGATCTAAATTATTTTTTCACACAACATATATCAAATTAAAGATAATTCATAAGGATTCTAACGAGATCTCACTTGCAAATGTTCCGATGTCAAAATTTGAAAAAGAATCGAAAATTTTCATTTTTTTCGTACAACAACAAATGTCAACATGATATATAAAATATATTAATATAATACACGTAGAATGTCAATATAAGCAATATGTTAACATTCTCAAAGCATTGTGTTGACATTCTCATAGCATTGTGTTGATATTTTCAAAACACTATATTGACATTTTCATCCAAACACACATATTTTCGAAACAATATATTGACATTTTCATCCAAACCCCTAATTTGATATTTTTTTTATCTTTTTTATTTAATTAATAAAAATAAAAATTACACGTGGCAAATTGTATATCACAAGTTTTCTAAAATCATATGATCTTAAATTAGTTGTAGTTAGTAATTATATGATGAGTTAGCAATTAATAACTATGATGTAATAAGACGAGAGTAATATGTAATTCTTGGATTGAATAATGGAATGATGGGGAGTAAGAGCATTAGTAGTGGGGCGGACGATAGGCCGCCTGATGCCTCGGGCGCGCCATCGTCCGCCACTGTGGGTGCCCGGACGATGCCCGATGTATCGTCCGCGTCCTATAGATCGTCTGCGGACGATAGGGCATCGTCCGCGCCATCATCCGCCCACTGTGGGCGACGCGGACGATGGGCGGATGATGGCGCAGACGATGCAACGCATTTTTTTTGTAAATTTCGAAAATTTTATTTATATAAATATCCCCTACCCCACCTTCATTTGTAACCTTTCCATTCACTTTTCCACACTCAAATTACACTATAAAATGATTTCTGTGAATACTCAGGATTCGTAAGGTCTGTCTGACATGGAGTCGTCTCCAACTCGTCCCGCCGCCCATTAATTATGGTATTTTTTAATTATTTTGCATCGACATATTTGGAAACATTTAAATTGATTAACAAAATAATAGTAAAACCTATAAGGCAGTTTTTAGGGCGGCTTATAAGACGCTTCACTGCAAGTGGAAGGGTAGGATGATAAAATACTGACGTGACTGTATATAGGGCGGGCTTTAGCGGACGCCCTAGTACGGATGCTCTAAAGATAACGAGAGAGGAGTGGGCGAGGTTGTCGAAGAGGGAATCTTGTCCCATATATGATTGGTAATTTCAAGGTGGCTTCGGGCCCCACTTCGATGATATAGACGAACACGTGTCGATTAAAATTATGTTTTCATCTACGCTGTCAATCGTCCTTTTTTTTTTTTTATGTCAATCGTCCTTCACCGTACAAATTTTTGTATTTATATTTTGCTTTTTTTCTGGTACTTTTAACACTCCATTTATAAACGACGACCAATTCCACTCACTTTCCCAACACAACAACCCACCAACGTGCTTGGCCTCATCTATTAAATATTAATTTCATGTTTAGAAGACTTCAATTGCTAATTTTCTTTTTTGATGATGGACTCAATTGACTTATATCTACTCCTACTGATGGAATAAATCGATAGTTTTCAAAACCTACTCCAATTTTCCATTTTGTAGTGACAATGTATATATATTCAGCAGCGTCTATGGACAGGACAAGATCTGTCACATATTCATATGAACTCTCTCACTCCATAAAATTAATATTAAGCTATAAATTACTTCATCGGTTCTACAATAAAAGTCTTATTTTATCATTTTCGTCTATCCCATAATAAGAGTCTTTATCATAAATAGTAAGTAGACCTCACATTTTATTATAAAACTAATATATTATATAAATAGGACTCATATTCCATTAAACTTATTCAACTCACTTTTCTTTACATTTCTTAAAACTCGTGCTCAGATCAAATATGACTCCTATTGTGGGATGAATGGAGTAATAAACAACTTTAGAATATTATTTATAATTGAGAAGAGTTTGGACTTCAAAATATAAGAAATCTGAGAAAAATACGTTTTTTTTTAAAAAATGGCTTTAAAAGACAAAACATCTAAGAAAATTTACGCTTTTAAGGTAATTTCAGCAGATCGTTGGATGTATTTTGTTCCGTGATGCAATCTTAACAGATAGTTGGGTTTGAGGTTTGATGATGTGTGTGTTTGGACTCTGGTGTGATTACAACGGATCGTTTGGGTGGATATCGAGTAAAGTCATAGGGGTGGCAAATCGTGCGTGTCGGGTCGTTATCGTGTCGACACGATAACGACACGAACACGATAACAACAAACACGAACACGACCCGTTAAGAAAACCTCAAACACGAACACGAACACGACACGAAACCCTCAGACACGAACACGACACGAACACGACACGAACCCATTAACGACACGAACCAATTCGGGTCAACACGACACGATAACAACACGTACACGAGATGACACGATAACGACTCGATAACAACACGACCTGATAACGGTTAAACCTATTAAAAATGAAAATAATAAGAATTAATAATATTAAAATATTATTTGTTAACGGATAACACGAACACGACACGAACACGACACGAACACGTATTGTTAACGGATAACACGAACCCGACACGAAACCCTCAGACACGAACACGACACGAAATTTTCGTGTCCTTAACGGGTCGACCCGATAAGGACACGAACCCAATAAGCTCTGACCCAAACCCATTATTTTCGTACCGGTTCGTGTCGTGTTATCGTGTCGTGTCAAAAATTGCCAGCCCTATAAAGTCAGTTGACCGCTCGCAGTTTGGACTTCAACTTTTGCACATTTCATTCTTGATCTCTTTTGAGTAATTTTTACTTTGAAAACTCAACAGAATGATCAAACAACCAACTGATAGGAATATAGATTTAATCAAGCCAAGTCTAATCCTTAAAAATGTGTAAAATCCATGAGGATCAAACACCTAAACTTAACTATTTATTCACTACAAAAAAATGCAAAATACTGACGGAATTAGTGACGACAACAATAGCTCAACAACTAGTGACAGAATTAGTGACTGAAAAGTGTCAGTCACTAATTAGTGACAGATTACTAAGTCACTAATGCAAGTTCTCGCCTACGGTTTCCGTCATAGGAAATTTAGTGATGGAAAACCCGTCACTAAAATTTTTACCGACAAATTTATTAATGACGGATCTGCCCAAACTTGGTTTATCACTAATCTGTTTAGTGAAGATTTTGTAGTGATTTCTCCTTGAGCAAAATAAGATATAAACCAAAGAAAGCTCACATATAATGAGTCTAGACTTCATCATTGTTTATGAATTAGATGGATAAATGACAAGTTTATTAAATTACAACTTCGCAAGTTAAAAGTTAAACAATGCAATTTCACTGCTAACTCCAATATGATCTTAAAATTCATGTATCCGACAAGTATAGTGATGAAATCAAATTCAACTTTAATTGTGGCAACTCAAATCCTAAAATGCTAAAGATCATTGACTCTACTACATTCATTTAGCTTCATTATCAAATTTAAATGATTTTCTAGACTTTGTTTAGAATCCTTCCAACTTCCTTGGTTTCCAGCGTCTAACATTTTCGTTTTCTTTTCTATTATACTCCCTCCATTCCACAAGAAGTTATCAACTTTTCATTTTGAATTATCTCACCACAAATGATAAATTTCCTTTTTTTAGCTAAAAACAAAACTTCAACCCTCTCTTACATTATTCCCTCTCTTTTACTTTGTTATCTTTTTATCTGTCTTAGTTTACTTTCTCCACTTTAACTCAATATATACTATTACCTCCGTCCCACAATAGGAGTCCACATTTGATTCGTCATGAATTTTAAGAAATGTAAAAAAAGTGAGTTGAAAATGTTTGTGTAATAAGAGTCTCACTTTTATTTATTAATTTGTCAATTTAATAATGAATGTGAGTGGAATGAGTTAGTTGAATGTGAGACTTATGTAAAAGTGGAGTCTTATCGTAGGACAAATTAAAATAACAAAAGTGGACCCTTATTATAGAACGGAGGTAGCATATCATTTTCTTAAATCTCCGTTTCATATATAATGAAATGGATGAAGTATCATTCTTTTTCTTTTGCACTTTACAGTAATTATTTTTTTCGCATGCAATTTTCGTCAACTCAAACCACATTTACTTTTTCCCAAACTTATCCTCTCACCTCCTTTTGGCATATTTCTTTTATAGAGTGGTAGGATACTCAATCCCAATATTTAGTGTCCAAAGAAAATGCCTTTAGGCTCATACATGATGTATAGCTGTAAATGTAGCTACGAATGGTGAATTTCACTTCCTATATGTTTAAGTAGAATACGAGCAAGTTGTAGAAATTAGTGTAAAAAATGTTGATAAAACACTTGGAAAAGAATTATAAGCTCAAACTACACTTATGTACTATAATAAGATGAATTAAAACTCATAAGCAATTCATTAATTATGCATTTATTGTTAAAATCGTTATTGGTTATAATAGCTAAAAATGGAAGACTTTTAACATTAGTAACAACTCATTTAGGCCATAAACCAAGATGTAAAGTGACTTTAAAGTATAGTAGATTAATGAATCGTATCACATTAATGCGGATTTATATCATAGTTTGTTGTACCTGTCATGCTTATTAGTATCATTAACGTTTAATTAGAAATTGTTTCATTATCTACTACTCCCAACTGACTCTGATATCTACGTGCAAACAAATTTAATGATAACTACGAATATAACTCTTCGAACCATATATAGCTGTATGCCTGCATCACTCTGATATCCATCATAATCAATAATTCGGAAGAAACAAATAGTTTTCCACAAGTGTGCATAAATGTAATTGTTTCATTTAGATTCTGCAAAGATTTAAGAAGAAAAGATACAATAATAGATATGACGTCATCATCAGTTTGCTACAATTTCGCTTACTTCCCCACTTTTCTGATTATTGGAGTACTAATTAAATTCGAAATATCTAATTTAATAAATCCTTTTTCTTTTTATTTATTTATTATGAAGCATCAATGTGTCAGCAACTATAAATTTCCACACTCCAGACTCTGGTTTCAATACAATCATATTTTTCCTGAAGAGAGAGAACCGAGAGAGAAACTTGTTGATTTCTTCGCAAAATGTCTCTTCTGCTTTCAGATCTCATCAATATCAACCTCTCTGAAACCACTTCCAAGGTCATTGCTGAATATGTTTGGTGAGTTTTCTCGCACTTGTCTCCATTTCTGTTGTTTGCGATCCGTTTTGTTCGTGACTCTGTTTTCTCATCTCTTTGATTTTGTTTAAAATTATGTTTCTGGATTGTTTTGGAAGATTACATGCTGTACCTCCTTGGTTTCTCGACCTTGAATATGGCTTCTTGTTGTTTATGATATTTCCGGCCTTAAACTATTCATTTCTATGTATTTTTATCAACGCACCAGTTCGTTTTCTCAACGGTTTTGATTCTCTATCTATGAGTGGATTTTGTTATGTTTAGCTATTATCATGTGATTAAGATCTCGCTATTATCATGTGATTAAGATCTCTTAGCGTTGCTTGTTGGTGATTAATTCCAGATCTTTATTTATTTAATCATTATTATCATTGGTTTGAGTGATTTACTATTCGATTCACTAACAGTCCCTTTTCGGATTCAAATTGGTATTTTCCTATCAATTATCGTTCCATTGTTTGTGGTTTAAACCCTTCACATACAACTAAAACGTTAAAGCTTCTTATCGATTACTTTTTGTATGATCAATGAGCAGTATATGAACTGTGAATGCATGCCAATCCTGTTTGGCTTGGTTAGCTATGATGTTATGTTTATGAAAACTTATATGCTTTGGGTTGTTCATTTTATTAGGATTGGCGGCTCTGGTATGGATCTTCGGAGTAAAGCAAGGGTAAGAATTTAATTGAAAAAAGCTTACATTCTTTAATAAAATAATGTTTCTATTTCGATCACATAAGAGTAAGAGCATTTTTGTTGTTGTATTTGTTTCTAATTGTTCTTTTGTAGACTCTTTCTGGACCAGTAAGTGATCCTTCAAAGCTGCCGAAATGGAATTACGATGGGTCTAGCACAGGACAGGCTCCTGGAGAAGACAGTGAAGTTATCCTCTAGTAAGTGTTGTGCATTGTTGTTTGTTTGCAATTTGGAAAAACAGTTGCAAATACTAATTCTAATTATAATGTGTTTCGTTCAGCCCTCAAGCAATTTTCAAAGATCCGTTTAGGAGGGGGAGCAACATTCTGGTTTGAGTTTTCATATGAATCTCTGCATTATGCACTTAAATTGCTCTTGAATTGTTTTCACAATGAGTCTTCCTTTTTTCATTGTAGGTCATGTGTGATGCTTACACACCAGCAGGTGAACCAATCCCGACGAACAACAGATACAAGGCAGCAAAGGTTTTCAGCAACCCTGCAGTTGTTGCTGAAGAACCATGGTAATATGTCGGCAGAGTTCTATTCCGGTGTATGCTACATTTTTGTACAGCATGCTAATTCTGATATTTTTATTCTTTCTTTTTGATAGGTATGGCATTGAGCAAGAGTACACTCTGTTGCAGAAGAATGTTAAGTGGCCTCTTGGATGGCCATCTGGTGGTTATCCAGGACCTCAGGTGATTTTCACCACAATAGTTTTGCTGTGCAGCATGATTTTAGTTTTGGCTTGGTGGTTTCCATTGGTCTTGTTTCCCCCACCATACACACTGGCTGAAGGATTTGATTAGTTAATGAAATACTACCTTGAATCCTCTGATGTGGAGCTGAGGGAGCATTATTTGCAGTCCTTTTATCTAATGACATGAATGTATATTTGAGGATATCTGCATATTTTGTTTTCTTGCCTTATGGACATGCCAGTTTCTGACAATCACTTTAATCACAACCCTTTAGTGGAAAAGGTTGATGACCGGAAAGATACACATATTCCTTAGAATTTCGAAGCATTCTATGAAGCTTTTGTATTGCTGTGATTTTTTTCTCTCATTTTGTTATACAAGCAATTTAGTCTTAATTGCGTCTAGGGTCCATATTATTGTGGAATTGGAGCAGACAAGGCTTTTGGCCGTGATATCGTAGATGCTCATTACAAGGCATGCCTCTATGCTGGAATTAACATGAGTGGCATTAATGGGGAGGTGATGCCTGGCCAGGTAAAAACGTTCTTCTGAAAAACCTGCTCTAGTTGGCATAACTTGCATTGATTATCCTTTGAAAATTCTAACTTAGTGTCAATTTTAGTGGGAATTTCAAGTTGGACCTGCAGTTGGCATTTCAGCTGGTGATGAGTTGTGGATTGCTCGTTACATTTTGGAGGTAGTATTAAGTTTTTAATAAAATGCTATTTGATGGAATCATGTATTTTATGCTGAAACAATTGCTCTGCTGACAGAGGATCACCGAAATTGCTGGGGCAGTTGTTACATTTGATCCTAAGCCTATCGAGGTGAAGATTTCCTCATTTATTTTCTTTTATTGATTCATCCTTGCATTGTTCTTAAGTAATGGAGAACTAAATTGCCTTTTCTCTTTGGCTAAACTGATTTCCTCTAGTAAGTAGTTTGAAATTGGTTTTTGAAATAAATAACTAGGACTACATTATTTTTCTTGGTTGATTGAGCTTTGTGTGTCATTCTCTTATATTTTTCACTCTCAGGGTGACTGGAATGGAGCTGGTGCTCACACTAATTACAGGTACGAGTTCTCTTAGTTTATTAAATGTTTACATGGTTTTTGGCATAGAATATGTTGTTAGCTTCTCAATTGTTTTGCAGCACCAAATCCATGAGGGAAGAGGGAGGCTATGAAATCATCAAGAAGGCTATTGAAAAGCTCAGCCTGAAGCACAAGGAACACATTGCTGCGTATGGTGAAGGCAACGAGCGCAGGCTCACTGGCAAACATGAAACAGCTAACATTAGCACATTCAAATGGGTAAAAGCTGTTTCTTAACTTTTTAAATGAGAACATTCGTTCTCTGATGTTAGTTGGCGCTTAGAGCTATTTCTACAGACCAACTAATTGGTTAACGTTGGTTTGGCTGTGTAGGGTGTTGCGAACCGTGGTGCATCTGTTCGCGTTGGGCGAGACACAGAGAAGGAAGGCAAGGGATACTTTGAGGACAGGCGGCCTGCCTCGAACATGGACCCATACATCGTCACCTCAATGATTGCTGAGACGACCATCCTCGGAAAGTGAGTGAGGATTGTAGTTTTAGCGGGCTATTGGATTACTTTGTTTAGCTAAGTTTCTGCATTATTATCACCTATCACTTTCTCCTTATCAGACCTCTGGTTCCAGGCCTTTCTTTATTGAGAGCCTGCTTAATAAGAGTTGATATAATACACTACTAGTTATGACGTAGAAGAGTGGATCTTACCATTTATTTAATCTTCTCCAGATTGCTTGTTAATTACAAATGTTGTTTGAACAACAGTTTCGAATCCTTGGCCATTAAGTCCCTTTTTAAACGAGTTCCGATTTTTATAATAGCATTACCCTTCGTAGATGGTGAAGCAGTTCATAATGAACTAGTCGGATTACTATTGTGATATTGTAGTTTTGTCAATATCATGTTAATTATTTATAAATTTGAGAGACAATTGAAAGAAAGAGAATTATTTTTGTGAAGATTAGTATTTAATGGAGTAAAACTTTGAAAAACTAAGTTGGAATAGATTAGCTTATTTTAGAGCTTATATTTTTTTTATAGATGTAGAAGCTCAGCCATGAAATCATAGTTAGGTAACATCAATTATGAGTGATTAATTTCAATTCAAATAAAAGTTATGAATGATTAATTTGTTTTGCCGGTTAGTATATTGTACTAACACATACAAATTTGAAGATTTCAAATATGTTCGCTATATGTCTTTGTTAGTTAGTTAAAACGTCAAAACTTGAACTTTTTATTGATACCAAACAAATGGAGCTATTTACGAATGAGTATGCTTATATACTAATCAAATTCAACCATTTATTTTGGGTTTTCACTCCGTTTTAAACTTTTATATACCAAACAAAACATTGAGGTTCAAATTGAATACAATATAATTAATTACCGTTCTTCATTTCCTATTCTAATCATTTGCTTCAAAGCTTAGTTGATTGTTGGTCCACTAATTGAACCGTTATAAACAGTAAACAATCTATTGGAACTTTAGTTAATCAGGATGATTTTCCATTTAATTAGTCATAAGTAATACGTTTACCTTGTAATTAAATAGCCAAAAAAAAAACATTAAATTGCATCCCTTTCCTAAAACAATTGC
Organism: Salvia splendens; assembly: GCF_004379255.2. Taxonomy (NCBI): domain Eukaryota; kingdom Viridiplantae; phylum Streptophyta; class Magnoliopsida; order Lamiales; family Lamiaceae; genus Salvia; species Salvia splendens. Next base: position 21,003,528 of record NC_056052.1, read on the forward strand.
TAATAATTTCTCACCTAACAACAAAATTTGTAGTGGCCCAGATGCCCCACCAACTTAAATGACAACTAAACCATTCAAACTTTATAAAGACAAAACTCCAATTGCCACTGCTCTCAAATGATAATAATGGCATCATTCGCTTACAATTTCATTAATCACTTTGACATTAACATGTACGTCACGATCAATTACAATTATAGTATATCGAAAATAAGGTTGTAATTACATCACTGAAACCGACCGCAATAGCCAACTCTATACACAAAAGCAACATTATATCGTGGAACTTTACATTCCCACAAAATCCTTCATTCCATCCCTCAAAATTCAACCAAAAATACGATTCAATAATTCCACAGATAAATCGGGCCTAGCCAAATCCGCTGCATGGGCATGGTACGAACGCGGATCCGGGTCGGAGGGGTGGGAAGTGGATCTTTGGAGGTCGAAACCGGAGCCTAAACCATCAAGGTACAAGCTAGAAGCATTGAGAAATTTACAAAGAGATCATATAAATTCCTCTACAAATTCTCTTCTTGATAATTACGAGATAAAGAGGATATCAATGGAGCTAAATCATTACATACAAGCTAGTCATGCTAAGCACCACGGCGGCGGCGACCCCCCCCAAGGCGGCGTCCGATAATGTTTTCTTGAAAAAGAAGAATATGGTAAAAGGGTTTTGGTGGAGACATGTTCCGGCGTGTGGCTCATCGAGAAACGATGTTGTCGAGCCACGGCCGCACTTGAGGTAGGTGGTTTTCATACACATTGGTGATTCATTTTTACTTAAATGTGACATGTAGTGGTTCGAGTCAATTGTGATAGAGTCTTTAAATTTCTGTTTAGTTATCGATTTAAAAAAAATGTGTATAGTGGATATAAATAAGAAAGCAACTATACAATTGCTATAGTGAATTGCAATATGTGTTTACTTGCCCTTTGAATAGTGACAAAAGTGAAGAGATTAAGGAATGAGAATGGTAAATTGGGGAGAAATGGTAGTAGTATGAATTGAAAGGTATAAATGCAGACAGATAAGTGTCATTGTAATAAATGCTTTCAAAATATTTAAAGTATGGTCCTTTTTGGCGTCCTTGTGTAAAAGTATTCATGGATGATTTCCTTTCGTGCATTGTTCATTAAACGCTCTCTTTAATAATAAATTCAGGTAATATAAATGGAAATAGACGTATCATTCTACCTTCATATACATCTGAACTCTATTAATGTACTTTTTATATGTAGGGAATAGTCGGACTGAAAATTAATGATAAAATAAAATAAGGAATCATGACTTCTGTCAATGTGGAATATGCTTGAATTTTATGTGAAAATGTACGAGTTTAGATATTAAAATTTTATTTCCTATAAAATTCGGACCTAAGTTCACGAATTAATGATAAATGTTTGTGTTCTATGAATCAAAAATAATTTCTAAATAATATTTTTTTGGGAATTCCATATGTGCAAATGAGATACATAGATCATATGAAATTCAGTTAAATTTTTTAGGATTGCTTATACATGCTGCAAACTTTAAGCATTTAACTATGTATTTTATGGAATGGATGTATATAATTGAAGTGGAATGCATATTTTTATACTGGCTCAGTGTAATCTTAGTACCACACTAAATGAGTCATGAATTAGTAAATTTCATAGTGTGTTTGTTGTTATAAACAATTTACTGAAGATTTTGTTTCTTAAAAGAGAATCAATTTTTTGCGGTAAATTAAAAGTTTGATCAATTTGTTGCATATTCAAAAAAGAGAATCAATTTTTTCCGGTAAATTAAAAAACACATGGACAGTGGTTCAAAACTCAAAAGTTTGAACCAGAACAAGCAACAAAAAGTAAACTAATTACAAAGCCCAAACCAAAATTTATTTGTTATCGAACTACTCCACAAAAAAACTGATCCCTAGAATTTTGCCATTGCCACTAAGAACTTCAAATAAGGATTAAGATGACAACAACATTTATAATGACAACATGCCTGCCACTAATATAATATCATTAGATTTTGAAATCGGATGGCTCACAGCCTTGGCAGGTGAAATTCAATTAGAAAAATGATATTTCATCGTGAAGGGGTAAAGAGGGTAGATACATTTTGGAGCAGTTATTCTCATCCCTTAGAGTGTTCACCGTAGGAAGGACATTTCGGTGGACAAGCCACTATTTTTTATCCATAGTCACTTTTTTTTTCCACGACCACTTTTTTTTGTTGCAATCAATAGTGGACACTTTGAAGCCACAAATCACATTTTTATCAATTGATTGTATATTTTAATTTATAGTTAATTAAAATTATCAGACTGAAAAAGTTTAGGATAAAATTGCTGAATATAAATCGCACGCAATTAGTGGCATATTCCTAATCTGATTCAGTTTTAAATATAGTAAAATGACATAACTACCCATGAACAGCAATACCTAGAACACTAGCATGAATCTAGAATATATTCCTACTAATAAAATCTCATGCCTCAGTCACTAGATCTAACGGATCTGATTAGTGGTACATAGTCACTCTAAGAAGGCACCATAACACTCCCTGTACAATGTATATATAGAAATGTTATAGCATAACAAGCACTATGAGCACAACTATGAATTAGTGTTGTTTGTTAATTTTTAGATAATTTATAGAATTAATAAAGTTAATTCATAGAGATAATGAAAAAAATCATATCGTGATTGATTTCAAAATCAGATTGAATTTACAAGTATAAAACTTGTTATGCAAAACTAGAATTTTACAAAAGAGTGGAAACTACATTTTCAATTCTTTAAATTGCAATTGCAATACAATTTCAAAACTTCAAGTGCAAATATCAAAAGTGAGAAGAATTATGGTTAATTAATGTGGTCACACAAAATTCATTCAAGATAGAGACAAGGGGTGACAAATTACTTTACTTTAGCATAATTGCGATAAAAAAAATTACATTACATTGAGGAGAATTGGTTTCTCCGGAAGTGGTGGATCAGTAGCCGCGTTGAAACTGAGGGAAATCGCTACGGCGCTGGAGAGGGGCAGCAGTCTAAAACAAAAAAGAAGGAAATATGGTAGAAAAGAGTGCTCAACAAATTCCTGAAATATCTCTAACACTATACTAACATAAATAAACTACTAAACTGATCGATGACATAAATGATTCCTAAAATCTAGAAAAAAATAATTATTAGAAAATAAATAAATAAATCACTAAGCAATAGAAGTAGGGGGCGCTGGATGAGGCGATGAAGACAGTGAAAACTGATAGGGCAACAGAAGCTGCATGCATAAAAACAATTGAATATAATAGTATTTAACAAAATGATTATTTATTATTTTTAAAATTTTATTTATAAAAGTGTTTATGATAAGGGAAGAATGAAATATAAAATCGGTATACTAATATCAAAATAATAAATCAAAATATACTTTTATGTATATTTGAACAAAAAATATTTTACAAAGGTTTTGAAAATTTGAAAATTAAATATTGAGAATTAACTCATTTCAAGCCAATCCAAGAGGCTCGAATTAATTTGGTTAATACTTCAATTGACCGGACCAATAATGTATTGGAATAAAGGAGCTGATATAATAAATATTTCTTATATATTATAATTATATAGAAATAATATGCTATATCACTCTCGTTTGAATAAGAAAAAAATTGAAAGAGAACAGCCTAAAAAGAAGTAAACTAATTATAAAGTCAAAACAAAATTTATTTTGCATTCTACTCTGAAAAACTGACACCGGAATCCAATATTCCAATAAGAACTAGTACAAATAAGGATTGATTTATGGAGTATAAAATCAGTATATAGTAGTATGTAATAGCATAGCAGTGAGCACCCCTATCAATTAGTTAAAGTCTAGTACAAAACGGAAATGAAATTTAATTTCAGCTAAAACATTCACAATTTTCAGACAGATGAATTTCTTATTGGTGATGGACAAAAGTAGCATGATCTCCAAAAATACACTGAGCAAAAGGATGTAAAACCTCCATACAATTCAAATTCCAGGTCTATTAAATCATTATGTTACACATGATTCATTTAGTTTCGTAGACGAGATACAGCCTCTGCCTGTCCACAATAGTATCTACATCGGTAACTTGACATCCTTCCTCACTTAATATCATGCATTTTGCTTCAAGCATCCTCAGCTTGTAGGATGCATCTTCTGTTAGCTCTTCCATGGTGTGAGGAACCCACATCCTAATTCCCCTTTTTCTTCCTTCTATAGGATCCCATGGACGACATGGAAGCACACTGCACACCTTCTTTTCATGCGTTTCCTCACGACCCATCATTGCCTCTTCTTCCAAATATCGTCCTTCTAGAGGATCCCATGGACGAAATGGAAGCACATCGCACACCTTCTTTGCATGCGTTTCCTCACGACCCATCTTTGCCTGTTCTTCCAGATATCGGATCATGTTTTTGTTCCCACAGATTCTCGCTTCATCTATAGGACTCTTTCCGCATCTGTAAAGACAATGTTGATATTTCAGATAATTTTACAAACAATGCGAACAAGAATGAATCAATCAACTTGTGTTACTTGTCTTTTGTTAAGACATTGGCTCCTGCCAAGACAAGCATCTTTCCCATTAGATACAATCCTTGAGAGGCAGCTATGTGAAGGGGGCTTCGATGATCATAGTTTTTCAAGTTGGGATCCAAGCCATGGATCAACAACCTTCTCAGGAGATCCGAATCTCTTTTTAAAACCACTAAGCACAAGTAGCTACCAGCATTGTCAATTTTCAGTTTAGCCCCGCTTTTAGATAGTAGTGAAGCAACCTTGTCGTGTCCATTCTTAATGGCTTCGAACAAGGGGGTGTTGCCAAAGTTATCTGTTTAACGAAACATAGTATGACACAATTGTGAACAGAAAAATGACCCATTATAGTTATTTTCGGAGCTTACCTTTTGCATTGATGTCTACACTTTCTTGTATCAAGAACAGAGTGATTTTTTCGTGTCCTCTTGATGCAGCAAGATGCTGAGGACAAAACATAGCATTACAACACTATTTTATGACAATTCATTCAATGCCATAAATTTGAGTCTTGGCCTCACAAACCATACATCAAACTATATTTTCGGGTGAGGGCAGAAGCATTTTAAAGTAGATGCAGTGAGAACATAACCATAAGATACCAGAAAAAGTTTGAAATAACATAAAAATAGATGGGAGAGGAGAATCAGAAAGTACATATGAAATACTAAGTTATTTAAGTTATACAACTATAAAGAAGCATAAAGTGAATGCCTAGTGCCAAATATTCATAAGTAATTGTTTAAACTTTAAACCATACCAGGGCTGTCTCTCCAGTATAAAATTTCATGTTCGGATCAGCTCCAGAACGGATTATGCTTTTAAGCTGATACAGGTCACCGTCAAAGACTGCATTATGCACTCTCAAAATAAGGGCAGCCCGTTGTTTAGAAACTTGGACCATAATATCCAACTTCGATTGTTTCAGACGAAGATTAGATTCTTTTCGCTGACATAACTGATTAGAAGAAAGACAAATATTAGATTAATTTCCCTAAAGACACTTTATTCATGCTAAGAGAGGAATCACAATGGCAGTCAGTTAATTACGTCAAACACGTTGGTCATGACTTTCCGGCTATCATGCAAATATATCTCGAGGATATTGGACAAAGTCTGTCTATCAACACGCAAGAGTCGACATTGTTCACGTACGCGTACAGTATAAGGCTCAGGAAATTGGTCAAGAATGGGAATATCTCCAAACGAGCTATTATGCTCTAGGAGAGAGACACTCTCTTCTAATCCATCAGCCCCTGTTCCAACCTCCTCCTGTAGAATATGACACCAATCAATCAATCTCATATCTAACAGGGAAATAAAGATATTTAACAAAATACAACATCATAATCATATCTAAAATATGTTTCATGGGAAAATACAAGTCCTATTCATCCTTGATGCAATCCTATGTATTTGCTAAAATATATCTATATGATGTACACCCCTCAAGGATATTACATGAATAAGCAACCGTGCCAATTTGAAATTGCTCAGCTCCTGTAGAAAAACCTTAGAGGAACTAGTGTATTAAAATATAAAAGATTTAAGAACAAGATTTAGGATGTTATACCAAGACACCTTGACAGACAAAATAGAGCTGATCCACAACGTTCCCTTCTTCCATTATGACTTCTCCTGGAAGAAAGAAATCCTCATGGACCCGAGTTACCTGCAAAGTGAGATATGATTAGCAGCAATGAATGATGAACAATTAATATATTTATATGCCAGACAAATTACAATTTACACATTAATGTTCCGGAATATCTTTGTTTATAAAAAAAATTCAGTTTGACATATTGTAGCCCACTCGTCGTGCCTTCAATTATTGAATGAAATTACTTGATGACAAACTCACAATTTCATTGATGAATTCTTGGGAGCAACCTTTGAAAAATGGGATATTTTCCACACATGACTGATACAAAGTTTGATACATCTGCAAAAAAATAAATGACTGTCACGAAAAAGGCAATTTCCATTCAACAAGTGAAGAATTTATCTAAAACATGACTAAAATTAGTCAGACTGAAATATCTCATGTTCTCAACGCAAAACACTTAAAACAATATCTGAAATAAGTAGTTTCAGATATCAGGACATTATCAACATTTAAATAGGTATTTTTACAAAACAAAGCAGGCTCTTAAGGAAAATCATATAGTTCAAACCATTTTTTTAGAATTTATGAATCGGCACTCTACAAATCTACATTGTAAAGGTTCAGCAATATGACCAAATTCATAGCAGCCATCAATTAACAAATAAAGGTGGAGCAATGATTTTTAAACTTGAGTTTGGCCCCATTCTGGTTCTAAAGACAAAGTATGAAGAAGCATATGTGTCTCTCTTTCTCTCTCTCTCACACACAATAGTAGATTTTACCATAGGCTATAATAGCATGCATTCCAAGTTTCCATCTCACAAAAGATGATATCAACTGTCTGTATAAACTCAGTACACAGTTCCCAGATTCTTACTTGTAGAACAATGGCATCAGTATAGCTACTTCCATATTGCAATCGCGAGTGCCCTTTTATTTGATTACGTAATATCCTTCCAAGTATGTATACAGTCATAGATTTGGTAAGATCACACATCTTGTCCCAATATCTGAATGTCTTTGATCCTTTCAAAATTGCTGCTGCAATGAAAGAAACATAGATTATAATGAATATCATTTACCTTATATTTTTAGCCAGTATATCTCCATAACTTGCACTCCAAAAAAGAGAGACGAACAAAATAAATGAATCATTTCGCAAACATGTCATATGGTAAAGTTACAATATACTGATGACAATAATTTCTACAAAAGAGAGAAAAACAAGATAAATGAAACATTTTTTTAGATCACAAACATATCATATGAGAAAGTCACAATGTGGTATTATGACAATATAGTGAAGGCAAAAGCTAGAGCATTATTCAAATTCTTATGGGCTAGTAATTTTCTCATATCCCCTAAGTAACAGCATGACAAACAAGCACATTATAGGAAAAGCTAGCCCCAACTAATATTTTCTCCATTGTAGCTGAATAAAACAAGTTGTCGTGCAAAGTTAAATTCACCAACTTTATGAAAGAACTAAGTTTTGAGATATAACATTTTATCCATGGTTAATGAGAAGAGTAGAAAAGACTAACCTACAGTTGCCATGGTGACAATGGAAAAATAAATCGATGTGGTGCTAGACATCCATATGTAATCACTTAGTTTCAAGCTCTCAATCCATGTGTAACCTTTCTCCTCTTCCGGGGGCGTAGTGGTTAGGTAGTAGAGGATGCAAGTTGTCATATAAGTGCAGTAGAGTGCAATAGCGATAAGTTTCACTTTCTTCATGAAGAGATAAGTCATTCTGATGTACTTTTCCATCTTTCGGAAGTAATCTGTAAGTCTACAAACCCGTATCAGCTAATTCAGAGAAGATACCTCACCTCTTCTTCTTTTTTTCCACAAGCCTATTCCGATGTACATATTATATACATGTTATCCAGCTACGAAGGTAACGACGCGCAAAAATGTTAAAAGAAAAGAGAGAATCAAACCTTGTAAACATATATATATATATATAGGGACGTGCTCATTTAATAACCAATTCTTATTGCAGAACTACAATCCATGAACATTTTATGCACTTGTAATGAACATTGTGGGCACATGTGAACATGTAAATAATGTAAACAACACTTATATATTATTATTTTTTGTTCTTAATTATCGTTTTTGTTGAATCGGGAAATTTGGACAGAACATGAATTTAGTACTTTGACATTTATCATCTCTTCGATCCAAATAATTTTGGGATTAAAGATAAACAAGCCGATTAATTAATATATTCACCCACAATTTCAAAATTTCAATCTGGGAATAGAAATCATAACTCAAACTTCGATCTAAGAAGAATTATGAATAATTAAGATACTCACACAAAATTGATTCAAAGATAGAGAGAAGGGTAGCAAATTACACTATTTTAATAATTGCGATAGAAAAAATTACATGTAGGAGAGTTGGTTTCTCCGGCAGTCGTGGAGCAGAGGCGGCGTTGAAAGTGAGGGAAGCCAGAGGCGGCGTTGGAAGTGAGGGAAACCGGGGCGGCGCTGAGAAGTAGGTTGCGCTGGGCGAGAGGATGTGAAAGAGGCGTGAAAGGATAGAGCCTATAGTTTATTTTCTTTACGGCACAAAAACATAATAATAATATAAAAAAAAGACCAAGTACTTGTACTTGTATAATTTGTACTATTTTTTGTTTCAATAATTCCTAATTTAACAATGCTCGTAAATCATTTAAGTTTTCTGTTATTTATATATTGCTCCATCCATCATAATATATGTGTTGTTTAGGTGATAATATAAAATTTTAGGAGAGGTTATTGTGTGTTAAATGAATAGAAATATATATAGGGGTGTGATCAAATACTAATTTTTTTTAGTAATAACTAATAGCTAAATATCAATGTTGTATGTTAAAAATATCAATACAACGACATTAATTTATCAATCTTTCTTGTGTTGTTAAATTATTTCTTTGTGTTGATATTTAAATTTACTTGTTGTATTGATATAATTATGTCTTTGTGTTGATAATTTTAATACACTGTATTGAAAGTTATTAGTTATTACTACTATAAATTAGTTAGCACACTAATGCAACCTATATATATATATATATATAGAGAGAGAGAGAGAGAGAGATGGTCCTGTTAGGTTGAGATTTTTTAGCTTAATTAAGAATTGAGATAAATTTTCAGCCACTCATCCACAACATTTTTCAAATGTCAATTGCAAGTAGATTATATTAACTCAGGGTATTATCGTTAATAGCATGCACATCAAATGTCAACAACTTATAGTTGACATAATATGTGTATAGTTGACATGAATTGTATATGTGGTTGTCATTATATGTGTAGTTGACATGAATTGTATACGTAGTTGACATGGATTTTACACATAATTGACATTATATGTGTGTAGTTGACATGATTTGTATATGTAGTTGACATTATATGTGTGTAGTTGACCCAAAAAAATCAATTTTTTTTAAAAAAATAAAATTATAAAAAATATTTATTGAATAAAATGTACCATGAAATTACCATTCTGCCATTTCATATAATTAATCTAAAAATATTTTCCATGTGGCAAATTATGGACTACTCATTTAATAAAAATGAGCGGCTGATGGTGCATCTCAATTATCAATTAGGCTAAAAATCTCAATTAATCACAACTATATATATATATATATATATATATATATATATATATATAGTTGTGATCATATAATAACCCCCAAATCACGTAATAACTCTATAACCAAATCTGAACCACACATATTTTCTAATCTTGTGGCTGAGATTCAAACTTAGATTTACTTCATAAAAAAGGCGCAGAGGGAAAATATGTCATTTCCCTCATTTAATTTCTGAATTTCGCTCCATTCTTTCACTCTCTCTCAGTTCGATGTTAGGTTTACTGCATAAAATGATAGTTTTGCCGGATAGAATGATACTCTGAGTTGATACAATGATACTTTTATTGATTTGTAGGTATGTACATAAAATGATAGTTTTGCCGAATAGAATGATACTCTGAGTTGATACAATGATACTTTTACTGATTTGTAGGTATGACAATCGGGCCAATATGCTCGGATTGTTGAGTTTTTTGAATACATGTCATTCGGTTACAAATTTTCAATAGTACGTATAAACTTTCGGACTAACCCGTTGGGTCAATAAGGCTCAAAAGGTTTTATAAGTTTTTAAGTAATATACTTCATACTTTTATTGATAAATATAAATATAAATATACAATCAAATGAGTGTTATTTCAACTTGAAATTGATATTATGTAATTCAATACAAGGCTCATAGTTATAACTCACAATCACTGTATATTATGAAGAAGTGAAGACATCAATTCACTAAATTCAGTATAAGGCTCATAAATAATGTTCAAGGACAAAAGAACTATTCTTCTACCATCCTAAATACATGATTTATGTATATCTAATGTTGAAAACATGAAATATAAAAAGAAAAAACGATCTTCTTATGTTACGACCGCACTTCCTAAGGATAGGAAGCACGGGATCGTGACTAATGGGGGAAATAAGAAGCGGGGAAGAAGGGGGAAACAATTAAAGGAGCACGACATATAGATAAAAAGATGAAATTTCATTATCATATCAAAGTTTAAAATCACGAAGCAACATTGTGCGAATGAACATAGTTCAATAATTTAAAGAGAATAGTAGAGTTCTTAAAACTTAGAGTAGCGGAAGCGATTGAGAGTTGGCTACTACTATGTATGGAGACACAGTAGCAACCGGAACGTTTATTAAACACGATCTTGGTCCGATGCTCAACATCCTCCGCCTCCCGTCCACGCTCAACCTGCACATAGGGAAAACATATGCAGGGGCTGAGTACTTAATGCACCCAGTGAACTCATGCCCGAAAATACATTTATCGTTTAAGTTATGTCAAGCCATCATTGAGTGAAACTCGGGTTTTACTTTAAAAGGCCGAGAAACACTAAATCATTCCTTAAATAAAATAGTGCCTGCAGGCAATCGTCATCCTCCATCTTGTACCATATCTGAACCATCATGTGAACGAGAATGTGGCCACAAACTCGATCACTGGACCGGCCGACCCAAGGGACGACTCACGATCCCCATCAGTGCACTAGTCTGAGTAAGGACTCACTCCCTAGTCAGACCCGAATTCGTTAACCATCAAAGTCTAGTAGGACATTATCCTAGTAGACAATCAGATAGGCAATTCAAAACATAAAAATATGGCATGACATACTATTTAAAATCACCCTTATTCCACCATAAACATATCATCTAAAATAAAAGAGTTTAAGTAATAAAGCCCACCTCGAAAGCTTAGAATTCCCTTAATAGCTTCTCGTTCCGACTTTAGCGGCCGTGCGAACCACCTTTTCGGAAAATACATAAAGTACACATCAATCTCAATAACGAAGACATTTAGAATGCATGCACTCTAATTAACGTCTTTTATTTCGTCTTCTCGATTTTTGTGTATTTTTGATTATTCGGCGGCCGCCCAAGGCGTCGCATGCGACGCCGGTCGGCCGCTTACGCCTATTCTTTCCTCCGTTGGCTCCTCGCATTTTTTCCACGACGTCGGAATAATTTTCGAAAATTAATAAAGCACATAATTAATTTATCTCAACTATTTTCCTTCGCAATTATTTTATTTCGGGCTTGGGATAAATTATTCACCCTTCAAAACATTTCGGAATTAATTAAATAATCCTCAACAATTAAATTATCGGCCCAAGGATTAATTAATTTGATCCAAGTTAATTATTATCTTAGCCCACCTTATTTCTCCCTTTTTATTTTAGAGCCCAAAACATATAAAAGATTGAGCCCAAAAGAATGGCCCAAGTAAAATAAAATCAACCCATATACCTCCTTCCACCTCCATCGGTCAACTCCTCTCTTCTTCTTCTTCTTCTTCTTCTTCTTCTTCTTCTTCTTCTTCTTCTTCTTCTTCTTCTTCTTCTTCTTCTTCTTCTTCTTCTTCTTCTTCTTCTTCTTCTTCTTCTTCTTCTTCTTCTTCTTCTTCTTCTTCTTCTCTCTCTCTCTCTCTTCTTTTAAGATTCCCGTCAGCCCTCCCTTTCCGCGTCGGAGCCGCCGGCCCGGTGAGAGGAGTGCTACCGCCGTCGCCTTCGATTTCATCAATGTCGCCGTCGCAGTGGGTGGGGGGTCTCCGCCGATCTGCCGCTGCTGTCGTCCAGCCGGAGTTGCCGTCGCAGCTCGCCGGCCACCGCCGCTGCTCGCTGGAGTCGTCGGCCGCCGCTGCTGTGTTCGCCGGCTCCCTCCAGCTCCACCAGCGCCGCCGCCGCAGGGTCCGGCGGCGACTCCGTCGTGTTGGAATAATTGAGTGAATAATTACATAAAGCTCTCTATGATGATTAACCAAGAACGACGGAGAAGGAGCATAAACTGTAGAGCGGAAGCGTACCTTGATCCATAACGAAATAAACGGTGGAATTGCTTTGCAGCGGCTATGGATCTTCCAAACGATCAGAGACGTCCTTCACAATAGTCTGCCCAGAGAATACAGAGATATTGAACGTTCTTCTGACGTCTGGGGACCATAACCCTAGTTTATATTTATATTAAATATAAACCCCTTTATTTTCTATTCGGTCCCTCATCAAATAGAAAATCCCATATGGTATCCACACTTATTTCCATAACAAATAAATACACTTTAGCCCAAACTTTAATCTTTAATAGATCACTTTAATTGGGCAACTGAAAGATAGCCATACACATTGAATTAGTCATGTGGAAGCCCAAAAATTCCAACAATCTCCCACTTGGGCAACACATGACACCAAATAAATGTGTACTAACGGAATGAGCGCTCAAAAGTGCTATCACATAGTGTATTTCCGAACAATCTTATTATCAACCATATCAACATAGGACTAAAGAGGCAGTCACCATATTTTTTTTCATGATTAAACCCATCAGTAATCACATATACAAACATAATCAACAACAGATCAATTATGGAGTGTAGCATGGAAATTTCATGCAAGGTGATCATACATGCATATTTCCAACTGGTCCTCCCAAAGTGAGATCAAACCAAAACCAAATTACACAAGTAATGAACAAAACATAATACTTTATTTCTGCAGAAAATAACATGAGTTTTATAGCATGTTCAAAAACAATATAGAGCATCAACAAAATTAATTTCTCCCACTAAACGGAAGTGTCCTCAAATGACAAAACACCCATATGGGCTACATGCCCATGAAAGACCTTAGGTGGTAGTCCTTTAGTAAGCGGATCTGCAATCATCAAATTCGTTCCTATATGCTCTATAGAAATTTGTCCATTCTGAACCCTTTCTTTTACAACTAGGAACTTTATCTCAATATGCTTTGACTTAGCAGAGCTCCTATTGTTGTTGGAGTATTGTACTGCAGAGTTATTGTCACAATACAACTTAAGTGGTCTTTCAACTCCTTGAATAATACGCAGCCCAGTGACAAAATTTCACAGCAATAACCCATGACAAGATGCCTCATAACAGGCTACGAATTCTGCTGCCATGGTGGAAGGTGCCACAAGTGTCTGCTTAGCACTTCTCCACGATATGGCTCCTCCAGCCAACAGAAATACATAACCCGAGGTGGATCTCCTACTATCTTGACATCCAGCAAAATCAGAATCAGAATACCCAATGATCTCCAAATGATCTGATTTTCTGTATGTGAGCATGTAATCTTTCGTTCTCTGCAAATATCTCATAACCCGTTTTGCTGCTTTCCAATGATCCATTCCGGGGTTACTGAGATACCTTCCCAACATGTTAACAATAAAAGCCAAATCGGGTCTAGTACATACTTGGGCATACATGAGACTTCCAATAGCTGAAGCATATGGAATCTTTTCCATCTCATTTATCTCAAGACTCGTTCTAGGGCATTGAGCAAGACTAAACTTATCTCCTTTAGTCACAGGGGTGTCTAGAGGCTTGCAGCCATGTATCTCAAACCTTTTCAGCACTTTTTCAATATATCCCTTTTGTGACAATCGTAGAATATCACGAGAGCGATCTCGGTGAATCTCGATCCCTAATACAAAAGAGGCTTCCCCAAGATCTTTCATCTCAAATTTCTTTGAGAGAAAATTTTTGGTGTCGTGCAACATTTCCTTGTCATTTGTGGCAATCAATATGTCATCAACATACAGTACCAAGAAGATGCATCTGCTCCCACTGAACATGTGATACACACAATCATCAATAACATTCTTTTCGAAACCAAATGAGAGAACTGCTTCATGAAATTTGTGGTACCATTGACGAGAGGCCTGCTTGAGCCCGTAGATGGATTTCTTAAGTCTGCAAACCATTTTCTTTGGATCTCCGACCACAAAACCTTCTGGTTGCTCCATATAGATCGTTTCCTCAAGTTCACCTTTGAGAAACGCCGTCTTAACATCCATCTGATGTAGGTCAAGATTAAAATGTACTACTATTGCCATGATTATTCTAAATGAGTCTTTCGAAGAAACCGGAGAGAAAGTCTCTTTATAATCGATGCCTTCCTTATGAGTAAAGCCTTTAGCTACAAGACGTGCCTTATATTTATCCACATTACCCTTTGAATCCCTTTTGGTCTTAAAAATCCATTTGCAACCAATGGGTTTCACACCTTCAGGTAATGGGTAAATATCCCAAACGTCATTAAATAGCATTGACTTATATTCCTCATCTAAGGCTTGAGTCCACTTCTCAAACTGAGGATCCTTCATTGCTTGAGCAACAGTGACAGGGTCATTGTTTTTCAAACCGATATTATCCTCATTTTCAGAGAGAAAAACCACATAATCATCCGAAATGGCATTTCTCCTTTCTCTAGTGGACCTCCTTATTGGCATTGGTTCTTGAGGTTGTTGAGGTTGAACTTGAATAATCTCATCAACATTATGTTGGTCCTCAATGAGATCATCAACTTGGAGTTGTGCATTTATGACATCATTTGCTTGAGGTTCTTGATCTGCTTCTTCTTCATTGTCAGGAATAGAAATTTGGACATTGTCAAAAGCAGTAGTAGGAATCATTATAGACTCCTCCTCAAAAGTGAAGTCCCTTATTGTATTCTTCCCCCTAAACTCAACATCCTCAAAAAACACCGCATTTCCCATCTCGAAAATTGTTCTTTTGGTGGGATCATAAAATTTGTAACCCCTTGACTTTTCTGCATAACCAATAAAGTAGCTGCTCACTGTTTTAGAGTCCAATTTCTTTTCATTTGGCTTGTAAGGCCTAGCCTCAGCTGGACATCCCCAAATGTGAGTGTGATTTAGGTTAGGCTTTCGCCCAGTCCAAAGCTCATAAGGTGTTTTAGCAGCTGCTTTGGTTGGTACCCTATTTGGAATATATACTGCAGTCTTTAATGCCTCTCCCCAAAGTGAATGTGGTAAGGAAGAATGAGAAATCATACTCCTCACCATATCTTTAAGAGTTCTATTTCATCTTTCAGCAACACCGTTCATGCTAGGCGATCCTGGCATGGTGTACTGAGGGACAATCCCACACTCTTCCAAATAGAGAGCAAAAGGTCCTTGACATTGTTCACCTGAGCCGTCATTTCTACCGTAGTATTCGCCACCACGGTTAGATTTGACTTTCTTAATGCTTTTGTTGAGTTGGAGCTCAACTTCAGCCTTGAATATTTTGAACTTGTCTAGAGCCTCAGACTTTTCATGGATTAAATATAGGTACCCATAACGAGAATAATCGTCTATGAATGATATAAAATATTGTTGACCATTCCAAGAAGCCGAAGGGAATGGACCACAAATGTCCGTATGTATCAATTCTAAGACGTCTGTAGCTCTATCGGCACCTAATTTCTTACGTTTGGTCTGTTTTCCTTTGATACATTGAACACACACATCAAGATCCGAAAAATTAAGTGTGTTCAACATACCATCTGATACAAGTCTTTCAATTCTTGATTTTGAGATATGACCTAAACGCTTGTGCCATAAGTTTGCCGAATTTTCATTATTTAATTTTCGCTTAGTCCCCTTTGATTGAACATGTAAGGCTTCTGAATATGAAGCAACACAATCAAGCATGTAAAGATTGTCATATGCACTTAAAAAACCAGTGCCCACTATACCAGAATTATTTGAAAGAGTAAACTTATTATTTCCAAATGAACAAGAAAAATCAAATTTGTCCAATGCAGAAATAGAAACCAAATTCCGTCTAAATGACGGTACAATAAAAGTATCTTTCAAATCCCGAAAATTTCCAGTCTTTAACAACAATCTAAAATGCCCAATAGCTTCTACTTCTACCGACTTGCCATCTCCCACATAGATGTATCTTTCACCATCAATTGGCCTTCGGCAGCTCAGACAGCCCTGCATTGATAAACTTATGTGAGTAGTAGCACCAGAATCTACCCACCAAATATCACTTGGGACTGAAGCTAAATTAACTTCAGAACAAACCAAAGAAAGAATCATACCTTTCTTAGCACGCCAGGCGCTATACTTAGCACAATTCTTCTTCATATGATCAGATTTACCACAGAAGAAGCAACCATTTTCCTTATGTTGCTTCTTTTGTGATGATCCCTTGTCCACAACAGCATTCTCAATAGGCTTTCTCTTAAAGCCCTTTCCCTTATTGCTTGAGCTAGTAGCCAGTTGAGCAACCTCAACTCTAGCCCTATACTCAAAGTCGGTCCACTCACTTGATTCTGACGAACGTTTCCTTGACCTCCTGAAGAGTTATTGTACTGATTCCCTGGACCCTGGTAATTGTTTTGAAAATTCCTCTGGTGCGGTGGTACATAGGGGTTCCCTTGATTATTCTGATTTCTGTTTCCCCAGCTTGAGTGGTCTCCTTGGTTCCGATTGATCCAGTTGCCCTGCCCCTCTTGGTTCCTTCCTGGCCAGTTACTTTGTCTTTCGGGTTGAGGTGCAAACTGCTGACTTTGTTGTGGTGCTGGCTGATTCTGCTCATTGTCAGTCCATCTGAAATTTGGATGGTTTCTCCAGGGTGCATCTCTCTGTCTCCCTGGATTCCAGCTCCTATCGGGGATTCCAACTTCCTATTGTATTGACCTGGGCCTGATAATCTCCTTCCTGGGTCCCGTAATATTGCTGAATTTGATTATCTCCTGGACCCGGAGGTTTCTCCTTCCCTGGTGAAGCCAGTGGAATCGTCTTTTCAATCGCGTTCAAAAGAGCCTTCTCGAGCCTATCGATCCTTGCTTCCACTTTATCATCTTCTTGCTCTCTCACAGCATGCACCGATCCTCTTTTCACTGCATTCCTAGGGTTATCGTATGCCTTCTTAGCGTCGATCAACTTCCCCAGAATCTCTCGTGCTTCACTTGCCCTTTTCTTTGTGAAATTCCCCCCACTCGAGGAATTCATTAAGTCCTTAAACTCGGGAGTTGCCCCTTCGTAAAACAGAGAGTAGGTCTCTGCCTCTATCATTCGGTGGTTCGGGCATGCATCCAACAACCCCTTGAATCTCAACCAATACTGACTCATAGATTCGTCGTAATCCTGCTTGCACACTAATATTTCTTTCTTTAGCGCATTCGTCTTGTTGGACGGGAAGAAATAATCCAAGAATTCCAACTTGAAGCCCCTCCATGTGCGGATAGAATCCGGGGGCAACCTCAATAACCACATGTTAGCTTTCCCTTTCAAGGCAAATGGAATTGCACGCAAGCGATAATCCTCCTCAGTCGTCTCATTCGGCCTCTTCTGAATACTACATAACTTACTGAATTCATTTAAGAATTCATACGGGCACTCATTCCTCCGTCCAGAGAACGTGGGTAAGATGCTGAGTACGTTCGTCTTGATCTCAATAGCTCTCTGACGCGGGTTCATCACTATGGCCTGGGCCGGCTCTCCATCTAAATGAGCCGTGAGCGAACCGATCTCTGGATCTGGATCGATAATATTCGCCATAACTACTTTCTCTGTTTCGTTTGTTTCTGACTCTGTTCCCGATGATGACTCGGTTGATGATGACTCGGGATCCTTCCTTCCGGATGAATTCCAATCCTCTTCACTTTCCGAACCGAACGGAAATGGATCTCCCGTAGACAACCCGGATCTGGTGGTGACTGTGGATGCTGTATCCTTATCCTGCCAATTAAATCTATCGTCGCTCCACCCAGACGAGTTACTCCAGTGAGCAGATCGTAAGCCCCTGCTCATAAACTACAAATAAAAGGAAAAATAAATAAAAACTATTTACACCACAGACTCTAAGCATTAACACAAAGTACGCCATCCATCCCCGACAACGGCGCCATTTGAAGTCGGCTTGTAATGAACAAGTGTTATGCGAGGCAAGTGTGCACAGAGATAACTAATGCAAGTGTTTGGTCAAGACACCGCGCTTCTTAAATCCACTGGATCACCAGGTCCAGGAACTCAAGGAACACAGAGTGTTTCTGTCGTTGGACACACTCGACTCACCTTCAACAATTAAATCCCTCAACCCAAATACTATGGATTAGTATAGGGAAGCGGGGTCGATCCCACGAAGATGGATTCGTAAAGTAGTGCTTAGAGACTCTGGAAATAAACGGCTGCTGCCACGCAAAGGGTTGAGAATTTTACCTAACTCTAGACCTAGGCACGAAATGTAAATGCTAGACCTAGGAAACTGTAAACACACTGACAGCAAACATCGTCATGATCGCGAGGTGTTGAAATCACTTCCTAGACCGTTTAAACGATTCACTAACTAAGACTAGACAGAGAGAATAAAACAGCGGGGACCATGACTCCAAATATAGTAAGTACGGCTAAAGCTACAAATAACAAACTCATACTCCAACTAACTACGACATGAAATTTCCTAACCGATTCAAGCACGAAAATGGAGAAAACAGAGCATATATCTGGATTCGAACAGAATATAAAGATGTGGATGCTGGAAACTCACCATGAACCGGAAATACATCAGATCTACGTAAACTAGGCTAAACGAAATGAAAACACGTAAACTAGGCATAAATTTAAATCAATCTTGCTCAGATTCACGTCGGACGCTTAATCCACTCCGGATCCAAGCGATTCGAACCCAATAACAGACACAAAGATGTGGATTCGAACAGAATATAAAGATGTGGATGCTGGAAACTCACCATGAACCGGAAATACATCAGATCTACGTAAACTAGGCGAAACGAAATGAAAACACGTAAACTAGGCATAAATTTAAATCAATCTTGCTCAGATTCACGTCGGACGCTTAATCCACTCCGGATCCAAGCGATTCGAACCCAACAACAGACACAATCGACTTCATAACTCCAGTTTTCACAGATCTGCTCCGATTAACTCCGAATTCAAACAATCACTAACAACTCCACGACACCAGCGAACTCAATCCTCCGATTCAACCACAAACATACTCCGATAACTCCGATCTCCCTTTACTCTGTTCAGTTTCAACAAACAATTGCGAAACGCATCCAAAACAAGTAAACTAACTCAAATTCCAGAAGATCATAGCAGCAAAACCAGAAATCAACATCATCGACATAACGGAAAATAAAACTTGCATAAAATACGGAATAGACAGTAAAAACAACCAGAGGTCCAAGCTTCGAACAGCGAAGCTCGGCGAAATCAGCAAAGTACGAAGCGGAAATTAAATTGTTTCTTCGCCCCACAGAAGGACGATGTTACAACCAAATCGAAATGTATGAAAGCTAGATGTGAACCACAAGTGTGTCACCCTGAATCTCCCACCGAAAAAGAACCCAAGTGTGTGAAGAAGTGAACTAAGCTACAGGCTGTTAGCGAGGTCTCCAACCGAGAAGATCCCTCCAGCGTGCATGCTTCTCCCTTTTATAGATGCGGACATAGCCTTCTAGAGTCTTCGTAGAAATCTCTATTCTACCCTTCGACTCCGAGACTTCCTCCGTCAAGCAATTTCCCGCATAATGTCCACTCATTCGCCTTCTTCCTAGGTCCACGCAACTGTCCTCCTCCTTTGCTGGACCTGGCGAAAATCTTCACATACCTGGCTTAAAACGTGCGTTAGACCCAGAAATTTTACGAATTAAAGCCCTAGACCTATGCATGAAATTAGCCTTATCAGGTATCGTGGACAACGCCCGACCGGGCGTTTTTGTGATGTCAGAACGCCCGATCGGGCGAACTCTCTGGACTCCTCGTGCGTAACCAAAATCACCCGACCGGGCGTTTTGCAATATGAAAATCACCCGATCGGGCGAACTCTCTGGACTCTACTCATGCTTTTACGTGTTTCGCCCGACCCGGCGTTTTGAAGCTCATAATCGCCCGACCGGGCGAAGTTTCTGATCTCTGCATGCTTTGCCAATTTCTCCCGGCGAACTTCCAGCTTCCAACCCTCCTAAACTCCAATACAAATACAACTTGATGAGTTATAATTAACATAAAAGTGTGTAGTTTAGGGGGAAAGGTATAAGAAATATGCTACGCATCAGGGAGTTGAGGAGTAAATTTTGGAGGGAGTAGGCACCGGTTTGAATTTCAAAAGGCAACTTTATGGGGAGAAGTACGGACGCTTACATCACGCCTGCAACCGCTGCAAAACCGTCCTCTCCCATACCTACAAGCTAAATCCGTGTATCTCCTTTTATTTTCCATAACACACTCTCTCTACACAAAATAATCCCCAAATCTCTCTCAAATTTTCTCTCTCTCTAACCCTATTCGGAAGGTTTTCGTCCGAGTTTTTCAAAATCTTTCAGAATGTACTATAGAGAACATCGGAAACACTTCAGGATCTGGCGTTTCTAACACAGCTGCGTTCATGGCCGATTTTTTCCAAAAGCTATGTGGGTCGGAAGAAGCGATGAAGGTGTTTGCCTTGTTCGCCGCCACGATGGGACAAATCACACCGGTCGTTTCAACATCTACCGCGCCACCACCATCAAAAATTTCAGAGGCTTCACCATCACAACCAGAGGTCGTTCCTGCCGTTGCATTAACCGCCACCGCCGTCGCAGAAACAACCACCGCGGAATTACGAGGAGAGGAGGCAAATCTGGCCACGGGGTTGGAACTGTTGGCTGAAAGCGAGCCAAGGATTGATTTGTTTGTGGAGGGGGAAACCCCTGTTTTGTCTGATAGAGATGTTGTTGTCTCTGAAGGGGTGAACCCTGTTTTAGCTGCCGGTGATGTGGTTGAGAAAGAAACCCTAGGTACACTTGTGAGTGTGGATCTGTCCGCTGCTGTGCCTGTTGGTCATGCTGAGGGGGAAACCCCTGCTGCTGAGAAGTTCGAAGGGCGACGAAGCCCTAATTTCCGAAATGGCTGTGGAAGGGGAAACCCTGGAAGTTTTTGGGGGCAGTGAGGCCCATGTTTCTGAGAATGTGAGTGAGGGGGAGACCCCTGAAAAAGCTATGGGTACTGAGGCCCATAAAGAAGAAGGTTCAGTTGGGGTGGAAACCCCTATTTACATCTCGGGGGCAACCCCTTTGTTGAATGAGGGGGGAGAAGCCCTCATCTCTGAAAATGTACAACAACCCACCGACGACAAGGTAGATCTTTTTGTGATTCTGACTGATGACCCCAGGGGGGCCGATTCACCGAGTACTGCACGAGAAGTAAGAAAGCACGCTCGTCGGAGCTTGATTGATGAGATTGACGAACCCGTCCAACAGACAGAGGAAGGAGCACTGGGTCTAGCAACCGCGGCCCCTGAGCAGGCAAACTCCCCCAGACCTAGCAGTGTGGGGAGCGAAGAGGAGGAGAGTCGCCAGGCGACCGAGAGAAAGATGAAGGGAAAACAGGTTGTTCCTTCCTCGACCAAGAAAGCTAAAGGGAAGTCCGTTGAACCCTCTCTTCCTCCACCTGCCAAGGTACCCTACGCTGCTGAGTCCGAAATCCCTGCTGGGTCCAGAGACTCCGAAGAAGAACAAGAAGAGGAGCTCAACTTCGAGCCCACTGAAATCTGGATCACCAGGGAACTGCTGGATGCGGTAAGGAAGTTCACAGACCCAAAGCGTGCGGCGACATACAAGGAAAAGAGTGCCGTGGAAAAATATGCTAAGTCTGGGAAGATGTATGACCCAGAGGAGCTCAAGGAGATTGCATCTGACAATGAATTTCGGGAATACATAGATGCAATCGGTTTTGACTGGCTGCTCAGGCATAGCACCTTTGAGGTTCCGATAGCCCTAGCACGGGAATTCTTTTCGACCTTCCGGTTCAAATCCACCACTGACTTGGATGCTGATTCCATTAACTTCTGCCTCTTCAATGAAGAGCATGAGATGAGCATCAGAGAGTGGACTCTCCGGATGGGTCTGCTGACACGTACACAAGACGACGAAGGTTTGTGGAACGAGAGAATGGTGGGTCCACCCAAATTCACGTCTGGTTTCAAGACGCAGAGTGCTTGGGAGTTTGTTACCCACCTAAGGGTGGGTCAATTTAAGACCAGCTTTTCGAAAGCCCACCACATCGAGAACAGAATCCTGAGATTTGCCCAGACGTTCGTGAGCTATAACCTGATGGGCACCGCCAACAACGCCTTGACCACCCCCGACCTTTATTTTACTTGGTGTATGGCAATAGGGGTTCGGGTCCATTTAGGCTATTGGCTTGCCCAGACTTGTCACCAAGTAACTGGCAACCCTTCAAGGCACCTATACACTTGCCATCTCTTAGGGGCTTGTTTGCAGCGCAACGTGATCATGAAGATCCACAAAGCTTGCAGAGATGTGGAAATGTGTCTACCCCTGGAGGTCTTCAATATGGATTACTTTTTCAATAAGGGGCTGCTGATCACGCATGGAAAGGAGGTTTGTTTTTACGAGGTTGGCAAGCCGGAGGCGCAGATGAAACAGGAGCCGGATGTGGTGGAAGTGAAAGGAAGTGTTGATGTGGACGACGTCAGAAAGGAAGTTGAGGAAGTGAGAGGAGAAGTTGCAGGAGTGCGAAAAGAAGTAGTTGGAGTTCGGAAGGAGGTGACCGAGATTAGGAGGGAGGTAGGGAAAGTCAGGGAGGAAATGGTGGCCCTCAAAGGGCGCATTTCTGATCTTGTGGCAGCATCGTCAAAGCACGCCGATAGGATGAGTGAGGTCGTCTCACTAATGCTGATGATGACGAAGTGGTTTCGTGAGAGATTCCCTGACGCACCAAAGTCACTCTCTGGACCTGGCAGTGTTTCCAAATCACCGGGTCCAGAGAGTCTATCTATTCAGAAACCCCCACAAGCATCGAAGCCCTTGACTACCCCATCTTCCACTAGACCGTTGATCGTGAAGAAGACATCCCCCAGACCGAGTGAGGCTGAGAAGGCAGCGCCGGAATCTCCGGCAAGGAAGAAAACGAAGGTGACCCAACCCGTCCGCCCCACCCAAGTCTGGCTCCCGCGGTGGCCAGACCCCGAATTGATTGCCCCCAAACCAAGTAACTTTTTTCTTTTTCTTTTCTTTTCTTTTCTTTTTGGTTTCCTGTTTATGTTTATATGTGCCAGCATGCTTCGTTTTTGTATATATGTGTTATACCTTCCCACACTTAGCCCAATCTTCGGTCTAAGTGTGAGAAGGGGTTGTTCTGTTTTTGCATGCCTCGGTTTTATTTGTTGCGCCTTCTCCCACTTAGCCCGTGTTTCGGTCTAAGTGTGAGAAGTTTGTTTTGTCTGTGCGCGTTGTTTGTGTTTAGTGTTTAGTGTTTCTGTCTGCTATTCATACTTCCCTTTTCCCCCCTTCACTAGGATAGCTTGGGGACAAGCTTGAGTGAAGTGGGAGGGGGTGGGAGTAAGTGCAGTGTCTGTTTTTGTGTCTTGGAGTCTTTAGGTATAGCTTAGGTGTAATGGTTGTTTTGTGTATCGCATGAGCTAGTGAGATAATACGGCAGGTTTCCTTAGTGAGAGTGATTGAAGAAAGAATACATGTCAACTTTGACGCCTTCGTCCTTAATAAGCTAAAAATGGTCTGAATGAAGTAAGGACGATAGAAAATGCCCTAGATAACCTAGCTGTGCAGCCCTTCTATAAGAGCGAGTTATAAGGCTAAACACTTTGAGCTAACATTTGAAAATATGGCTGCCACTTGATGCTTAGGGAGTAGAGTATGAAGGAGAAAAAAGGGTTATGGAGGAATAAGCTGGACGAAGTCCAGGAAAGGAGGTATAAGATAGACGAAGTCCAGGGGAGGAATGAAAAGATAAAATTTGGAGGAATAAGCTGGACGAAGTCCAGAAGAAAAAAAAAGAGAAAAAAACAAAAAGAAAAAAAAAAGAGAAAAAATATATGAAAAAGAAAAAATATCATCCTTAAGGGCAGGAAGCAATCGCAACCTGACCCAGGGAATCAATAGTGAAAAGGAGTAGTAAGAAGGAGAAGCTCTCATAACCCGATGCATCAGTGGTGTAACTTTAACTTTGGAGCATTTTCGATCCTAACATCCCTGGTGAGGAATGAGTGATCGAGCGGACCTAACCGCTGGGAAATCAATAGGCTATCTTGACGAGCTGACGGACCGTTTAGGCAGAAGAGGGAAGGGGGAGGATTTGAAGACTGTAGACGATTGGAGAGAACTTAAGCTTGTGGGGACAGTCGCCTAAAAGTTAAAACTAGTTCATGCTTATCTGTTGTGTTTTGTTTTTATGTGTTTTTTTTCTTTTATGAGTCTGTAGTTGTCTAGGTCTAGGAGTCTGTTCTTTGTTAGTGTCTTGTTTGCAGAGTAGTACATGGGAACCGTGCATTGAAATTCGCCTTATTCCTTTTACTTGTCTTTCATACTTGAGGACAAGCATGGTTTAAGTGTGAGCAGTTTGATAAAGCTAATTTCATGCATAGGTCTAGGGGATTAATTCGTGAAATTTCCGGGTCTAACACATGTTTTAAGCCAGGTGTATAGAAGAAATTCACTGGATCCAGGAAAAGAAGGCGGTAATCACACGCCCGAGGAAACTGGCGAATGAGCGAGTGGATTAAGCGTTCGATGTAAGATCTGACCCGAGTTGGTTTATTTTGATGCCTAGTTTTCGTGTTTTCATTTCGCTTCGTCTAGTTTACATAGATCTGCACTATTTTCGATTTGTCGCGAGTTTCCGACGACCAAACTTTTACATTCTGTTCGAATCTAAGTATGTGCTCTGTTTCCTGCATCTTCGTGTTTAATCTCGTTGAAGAAATGCATGTCGTTACCAGTAAGTTTCTCAGTTGGTTATTTGCAGCTTTTCTGCCGTACTTGCTATTTCTGGGTCATGGTCCCCACTGTTAGTTGTTTCCTGTTTAGTAAAATTAGGCAGTTATTTACACGGTCTAGGAAGTAGTTTTATATACCGAAGTCTCGATGATGTTTGATTTCAGCATGTTTACAGTTTTCTAGGTCTAGGGTTTACATTTCTTGCCTAGGTCTAGTAGTAGTCATACCTCAACCCTATTTGCGTGGCAGCAGCTGCCTTGTCCAAAGTCTCTAAATGCTTTCGTACGAATCCATCTTCGTGGGATCGACCCCTGCTTCTCTATACTAATTCATAGTATTCGGGTTGAGGGATCTTTGAAGGGGAGGTTAGTGTGTACAACGACAGAGTATTCCGTGTACCCTTGAGTTCCTAGACCAAGTGATCTAGTGGATTCATAGGTCTTGGTATCTCGACCCAACATAGCACATCGTATTTTTAACACGACAACACTCTCGCCTCCCATCAAGGGGGTACAATTGTACCCCAAAAACTTTACGATAATATCATATAGGATCCACTTTCAAATAATTGACAGCAATGACCTAGAGGTAGGAATTCTCGCCTCTCAACCAATGGGCCAGAGTTCGACCTACAACAACAGAGGGTTTCATTTTTATATTCATTTTTATATCCGACTCCTTTGAGTGTAGTAGATTTTTTTATACCCATTACTAATGTATTTAAATATATAATGCCTCTAGTTTTTTATTAATTTTTTAAATATTCAATTAATATAATAAATTTTCTTATCTTTTCATTAATTTGTTATAAAGCTTAATTCTTTTAATATATTTAATTTTTTATATTTTGTATTTGTCATGCATTAAATTTTTTAAACTGTTTTTTACTTCTTTTAAATTTATTTATTTTTATAATTTTTTTGGAGTAGTATTAAAGTGAAGATAAAAGTCAATTATGAAGCGCAAAATTAATATAATATTACCGCACTCTTAGAGATGGTAATCAAGAGTTAGGCGATTCATAGGGCAATTAGAAGTAATAAAAGAGCTTTGGAAGAAGATGATTGCTTGTATTTGACTGATTATTGTCTCTCGGTCATTCCCTCATTATATAAGGGAGATTACAATGTAAATTTGGTAAAGGATCATCTATTTCTAGACTATGTATTACACATTTATTCCATATCAATTTGATGTCAATTTGATATCTTTCTCCTCTAATCATGCCCCTTCCTTTGGTAAGTTATTGATTTGGTATGTTTGACACTCCCCTTCAAGTTGAGCAAGGGTATCTCCAATGCTTAACTTGGCCAATACTTCTTTGAAGACTCTTGGATGAACCGCTTTGGTTAGGATGTCTGCCAGTTGTTCCTCTGAATGGACAAATGGGAATTTGATGATGCCTCCGTCGAGTTTTTCCTTGATGAAGTATCGATCAACTTCCACGTGCTTGGTTCTATCATGTTGAATTGGATTTTCTGAGATGCTAATTGCAGCCTTGTTGTCACAATACAACTTACTCTTTCGAGTAGATGGGATGCCAATTTCTGTGAGTAGTCTTCTTAGCCATAGGATTTCCATGAGTCCACTTTTCATTCCTCGGAACTCAGCCTCGGCGCTGGATAGGGCTACCACTTTCTGCTTTTTACTTCTCCACGTAACCAAGTTTCCTCCTATGAAAGTAAAATAGCCTCCTGTAGATTTCCTATCCACTGGATTGCTTGCCCAGTCAGCATCGGTGTATCCATCAATCTCCAAGTCTTCCCTCTTGGCTAGGAATACTCCATATCCCAGAGTACCTTTCAAATAGCGCACGATCCTCAATGCTGCTTCCATGTGATTAGTTTGAGGTTGGTGCATGAACTGACTTACAATGCCAACGGCGTATGCAATGTCGGGTCTCGTATGAGAGAGATAGATGAGTTTCCCGACAAGCCGTTGGTACCTATCTCTGTCTGCGAGTTCTGCTCCTTCCTCTAGCTTCAAACCATGGTTGGGAATCATTGGAGTTTCTGCTGGCTTACATTCGAGGAGACCAGTTTCGGCTAACAGGTCTAGGATGTATTTTTTCTACCTTAGGAAAATTCAGTGTTTGGATCTCAACACCTCTATCCCCAAGAAGTACTTCAGTGCTCCTAGATCTTTCATCTCGAACTCCTTGAAGAGATTTTCCTTCAAGCTCTGGATTTCCTATATATCATCTCCAGTGATAATCA
The DNA here is from genome assembly GCF_004379255.2 of Salvia splendens. Lineage (NCBI taxonomy): Eukaryota > Viridiplantae > Streptophyta > Magnoliopsida > Lamiales > Lamiaceae > Salvia > Salvia splendens. The sequence goes on from NC_056052.1 coordinate 21,031,042, forward strand.
TGTCATCAACATATATAATTAGACATGTTATCTTGTTGCCTCTCCTTTTTGTGAAGAGTGTGTGATCAGACTAGCTTTGTTTGAATCCATGCTTGAACATGGCTTGGCAGAACCTGCCGAACCATACCCATGGAGATTGTTTCAGCCCGTACAACGTTTTTCATAACCGACACACTTCTCCTTCTCCAAATTCTACGGAGAAACCTGGCGGGACCTCCATGTATACCTCCTTGTTCTGTTCAAGTTCTCCATGGAGGAAGGCATTGGTCACATCAAACTGGTGCAAATTCCAGTCTTTGCTTGATGCTACGGAGAGTAGTGCTCGCACAGTCTCCATCTTCGCCACTGGTGAGAATGTTTCTTCATAATCCACTCCGTAAACCTGGGTGTATCCTTTTGCCACAAGTCTCGCCTTGTATCTCTCGATTGAACCATCTGCTTGTCTTTTTATGGTGAATATCCACCGACATCCAACTGGCTTCTTTTCCTTTGGTAGTGTACATTTCTCCCATGTACCGTTTTTTACCAATGCATTTATCTCCTTCTTCATGGCTTCTCGCCAGTGTTTGTGTTTGCTTGCCTCCTCAAATGACTGGGGAATGTCCTTTTCCTCTTATAGAGAAGTTTTGAAGGCCCGGGCCATTTTTGATAGGTGACTCTAGGTAAGGTTGGATACTGCGTACTTAGCCTTTCTCCCTTTCCATTCTGGTGAGTACCGTCGAGGTGGTACTCCTCTTGTTCTCCTCGGAGGCAACTCATATGAGTCACTGCTTCCACTAGTTCCACATTCTTCGTCATTTCCCCTATCAAGGTTAGTATCGTCCGACGGGATATTATCAAAATCTGAATTGTTTACCTCAAGAATCGAAGGCGGGGATGCCGGTTGGTTGTTGTCATGCTGCTCATCGTTCTGTATTATCGGATTTGACGGCCCGGTGGTGTTGCTAACTTCCTCAGGTGGACCAACGTCCGTGACATGACTTGGCTCAGACTCTCCCCCTGTCTGTGGTTCCCCCGGCGACTCTTCCCCTAAGTTATGGTTTTGAGTGTCAGGTAGCCAATCTAGAAGGTCAATGCTTTGACTATTGTCTAAGGTTTGTGTCTCCCCCTGACCGCTAGATTGGTAGTAGTACTCCTCTTCCACAAAATTACAGTTCATGGTTGTGTGTACCTTTCGAGTTTTTGGGTCATAGCAACGATATCCTTTTTTATTTTTTGCCATAGCCAATGAAGACACATTTGTGGGCGCATGGATTAAATTTCGAGCGCTCGTGTTTAGGAATGTGGACAAAGACGGAGCATCCAAAAACTCTGGGTTCTAGGAACAGGGATGATGGTATTGCAAAGTGCTGGGAAAAAATGTCTAAGGGGAAGCTAAGTATGCCAGTGGGTAGACGAATTATGAGATAAACGGAGGTGGCTATGGCTTCCGGCCAAAAGGATTTTGGGACTTTGGATTCAATTATGAGTGCTCGAGTATTTCTAGAATATAACAGTTCTTTCGCTCAGCTATCCCGTTTTGTTCTGGGTTGTATGCACATGAGGTCTGGTGGGCAAGCCCATTAGCTCTAAAAAATTCTTGCATTTTATGGTTGACAAATTCCCCCCATTGTCCGATCTAAGTGTTCGAATGGTATGTTTATATTGAGTTTGAATAAGGTTATAGAAATCTACGAACTTATCAAACACGTCATTTTTATTTTTCAAAAAATAGATCCAGGTCATGCGGGAATAGTCATCAATAAATAGCACAAAATATCGAAAGCCTTGCCCCCCAGTGATAGGCGCGGGACCCCAAACATCAGAATGTACTAAAGCAAAGGGAGATTTGACTCTCATATTATTTAACTTAAACGAATGTCTATGGTTTTTGGCCAACACACAAGTTTCACAACGAAAAGAGTTTAAAGTTCTAGCTAATTTAGGAAAAAGAAGACGGAAATATCCCAATGATGGGTGCCCTAACCGACGATGCCAAAGCCAAGCCTGTCTGTCATTCAGTCCGGGAGTCAGCATCATTGCAGCACTCTGTTGGGCTATCTCGTCCACATAGTACAGTACACTTCGCTCAGTGCTACACCCAACTATCATCCTAGTCTTGATATCCTGTAACATGCAAAATCGAGGCTGCATTAGTAATTTGCAGTTCAGTTCCCTAGTCACATGACAAATGGATAATAACTTATGAGATAAAGACAGAACAAAAAGACAATTAGATAGGCGTAGAGTGGGCGAGATATTTATGGTGCCTGCCCCCATTACTTGTGCTAGGTCCCCACTGACGGTTTAGACATATGATTTTTTGGAATTGGTAATTGAAACAAAGTCTAAGGTTTCAAACGAGATTGTATCGGTTGCCCCACAATCAAAAATCCAGTGAGTATCCTTAGGGCCAGAAATGGACGTAGAGGAACAGGCTAACGCGTCGAAGGAGTTACGACATGTAACATCTCGAATTATAGGGCTCGATGAAAGGTTTGGATATGTGATGAGGAATAGTAGTTAAGTTAAACCGTAAGGTATAAATTTGATACGAAATGCCGATTAGTCAATTTTCGACAATTTCTTTTGTCCGTGTAAAATCATAAATCGAAGCTAAGAGTAATAATTTTATAAATTACAAATTATGGCCTAGAATAATTGTAGATAATGTGAGGAATTGTTTTGGACCATTTGAAGGTAATTAAAAATTTTATCTCCGATTATTTCATTTTTTAGGGAAAACGATCGGTGAAACGTTTGGAGTTATAGACGGAGATAATTTTACATTAAACTAGAATATAAATGCTAAATGATGGTATATATAAATAATAAATATGAGATCTTATATATGGAAATAAATTAGCACAAGAAATGAAATTAAGTTAACTAATTAAATAACTATAAATTAAAAGAAAATTCTAGAAGATTGCCACCTATTATTATCAAATAAAGCTTGACTTCTTCCTCATCGGGAAAAGAAGAAAGAAACAGCAGCCATGGGAGAAGAGAGAACCGTGAGTTCTCATGGCACTTCTAAGTTCGATTTTTCGTCGAAATATCGATCCAATCGTGTAAACGTTAAGAAATCAAGTAAGGTCTTTCTTCCTATACTATTTTTATAGCATGGAATTCAATATATATTAAGGTTGGAAATCTGAAAATTTCGAGCTCCATAGGTGTTGGTGCATAAATGGTTTTATGTTCGATTAATTGTTGAATACGTAGCGTATAGACGTCGTATACCACGTTTTGATGGATAATTTCAAAGTTAATTTGCCATGGTATCAGTGGCGGACACATTAAGGAGGGAGGAAGGGCTTAAGCCCCTCCCAAGAAGTATTTTTTTATTTTTTTCTACTTAATTTTTTTTGAAAAAAATTCTCAAACACTCTTTAGCCCCTGCTAAGTTAATTGTATTAGAGAGTAAATCATCAAAAATGGAATAACAAAAGGGGATGAACTGAGTTTTTGGAATAAAATTGCAAAGGTGAATTTTTAGAGATGAAAAGGGTTGTCATCGTTTTAAGGAAGAAGACACATTTTTACAAAAGTTAACAATATTATATTAGTAATAGTAAAAAGTTTTATCGAACGCAAGTGTAGATATTGGGACTAGTTCTAATAAACTGCCTTATTTCACAAACACAAAAGTAAAATCAATTTAAAATTTTTAATAACATTTTCTGTTTACAACATTCTAAATTGATAATTTAGCTTTTTTACCAAAAATTTAGCACAATATTATTTTAGAGAGTGTAACAACATTCTAAATTGATAATTTAGCCTTTTTTAGCCAAAAATTTGCCACAATATTTTCGGTCATTTACAAAAAGAATTGATAAGTATATTTATAATAATATATTTAATGTGTTGTTTTCTCTATGTAAATTGGCGACTATTCACGTAGTATTTGATTTGAGTTTAAGAATTGGTGTATTTAGTTGGATTTAGAGTTTAGTTCAAATTTAATTTTAATATTATCTATCTTTTGTTTATATTACGGCATGGTTATATTTTAAATTATATACTCCTTTAGAATAAGATATACTCTCTTCGTCCGTGAAATGTTTTCTACTTTTGTCATTTCAGTACGTGCGTCAAATGTTGTCCACTTTGCATTTTTTCGATATTTAGTAAATGAAGCACTTTTCCACTAACTCATTGTATTCACATTCTATTATAAAACTAATACTATTATATTTCACGTTCCACTAACTTTTTTCATTCACTTTTCTTCAGATTTCTTGAAACATGCGCTGAGTTAAATGTGGAAAACATTTCACGGACGAAGGGAGTAATATTTATTCATTTTTGTGGCTGTATTTGTATTTTTTAATATATTATTTTTATTAAATATATTTATTTATTTATTGAGTATAATATATAGTGTAATGAAGCCCTCGCCAACAATATTTTCTGTGTCCGCCACTGCATGGTATGAACTTGATGTTGAGATTGAAAATACACCTTAGGGTTTGTGGTTTTAGTAGTTAGATGCTCAAGTTAGATGAAATTTAGGATTAAACATGAATTGAAATAGAATTGGATTAACAAGGTTTAATCCCCTGTTTTTCTATGATCTGATCTGAATTGTTCGGCATGTGTAGAACAGTGAAAATTCTGGTTTAACAATTTTTGAAACAACTTTGATGAGTCTAGAGGATCCCTGATTTGTATGAAGAATTTAGGAGTTCGTTTACTATGTGTATAAATTGTTATAACAATACAGCTACGAACTGTCAAAATTCTGGTACTGTCATATTTTGGTATGTGTTATCCGAAATATTCAGGGCATTTAAGTTCGATGAAAACTTGATTGCATAATTTCTAAATTAACTATAAGATGTGTAGTTGTTCTCTAAATTTTATGACGAATTAAAGAGTACAAATACCATTTATAAAAATTGTTTAGAAACTGCTGCCAGAAATAGTCTGATTTTTGGTAGTATGTGGGAAAACGAGAATATCTCTTAAACTATTAGGAATCTTTGAATGAATCTTATTGGATTATAAACTAGACTTCATTGGGTATTTACAAATATTAGGTCAAGTCTCTAAATCCTTCCGTATGAATATAGAAGTTTTATGACGAATCAGTCCAGTGCAGTTGTTATATTAGAAAGTTAAAGAATGAGAAGATATTAAGTTAATATAGCAAATTAATTTATTTAGATGATTTAATGATGAAAACATGATCATGGGTAAATATGAGTTATTAATTGCTATGCTATTTATATTATGCATAAAGGCGAAAGAGCCTATAGTGTGTTTTGGACACAAAAGAAATGGACCTAGAAGATAGCGAAGGGTAGGAAGGTGAAATAGGCTTATATTCATAAGCCTGCGAGGTAGCGTATCCTCTCTATGGTTTTTGATTCCTTTGGTTGAGATGATGTGTGCTATAATGTGATTATATGTGAGATGTTAATTAAATAATGTGCTTAAATATGCTTATGATTTAATATGTGGATTATTATGATACTTATTCATTTTAATATGAATGATCTGCGGAAAAATGGTACAAATATGAGTAAAAGACATTGGATATGATATGCAATGAAATGTAATAAATTATGAAGATCTGAATAATGTGAAATATGTCTGAATAGATTATGAAAAGATATCTGAATGTATATGAAAAAGAAGTTATCTGATAAGTAGAGTCTGAATAAAATGAAACAAGAGAATAGTATGTAAAGGTTAAAAAAACATATACCAAAAGTTTAGAATGTCTGTGAATTCGATAAGAATGGTTATCTGAAGTGATATTTGGAAATAGAATAAATGTGAAAAAGTTATTTGAAAGAATAATATGAAATAAAACGTCCCATTTGCTTGGTCATATGTGTTGGGTACAATTGGCATGCCATAGGACAGCAGCGCTGCATTATCTGTGATGACTCGTCTTCTGGATAACCGAAGCGAGGATCGTCTGTTATCTGATGGGTGGTTGATTATCTGTCTGTACCCTCATAGGTGGTCTGATTATCTGTCTGCACCCTATGGGTGGTCTGTGCGGAGTCCTCTCGAGGACAAAATCCGCGTCTACATCTGATTCTGTTTCTGATCTGGTCAGTGTACCCTGCCTGAAACCAAGCAGATATTGGGGCTATATGATAAGATAAAATAAAATAATATCTGATGATTTCTGAAGAAATGATATGTAATCTGTAATCTGTGATATGTGATAATATAAGATAAAATAATATCTGATGATTTCTGAATAAATGATCTATAATCGGTAATCTATAATCTGCGATATATGATAAGATTAGATAAAATAATATCTGATGATTTCTGAATAAATGATCTGTAATCTGTAATATGTAATATATGATAAGGAAAAAAAATAATAATATCTGATGACTTGTGAATAAAGGATCTGTAATCTGTGGTCTGTGATATGTGATTTGTGAAATATGATGTATGATATGATTGTTGATCGGTCCTCACAGAGGAAATGATATTTTATGTTGAACGGTCCCCGCTCGGGGTAATTAACACGGAAGAATAGTATATGAAAATAAATGGTAAAAGGAGAAAAATGTGATACGAAATGATATATGATGATATGTGAAATCTAGAGAAACCAAAGCTATAAGATACAATGAAAACGTTGTATTATAGAAATAAATATATGAATATATTATCAAGAGACCGTAAGAGAAATATAACGAGAATGATATGACGAATATATATGGGTATCTGAACAGGTATGCTTTGGTGTGAAAATTATGAGGATTTGGAATATATATATATATATATATATATATATATATATATTGTAATAATAAGTCAAGATGATAAGGAAATGCCATTAAAAATGAAATCTCTGAAGAGACATGAGTAAGAATGTATGGAAAAGTTGTATGACAATAATACAAATAAGTTTGATATAATGAGTTTGTAAGTAATTTTGGAAATCTGCGATATTGAAATGAAAACAAGCAAAAGATTAAAAAGAAAATAATGTAGTTATTATAGTTACTATTGTCTTAGCTGAGAGAGTTGGATTCTGTAGTTTGGATATTGCTACTGGGCTTTCGAGCTCACTCCCCCTCTTTCTCCCCTGCAGGTTAGAGTCGACATTATGTCAGTGGTGTTGCGCAGCTTTGCATCTTTGGCGAGTCACTGGTGGTCAACTTGGATTAGTAGACGTGGCATGTTGTGTAATAGTTTAATCTTTAACCTTCCGCTGGATAAATGTTACGTTTTCAAATGTAATAGAATTTAATTGTGCTTTTAAGCTAAAAAGAAAAGGAAAAATTTCAGCATGGGTTTTTGATACTGAAACGTGACATCACTTGTTTGGTGGGTTACCAACCGGGTAAGGGGTGTTACACAACATGCTATGGTTGGCTGATATTTTTCGATTTTGGACTCCTGGGGTGTAATTTGCAAAGTTTTCGCAACTGGAGGGTGTTTTTGCAAAAGGTTCGAAGTTTGGGGTGCTTTTCGAGAATATAGGTTTTTGTGGGGGTAGGCTTGTAGAATCTGGGAACTGGCGGGGTCAATGTGAGAGATTCTTTCTAGTCGGGGGTCAATGTGTGATATAGGGAATTTTTGGGGTTTGAATGTGGGAAACCTGAAAGATGGAGGTTTACATCTGGGTTTTTGTTTTGTTGGGGGGGGGGGGGGACTTTGTGTTTTTTGAAACTAAGGCTGATTTAAATGGGGTCTGGGAAACCCTAGCCGTCGTGCCCCCTTTGCCTATGGGAACCCTAGCCGCTCCTCCTTCCCTTCGGTTACAGCTTTCGTCGGTGATTTCGCCGGCAAGACCACCAATTGGTGATTCATTACCTTCTGACCATGTCCGAGCCATGGAAATCGATGTGATTGGGGGCTTTTCTTCGGTTCGGATCTCTCCACTGCTGCCGGAAACGCCATTGCCGCCGCTGCCACCCGTCGGATTTTCGGCGTAGGAGGCGCGGTCTTGAGCTATGAAGGCTGAGGCTCGTCCGCCTCCCCTGCTCCCGCCGGCTCGACCTGCATTCCGGGCTTGCCTTGCCTTCTTCATCTCTTCCCACCACTCCGGGAACCCGTGAATGTGGAAACATATTTTTCTGGTATGCTTATTGCCTCCACAATGGCTGCAGACTAACTTACTTTTGTCTTCGTCCTTTAGGTTTCTGGATGGGTGATGGAGGTGTTGTGGTGCTCGACTTCGATCGTGTACCGCAAGCCCTACGCCGATTCCCGATTCCTTAATGTCTGGGTTGAGTAACTTCTCATTCACTGACTCTCGTCGGACCAACCCGTAAGCTTTCCTTGCCGTCGGAATAGGATCCATATTTAGGATCTCTCGCTTGATCTTGCTGTATTTTTTATCGTCTAGTGCCCACACAAACTGGTATAGTCGATGTCTTTGTGTGTGGTGGATGTACTTCTCAATGCTTGATGGGGTTTCCATTGGATTGGGATCCCTGGTATCGATCGAAATCCAGAAATCTTGGAGCTTCTGCCAGAGACTCTCCAGTGAAGATTCACCTTGTTTAATGTTATATGCCTGTCTATGCAGGTCTGAGATCTGGAATTGATCGGCGCCACTTCCATACGTCATGGCTAGACTATCCCATAAGTCGTAGGCCGTTTCGTATTGGGATACCTCATTCACGAGGCTGGCGTCGATGTTATTGATTACCCAATTAAAGCAGCAATCATCCCGCTGCTGCCACCGGTTGTAATCTGGGTCCGTTGGAGGGGGGGGGCTCTGTAACTCCATTTATGTGAGATGCCAGGCCTTTCCCTCGGATTGCTCGACTCATCAGCTTTGCCCATAACGGGTAGTTATCCCCGTTGAGTTTTTCTGCCAGGCGCACCTCGCCTAGTGATTCAATTGATGAAGGCTGGTGGGGTGGAGTTTTCTGAGACATATTTAGTCTCATAAGTTCAACAAACTGTTCTGCTGAAAGGGTTACGGCTATATTGGATTTGGGAGGTTTATCAGAATCTTAATCTGACATGTTGGTTGTGTTTTTTTTTCAGGTTCAAAGGGTCGGGAAAGGTATTTGAGACGATGTTGAAAGTTTTCTGAGTCTCAAACCCGGATAAACCTGCTCTGATACCATCTTAGAGATGGTAATCAAGAGTTAGGCGATTCATAGGGCAATTAGAAGTAATAAAAGAGCTTTGGAAGAAGATGATTCTTTGTATTTGATTGATTATTGTCTCTCGGTCATTCCCTCATTATATAGGGGAGATTACAATGTAAATTTGGTAAAGGATCATCTATTTCTAGACTATGTATTACACATTTATTCCATATCAATTTGATATCAATTTGATATCTTTCTCCTCTAATCATGCCCCTTCCGTATGTTATTGATTTGGTATGTTTGACACGCACCCCAGAACAAAAATCCTGAATCCGCCACTGACTTTCTCCATATCAGACCTCTGGTTCCAGGCCTTTCTTGATTGAAAGCCTGCTTATTAAGAGTTGATATAATACACTACTAGTTATGACGTAGAAGAGTGGATCTTACCATTTATTTAATCTTCTCCAGATTGCTTGTTAATTACAAATGTTGTTTGAACAACAGTTTCGAATCCTTGGCCATTAAGTCCCTTTTTAAACGAGTTCCGATTTTTATAATAGCATTACCCTTTCGTAGATGGTGAAGCAGTTCATAATGAACTAGTCGGATTACTATTGTGATATTGTAGTTTTGTCAATATCATGTTAATTATTTATAAATTTGAGAGACAATTGAAAGAAAGAGAATTATTTTTGTGAAGATTAGTATTTAATGGAGTAAAACTTTGAAGTTGGAATAGATTAGCTTATTTTAGAGCTTATATTTTTTATAGATGTAGAAGCTCAGCCCTGAAATGTCTCGTGCGTGCCGCCAACAAGAGCTTAGTGTAAAATTACTTAATAAAGTAATTTAGTATATAATTAATAAATTCATATGTTTAAGCAAGTATGTAGCGTTGGGCGTGGGCCTTTCTGGAAAGAAAGAAAGAGCGAATAAAAAGAAAGGTAAATAAATTTTGATAATATGGGGAGGTTGTGCTGAGATCATTAGTAGATATGTATGGCAACATTCAACAGATCTTTATATATACGACACAACAGAGGTTTTTAATTTTTATTCTTCATTGTTTCTCATTTCACTCTATTTTGGAACTCTAAATTTAACGTTGTTTGCATTAAAATTAATACTACTATTAAATAGGGTTTCAATAATGGTGTTGCGAAATTGGCTTGTGTTGTGCACAAGCTTGATCCACCACTATCAACTGAGAAGAAATGCGCATGTTAGAGGAACAAATTTTAACTTAATTCGGTGAAATGCTTGCTATATAAAAACAAGAATCCGATGGAAGTTAGAAAATATTTTACATTAAAATATCCTTTAACGATAACGATATAATATCAAATTGGTTACAAAATGCCAAGATGACACCTATGATTCCTTCCCTAAATCATAGTTAGGTAACATCAATTATGAGTGATTAATTTCAATTCAAATAAAAGTTATGAATGATTAATTTGTTTTGCCGGTTAGTATATTGTACTAACACATACAAATTTGAAGATTTCAAATATGTTCGCTATATGTCTTTGTTAGTTAGTTAAAATAGATAAATTTTAAAAGAGGAACTGGACAAAACGTCAAAACTTGAACTTTTTATTGATACCAAACAAATGGAGCTATTTACGAATGATTATGCTTATATACTAATCAAATTCAACCATTTATTTTGGGTTTTCACTCCGTTTTAAACTTTTATATACCAAACAAAACATTGAGGTTCAAATTGAATACAATATAATTAATTACCGTTCTTCATTTCCTATTCTAATCATTTGCTTCAAAGCTTAGTGATTGTTGGTCCACTAATTGAACCGTTATAAACAGTAAACAATCTATTGGAACTTTAATTAATCAGGATGATTTTCCATTTAATTAATCATATGTAATACGTTTACCTTGTAATTAAATAGCCCAAAAAAATATTAAATTGCATCCCTTTCCTAAAATAATTGCTAATAATTTCTCACCTAACAACAAGATTTGTAGTGGCTCAGATTAGGGGTGGGTCGATACGAGATATCGTATTGAAAACGTTGTATAGTATATCGTATCGAAAATATCGATATGAAAGAATTTCATATCGTTATCGTATCGAAAGTTTCGATATATCGAACTTTCGATATGGATAATATCAATATCGTTATCGTATCGATATTTCGATATATCGTACCGAAATTCGATATATCGAATTTCGGTACGATATATCTAAATATCGATATCGTATCGAATACCTGTATATCGAAAATTATAATTTCAAAACTTAAAATTCACACAAAAATTAATAAAACTTCAACACAATAAAATTAATAGTGTTCTTATCTCCATAATCAAAATACAACACAACCAAGAGCAATTAAATGGATTTATATATATTTATAATTTTAAATTTTAATATGTATTGAATTTCAATATTTTTCGATATATACGATATATATCGTATATTCGATATAAAACGATATATCGAAAATATCAATATATATCGTATATTCGATATAAAACGATATATCGCCCTATAAGGAAATTCATATCGTTATCGTATCGAAAACTTACGATACGGTATCGTATCGAAAATTATGATATATCGAAAATTAGATAATTTTTTGATAATTTTCAATACGATACGAGCGATATATCATTTTTTCGATATTTTTCCCCAACTCTAGCCCAGATGCCCCACCAACTTAAATGACAACTAAACCATTCAAACTTTATAAAGACAAAATTAAACTCCAATTGCTACTGCTCTCAAATGATAATAATGGCATCATTCGCTTACAATTTCATTAATCACTTTCACATTAACATGTACGTTACGATTAATTACAATTATAGTATATCGAAAATAAGGTTGTAATTACATCACTGAAACCGACCGCAATAGCCAACTCTATACACAAAAGCAACATTATATCGTGGAACTTTACATTCCCACAAAATCCTTCATTCCATCCCTCAAAACTCAACCAAAAATACGATTCAATAATCCCACAGATAAATCGGGCCTAGCCAAATCCGCTGCATGGGCATGGTACGAACGCGGATCCGGGTCGGAGGGGCGGGAAGTGGATCTTTGGAGGTCGAAACCGGAGCCTAAACCATCAAGGTACAAGCTAGAAGCATTGAGAAATTTACAAAGAGATCATATAAATTCCTCTACAAATTCTCTTCTTGATAATTACGAGATAAAGAGGATATCAATGGAGCTAAATCATTACATACAAGCTAGTCATGCTAAGCACCACGGCGGCGGCGACCCCCCCAAGGCGGCGTCCGATAATGTTTTCTTGAAAAAGAAGAATATGGTAAAAGGGTTTTGGTGGAGACATGTTCCGGCGTGTGGCTCATCGAGAAACGACGTTGTCGAGCCACGGCCGCACTTGAGGTAGGTGGTTTTCATACACATTGTTGATTACTTTTTACTTAAATGTGACATGTAGTGGTTTGAGTCAATTGTGATAGAGTCTTTAAATTTCTGTTTAGTTATCGATTTAAAAAAAATGTGTATAGTGGATATAAATAAGAAAGCAACTATACAATTGCTATAGTGAATTGCAATATGTGTTTACTTGCCCTTTGAATAGTGACAAAAGTGAAGAGATTAAGGAATGAGAATGGTAAATTGGGGAGAAATGGTAGTAGTATGAATTGAAAGGTATAAATGCAGACAGATAAGTGTCATTGTAATAAATGCTTTCAAAATATTTAAAGTATAGTATTCATGGATGATATCCTTTCGTGCAGTGTTCATTAAACGCTCTCTTTAATAACAAATTCAGGTAATATAAATGGAAATCAATGTTTTAAAAACCGGACCGGTAAACGAACCGGCGTCATTACTGGTTCACTGGTTCAACCGGTTCACTGGTCGAACCATTGGTTGAACCGGAATATTGTTTATATATATATATATATATATATATATATATATATTTATATAGTAGTAAATAATAAAATTTAATTAAATTTTTTATCAATAAATATTATAGTATTATACATTTAATAGTATTTCTATAGAAAACAAGTCTTGTACTAGTATATTAGAATATTTAACGACGTTAAGTTTAAATACAATAATAAATTATAATACACAATATTAAAAACTAGTATTAAACTCTATGTATAATTATAAACTCATATATTATAAAACATTAGTGATTGTAAAAGTATAATTAAAATATAAGAAATATATTATAATTAACAATTTCTTAAAAGAGTATATAAAATTAAAATGAATTATCTTAAAAGAATATAAAATTAAAAAGAATATATTTTTAGTGAATGATAGAATTTTATTAATTTTTTATCACCAAATATAATTAAATATATAAATTATACTAGTAGTAAGTTATTGTAAATAAAATTTTAATATTTATGTATAAAAATAAATAAGTTCATAGTATTATTTTCAAAAAGTAATGCGGCAAAATAATATTATACACAAAGATATATGAATAAAATAAATTAAAAATATATATTTAGTAAATAATCCTAGTATATAATCAAATAGTAGTAAACTTTTTAATATAATTAATTACATATTCTTAATATACATATATACGTATTAAACACGAATTATTAGTTTATATAGATAAAATATTTCGTGTTTAACATATGAAAATAACTTATGTTTATATTACTATCAAGAAGTCCTTGTGGTGTAGTGGTAGAATTGTTGGTAAGTTCACCGGGAGGTCTTGAGTTCGACCCCTATCAAGGCCAAAATTTTAGAATAAAATTTTGAAAAGCATTTGAACCGGTTTCCGGTTCCCGGCCAGACCGGTCCGGCCGGCCGGTTTCGGTGGTTCATGGCGGTTGAACAAGTCACTGGTTTTATAGTGCTAACTGGATCGGACCACCTACCGGTTCGCGGTTGAACCGGTCGAACCGGCCGGTCCGGTCCGGTTTTTAAAACATTGATGGAAATAGACGTATCATTCTACCTTCATATACATCTGAACTCTATTAATGTACATTTTATACGTAGGGAATAGTCGGACTGAAAATTAATGATAAAATAAAATAAGGAATCATGACTTCTGTCAGTGTGGAATATGCTTGAATTTTATGTGAAAATGTACGAGTTTAGATATTAAAATTTTATTTCCTATAAAATTCGGACCTAAGTTCACGAATTAATGATAAATGTTTGTGTTCTATGAATTAAAAATAATTTCTAAATAATATTTTTTTGGGAATTCCATATGTGCAAATGAGATACATAGATCATATGAAATTAAGTTAAATTTTTTAGGATTGTTTATACATGCTGCAAACTTTAAGCATTTAACTATGTATTTTATGGAATGGATGTATATAATTGAAGTGGAATGCATATTTTTATACTGGCTCAGTCAAATCTTACTACCACACAAAATAAGTCATGAATTAGTAAATTTCATAGTGTGTTTGTTGTTATAAACAATTTACTGAAGATTTTTTTTCTTAAAAGAGAATCAATTTTTTCCGGTAAATTAAAAAGTTTGATCAATTTGTTGCATATTCAAAAAAGAGAATCAATTTTTTCCGGTAAATTAAAAAACACATGGGCAGTGGTTCAAAACTCAAAAGTTTGAACCAGAACAAGCTACAAAAAGTAAACTAATTATAAAGCTCAAAACAAAATTTATTTGTTATCGAACTACTCCAAAAAAACTGATCCCCGGAATTCTGCCTTTGCCACTAAGAACTTCAAATAAGGATTGATTTATAATATTAGTACAGGTATTAAGATGACAACAACATTTATAATACAACATGCCACCAATATAATATTATTAGATTTTGAAATCGGATGGCTCACAGCCTTGGCAGGTGAAATTCAATTAGAAAAATGATATTTCATCGTGAAAGGGTAAGGCCATCCGAATGGCGCCTAGCGCACCGCCTAGCCGAGCGCCGGCGCTAGGCGGTCCATTGCAACCGCTCAGCGGATTTCGGAATTAAAAACCGCAGAGCGCTCGGCGGTTTAGCGGAGCTAGGCGGTGCGCTGGGCGATCCGCTCGGCGCTACTGCAGCGCCCGGATCGCCTAGCGCACCGCCGAGCGGAATTTTTTATTTTTTATTTTTTTTATTTTTGAAACACTATATATACGCGGTTTGCACGTCATTTTCATTCGCACCACTTGTTTTAACGAGTACTCTCTCTATCTTAATTTCTGTACAAGATCAACACCGAGAAATGGAGAACACCAACGAAGGTACTCCAGTGACGAGCGGGTCTCAAAATCTCCCGGTACCCGTGAGAGGTAGATGGGGTCCGATGCTAGGGTACTACAACATGTACCCGTGGCAGGGGATGATGCCCGGGATGGCAGCCGGGGGAAATATGCCGGCGTGGCAGAGGGTACCAGGGATGCAACCCGGTATGCAGATGATGTCGGGGTGGGCGCCCGGGATGCAGATGATGCCGGGGGGGGGGGCATGGGATGCAGATGATGCCGCGGGGGGAGGGGAGGGGGGACGGCGATGCAGCCACCGACAGGGGGGGTACCTGCGACGTAGGGGACGCCGGGGGAGGGGGACGTCTATCGCCCCAGTTTTGATTTTTCGACTGCTTCTTCGCACACATCGACCCCAACGGATGCGCAATTCACGCAATTTGCTGCTTTTTCCTTAGAGGAGTTGGGGTTTGATATTCTCGGAGTTCCGGATACTCCCGTTCAAACGGGGGGGAGCAGTGCAGGGTCGTGGCCCCCCAAAGAAGAAGGGCAAGGGGAAGAAGGTCGGGAGTCGTCGCAGCCGGGTGAGGACGACGGCTCGGTACGGAAAAGGTGGACGGATGCGGACGTCGCCTGTCCAAGGCGTGGGTGAGTGTTTGCGACGATCGTCTCCTTTCTAACAACCAGAGGATCGTCAACTTGTGGAGCAAGATAGCAGCAGCCTATCAGAGATTTTGCCCGGAGGGGAGGCGACGCAACGGGGAGGATTGCCGGAAGGGGTGGGACCAAATCAAGGCTGCTGTCTCCCGATTTTCTGGTTTGTACGCCAACGCCCTCCGCATGCAGAGCAGTGGCTAAACGGAGGAAGACTGTAGGAGGATAGCGGAGAAAGCCTTCCCCCAGCCCGGGTTGTATAAGGACTTCACCTACTGGAACTGCTATCTTGTGCTGAACGACTCCGAGAAGTTCCGAGTAGGTGTCGACGCTGGCTGGCCGAAGAAGCAACGACTGAACTATACCAGTGATTTCAGCGGCAGCAGCGGTGGTTCCCACGACCTCCCCAAGACGGCCCAGGAGGTCCCGACCCCTCGTTCGTTCGCTCGCCGAACTCGCCCGGTTGGGCCCAAGCGGGCTCAACGAGAGGTGAGGGTGGCAGCCGGGGGTTCACAGGAGGTCCAGTCGGCATCCTCCCTTGGCCAATCCACAGCGGATCTCAAATTCTTCGCGCGTCAACAAACGCCCAATCAGATGGTCAATACGATGGCCGAATGGCGGGCGGCGGTGGACCCCGTGGAGAAGAGTTTGCTTCAAACATTGCTCCTGAGCATGCAGGAGGATTTGGAGGCGGCACGGAGGGAGACCGGCGGGAGTAGAGGCGGCGGCGACGGTGGCGACGGAGGCGGAGGAGATGGTGGCGACGGAGGCGGAGGCGATGGTGGCGACAGCGACGGAGGAGACTACGACGGAGACGAGGAGTGAATTATTGTACTTTTTTTAAATTATTGTAATTTTTTTAAATTATTGTACTTTTTTTAAATCATTGTACTTTTTAAAATTTTAATAGTATTATTAATGTTTCCCGTATATGTCTCGTAAATTAAATTCCGTATATTGTGTGATTGTTAATTATTTCATTTTTATATAATTGTTATTAGTGATGTGGCTAGGCTATGGCTGAGCTATTTGCTTGTTTTGATGATGTGGCAGGAGGATTTTTAGTGTTGATGATGTGGCAGGAGAAGTTTGTGGGTAGGCTATGGCTGGACTATTCCTATTGTGGATGGCCTAAAGAGGGTAGATACATTTTGGAGCAGTTATTCTCATCCCTTATACATTAGGAAGGACATTCGGGAGGACAAGCCACTATTTTTTGTCCACAGTCACTTTTTTTTCCACATCTAATTTTTTTTGTCCACGGCAATTGTGGACACTTTGAAGCTACAAATCACATTTTTATCAATTGATTGTATATTTTAATTTAGAGTTAATTAAAATTATCGGATTGAAAATGTTTAGGATAAAATTGCTAATTTAATAAATAAAAATTGAAAACTAAATCTTCGTTGTATTACATGAAGGAAAAAATTGTACAACGAAAATTTTCGACATCACACAATTTCTTCATGCTGCGCTCCCTCCCCTATGTGCCCAAAGCTCTTCAACCAAATCGGCCTGGAGTTGGGTATGTGTTATGTCCCTGCGCATATCAGTGAAACGTTGGAGCAAGTATTCATTACTATGTTGTACACCCATTTGTATCGGCACAGAGGAAACACCGTGACTTGAACTAGCACCATCTTCCAGTGCCCAGCGCTCTGCAGCAAATCCTTCATCTTCTATTATCATATTGTGCAATATGATACTTGCATACATGATAATCGAGACATCACCTTCATGCCAAACTCGTGTCAGGCACCGTATAATGACCCATCGCGCTTGGAGCACACCAAAACCTCGATCAACATCCTTCCTATCACCCTCTTGTTTTCGCGCAAAATAGCCTTTCTTCAGACCAACCGGTTGCCGGATTGTCTTGACAAATACGGGCCAACGAGGGTATATCCCATCTGCCAAATAGTATCCCTTGTGGTACTGCTTGCCGTTGGCCATGAAGCTGATTTCTGGACCCTCCCCCCAGCACTCATCATTGAAAATAGACGATGACTGCAGAACGTTGATGTCATTGTTCGAACCTGCGACACCGAAATACACATGCCATATACGCATGCCATATCCCATGCATTGTACCACCTGCATAATTACTAGGAAAATTCAACATTCCTATTGTAAAGAAATACAAGTGAGTAAAAATTTCTCTCAACAAATGCCATATCCAAGCCCCAATATTTTCAACTCGACTCTATTAATTACCAACTATTCACTCGTATACACATGCATGGTTAATTGTAGTTTAATAAACATAATTGATTACCAACAATTATCAAGGTAGACGAACAAGCCTTGAGATAGGTCTTCCAACGGAATTTTCTCCCTCGCAACGTCCTCCCTACCATGGATCGAACCGCCTTCCCCTCCAATATCATTGTGCTTGGTCTTGACTGTTTTTTTCTTGAACGTCTCCATTTTGCTCCCATCCATTTCTCAAAAATCTGCTTAGGAAAATTGGTTCACGATTTAATGTTTTAAACTGTCTGTAGCATGATTCAACTGTCCGTAGCAAACATTTATAAATAAATTTTGGATTAAAGCTGATTAATCAATATATTCACATACAATTTCAAAACTTCAAGTGCAAACATCAAAAGTGAGAAGAATTATGGTTAATTAATGTGGTCACACAAAATTCATTCAAGATAGAGACATGGGGTGACAAATTACTCTACTTTAGCATAATTGCGATAAAAAAATAATTACAAGAATTGGTTTCTCCGGCAGTGGTGGAGCAGTAGCCGCGTTGGAACTGAGGGAAATCGCAGCGGCGCTGGAGAGGGGCAGCAGCCTAACACAAAAAAGAAAGAAAGATGGTAGAAAAGAGTGCTCAACAAATTCCTGAAATATCTCTAACACTATACTAACATAAAGTAAATAATTAAACTTAAATCAATTACTAAACCGATCGATGACATAAAAGATTCCTAAAATCTAGAACAAAATAATAATTAGAAATTAAATAAATAAATCACTAAGCAATAGAAGTAGGGGGCGCTGGATGAGGCGATGGAGGCGTGAAAACTGATAGGGCAACAGAAGCTGCATGCATAAAAACAATTGAATATAATCGTATTTAACAAAATGATTATTTATTATTTTTTAAATTTTAATTATAAAAGTGTTTATGATAAGGGAAGAATGAAATATAAAATCGGTATACTAATATCAAAATAATAAATCAAAATATACTTTTATGTATATTTGAACAAAATATATTTTACTAAGGTTTTGAAAATTTGAAAATTAAATATTGAGAATTAACTCATTTCAAGCAAATCCAAGAGGCTCAAATTAATTTGGTTAATACTTCAATTGGAATAAAGGAGCTGATATAAATAAATATTTTTTATATATTATAATTATATAGAAATAATATGCTATATCACTCTCGTTTGAATAAGAAAAAATTTGAAAGAGAACAGCCTAAAAAGAGTAAACTAATTATAAAGTCCAAACAAAATTTATTTTGCATTCTACTATAAAAAACTGACACCGGAATTCTGGAATTGCCAATATTCCAATAAGAACTAGTACAAATAAGGATTGATTTATGGTGTATAAAATCAGAATATAGTAGTATGTAATAGCATAGTAGTGAGCACCACTATCAATTAGTTAAAGTCTAGTACAAAACGGAATTTAATTTCAGTTAGAACATTCTCATTTTTCAGACAGGTGAATTTCTTATCGGCGATGGACAAAAGTAACATGATCTCCAAAAATACACCGAGCAAAAGGATGTAGAAAATGCATATATTCTTTAATCGGAAAAAAAAAATGTAAAACCTCCATACAATTCAAATTCCAGGTCTAATATATCATTATGTTACACATGATTCATTTAGTTTCGTAGACGAGATATAGCCTCTGCATGTCCACAATAGTATCTACATTGGTAACTTGACATCCTTGCTCACTTAATATAATGCATTTTGCTTCAAGCATCCACAGCTTGTGGGATGCATCTTTTATTAGCTCTTCCATGGTGTGAGGAACCCACATCCTAATTCCCCTTTTTCTTCCTTCTATAGGATCCCATGGAAGCACATCGCACACCTTCTTTGCATGCGTTTCCTCACGACCCATCTTTGCATGTTCTTTCCGCATCTGTAAAGACAATGTTGATATTTCAGATAATTTTACAAACAACGCGAACAAGAATGAATCAATCAACTTGTGTTACTTGTCTTTTGTTAAGATATTGGCTCCTGCCAACACAAGCATCTTTCCCATTAGATACATTCCTTGAGAGGCAGCTATGTGAAGGGGGCTTCGATGATCATAGTTTTTCAAGTTGGGATCCAAGCCATGGATCAACAACCTTCTTAGGAGATCCGAATCTCCTTTTGCAACCACTGAGCACAAGTAGTTACCAGCATTTTCAACTTTCAGTTTAGCCCCTTCTTTAGATAGTAGTGAAGCAACCTTGTCGTGTCCATTCTTGATGGCTTCGAGCAAGGGGGTGTTGCCAAAGTTATCTGTTTAACGAAACATAGTATGACACAATTGTGAACAGAAAAATGACCCAGTATAGTTATTTTCGGAGCTTACCTTTTGCATTGATGTCTACACTTTCTTGTATCAAGAACAAAGTGATTTTTTCGTGTCCTCTTGATGCAGCAAGATGCTAAGGAAAAAACATACCATTACAACACTATTTTATGACACATACCAAGATGCTGAGTTTTGGCCTCACAAACCATACATCAAACTATATTTTCGACCAAAACCTTATATATTGGCTTCATTGGGTGATGGCAGAAGCATTTTAAAGTAGATGCAGTGAGAAACTAACCATAAGATGCCAGAAAAAGTTTGAAATAACATAAAAAGAGGAGAATCAGAAAGTACATATGAAATACTAAGTTATTTAAGTTATACAACTATAAAGAAGCATAAAGTGAATGCCTAGTGCCAAATATTCATAAGTAATTGTTTAAACTTTAAACCATACCAGTATAAAATTTCATGTTCGGATCAGCTCCAGAACGGATTATGCTTTTAAGCTGATACAGGTCACCGTCAAAGACTGCATTATTCACTCTCAAAATAAGGGCAGCCCGTTGTTTAGAAACTTGGACCATAATATCCAACTTCGATTGTTTCAGACGAAGATTAGATTCTTTTCGCTGACATAACTGATTAGAAGAAAGACAAATATTAGATTAATTTCCCTAAAGACACTTTATTTATGCCAAGAGAGGAATCACAATGGCAGTCAGTTAATTACCTCCATCAAGTTAGTCATGACTTTCCGTCTATCATGGAAATATATCTCGAGGATATTGGAGAGAGTCTGTCTATCAATACGCAAGAGTCGACATTGTTCACGTACGCGTACAGTATAGGGCTCAGGAATTTGGTAAAGAATGGGAATATCTCCAAACGAGCTGTTATGCTCTAAGAGAGACACACTCTCTTCTAATCCATCAGCCCCTGTTCCAACCTCCTCCTGTAGAATATGACACCAATCAATCAATCTCATATCTAACAGGGAAATAAAGATATTTAACAAAATACAACATCATAATCATATCTAAAATATGTTTCATGGGAAAATACAAGTCCTATTCATCCTTGATGCAATCCTATGTATTTGCTAAAATATATCTATATGATGTACACCCCTCAAGGATATTACATGAATAAGCAACCGTGCCAATTTGAAAATGCTCAGCTCCTGTAGAAAAACCTTAGAGGAACTCGTGTATTAAAATATAAAAGATTTAAGAACAAGATTTAGGATGTTATACCAAGACACCTTGACAGACAAAATAGAGCTGATCCACAACGTTCCCTTCTTCCATTATGACTTCTCCTGGAAGAAAGAAATCCTCATGGACCCGAGTTACCTGCAAAGAGAGATATGATTAGCAGCAATGAATGATGAACAATTAATATATTTATATGCCAGACAAATTACAATTTACACATTAATGTTCTGGAATATCTTTGTTTATAAAAAAAAAACTGAATTGTTTGACATATTGTAGCCCACTCGTCGTGCCTTCGATTATTAAATGAAATTACTTGATGACAAACTCACAATTTCATTGATGAATTCTTGGGAGCAACCTTTGAAAATTGGGATATTTTCCACACATGACTGATACAAAGTTTGATACATCTGCAAAAAAAAATGACTGTCACTAAAAAGGCAATTTCCATTCACCAAGTGAAGAATTTATCTAAAACATGACTAAAATTAGTCAGACTGAATTTTATCATGTTCTCAACACAAAACACTTAAAACAATATCTGAAATAAGTAGTTTCAGATATCAGGACACTATCAACATTTATATAGGTATTTTTACAAAACAAAACAGGCTCTTAAGGAAAATCATATAGTTCAAACCATTTTTTTAGAATTTATGAATCGGCACTCTACAAGTCTACATTGTAAAGGTTCAGCAATATGACCAAATTCATAGTCAGCCATCAATTAACAAATAAAGGTGGAGCAATGATTTTTAAACTTGAGTTTGGCCCCATTATGATTCTAAAGACAAAGTATGAAGAAGCATATGTGTCTCTCTTTCTCTCTCTCACACACAATAGTAGATTTTACCATAGGCTATAATAGCATGCATTCCAAGTTTTCATCTCTCAAAAGATGATATCAACTGTCTGTATAAACTCAGTACACAGTTCCCAGATTCTTACTTGTAGAACAATGGCATCAGTATAGCTACTTCCATATTGCAATAGCGAGTGCCCTTTTATTTGATTACGTAATATCCTTCCAAGTATGTTTACAGTCATAGATTTGGTAAGATCACACATCTTGTCCCAATATCTGAATGTCTTTGATCCTTTCAAAATTGCTGCTGCAATGAAAGAAACATAGATTATAATGAATATCATTTACCTTATATTTTTAGCCAGTATATCTCCATAACTTGCACTCCACAAAAGAGAGACGAACAAAATAAATGAATCATTTCGCAAACATGTCATATGGTAAAGTTACTATATACTGATGACAATAATTTCTACAAAAGAGAGAAAAACAAGATAAATGAAACATTTTTAGATCACAAACATATCATATGAGAAAGTCACAATATGGTATTATGACAATATGGTGAAGGCAAAAGCTAGAGCATTATTCACATTCTTATGGGCTAGTAATTTTCTCATATCCCCTAAGTAACAACATGACAGACAAACACGTTATAGGAAAAGCTAGCCCCAACTAATATTTTCTCCATTGTAGCTGAATAAAACAAGTTGTCGTGCAAAATTAAATTTACCAACTTTATGAAAGAACTAAGTTTTGAGATACAACATTTTATCCATGGTTAATGAGAAGAGTAAAAAAGACTAACCTACAGTTGCCATGGTGACAATGGAAAAATAAATCGATGTGGTGTTACATATCCATATGTAATCACTTAGTTTCAAGCTCTCAATCCATGCGTAACCTTTCTCCTCTTCCGGGGGCGTAGTGGTTAGGTAGTAGAGGATGCAAGTTGTCGTATAAGTGCAGTAGAGTGCAATAGCGATAAGTTTCACTTTCTTCATGAAGAGGTAATTCATTCTGATGTACTTTTCCATCTTTCGGAAGTAATCTGTAAGTCTACGAACTCGTATCAGCCTAATTCAGAGAAGATACCTCACCTCTTCTTTTTTTCCACAAGCCTATTCAGATGTACATATTATATACATGTTATGAAGGTAACGACGTGCAAAAATGTTAAAAGAAAAGAGAGAATCAAACCTTGTAAAATATATATATATATATATATATATATATATATATATATATATATATATATATATATATATATAGGGACGTGCTCATTTAATAACCAATTCTTATTGCAGAACTACAAGCGCAGAACTACAATCCATGAACATTTTATGCACTTGCAATGAACAATGTGGGCACATGTGAACATGTAAATAATGTAAACAACTCTTATATATTATTATTTTTTGTTCTTAATTATCGTTTTTGTTGAATCGGGAAATTTGGACAGAACATGAATTTAGTACTTTGACATTTATCATCACTTCGATCCAAATAATTTTGGGATTAAAGGATAAACAAGCCGATTAATTAATATATTCACCCACAATTTCAAAATTTCAATCTGGGAATAGAAATCATAACTCAAACTTCGATCTAAGAAGAATTATGAATAATTAAGGTACTCACACAAAATTGATTCATGATAGAGAGAAGGGTAACAAATTACTCTATTTTAGCATAATTGCGATAGAAAAAATTACATGTAGGAGAGTTGGTTTCTCCAGCAGTCGTGGAGCAGAGGCGGCGTTGAAAGCGAGGGAAACCAGGGGCGGCGCTGAGGAGAAGTAGGTAAACCATGAATGAATGCTCTAAACCCGGGGCGGCGCTGAGGGGAAACCAGGGGCGGCGCTGAGGGAAACCATGAATGAATGCTCTAAATATACAATTATAAAAGAAAATACTTCAACATATTTTATCCCCCATCGAAAGTGAAACAAAAAAATTCAAGGATGTCTCTATAAAAAAGAAACAATCAAGAATGATTTTGTCACAAATCGAAAGTGAAACATAAAACATTCAAGGATGTCTCTATAAAAGAGAAACAACCAAGAATGGTTTCATAAATTCACAAGCCCATCAAATATCTATGGGCTATTATGAATTTCTTGTATTCATTTATTTGTAAAATTATTTTTAAGTATAAAAATCAATTTTTATAAATAAAAAGTTTTTTTTTAAAATTTTCGGTTGAACCGCCGGTTCATGCCAAAAACCGACGGTTTTGAACCGTCTCATGAACCGGCGGTTTTTGAATCGGAACCGGAACCGCCGGGACCCTTGGCGGGCCGGTTCCGGTTCATGCATATGATGAACCGTGAACCGCCGGTTCATGAACCGGAACCGGCGGTTCGGAACTGTTGTGCATGCCTAATTACATCCTTGTACAATATTTGCATCTTATATTTGTACTATTTTTTGTTTCATTAATTCCTAATTTAACAATGCTCGTAAATCATTTAAGTTTTCTGTTATTTATATATTGTTCCATCCATAATAATATAGTATGTCTTATTTAGGTGATAATACAAGATTTTAGGAGATGTTATTATGTTTTAAATGAATATATATATATATATATATATGAATATATATGAATATATATAGGGTCATGTTAAAGTCCTTTTCTATCATTAGATTTAAGTTCCAATTTGATTTGGATCATTGGATCTGCTAGATGAACGACCCGGATTTGATGATTAGTTAAGCATTCCGTAGTTCATTATTTGGTTTATTTCGTGCATTATGAGGGTGAATTAGTAATTTTATTATCTCAAATCTGAAGAATACGAGGAGCTGCGAGTTTAGCGGGATACACCCACAGCTTTCCATCTACCGCCTCATTCATCATAAACCGTATTTACTCCCACTTCTCTCTCCATAATCGTTCTCAAATTCCATCCAAACAGCAAAACCCTAGCCGCCAAAAGGGTTGTTTTCGGCGATAATTCTGAAGTTCAACCGGTTTTTCAGTCGATTTTCATTCTTCCTTGCTGTGCTGAACAATACTCCACCGCGTTCTAAGAAGAGGTAGGGTTTTCCGATTGTTAATGGACTGCTTCAATTTTCGAGTTTGAACAACCCTTTTCCAATATTCGCTAGTAACGCAACTCCCACACCACAATGCACCCGATTACCACCAATCAGCCGTATTTGTTAATACAGTCTAACCCCCTTTTGTTTGGTTGAATTTCTGCGTAGATCTTAAAATGACAAAACGAGGACGACCCACCAATTCTAAGCAATCCCAGCTAGAGGGTGAGCTCCTAGTTTTTTGTGCAATTCGAATTGCTTTGTATGTTTGGATTGTAATCCCACATTATTTTTGTAATTGTGTGAATTAATTCAAATATCGTATCCATTATTCGTATGGTGGTTGATTTTAATTGTATAAAATAATTCAATGTTGGCTTGTTCACAACTGTAATGGATATGCACATTATATGTGTATTTTGTTTTCCATCCAAATATCATGTACTCTGCATCATACAACTGGAGTTTGAATTTATCCAAGAATAGGAGTAACATGTATATTTGCATTCCATGTTATGATAAATGGTGTACAAAATCAGTTTGTTCATTACTTGATATAAACTCTTCATTATCTGCCAATGTGACTACATTATTTTCATATGTGAATGTAGTTTGCTCATGTCTCTTTTAAAGTGTCAGATAACGAATGTAATATTTGTATATTCATTTAATCATATAGTCTATGCATTATTTTAATATGTCAATGCATTATTTTTCCTATATGTGTACATTGTGAATGTTATTGATGTGGTTTTAGATTTTGAAAGAGTAAATTGAAAATGTGTTTGTTCATTACATGTCAACATCTATTCATTATTTTACAAATGTGACTACATTATTTTAATATGTGAATGCATTATGGTCATTTCTGTTTAAAATTGGCAGATAACAAATGTGATATTTGTTTATTCATTAATTCATATAAACACTGCATTATTTTCAGAGGGTGGTCATTGTGGAGATAGTGGATGCAGAGGTGTATTTGTCATTAATAAAATTAGTTTGTTCGTTAATTTGTATTCTATATATATCTTGCATCATGCATCATGCCAGTGTTAGGATTGCATTATTTGAATATGTGATTACATTATTTGCTTATGTGATTGCATTATTTGACTATGTTAATGCATTATGTTGATTTCTGTTTTAAACTGTCAAACATTAACTGGAAAATGTTCATAACTAGCCTGAATCTGTACATTATGTAGCTATTTCTATGCATTATTTATCTTGTTTTATGCATCATTTGACTGCTGTTGTACATGAGTCTAAGAGTGAATGAAATATTTTTATCTGTTCATTACTTGAGTGATTTTGTTCATCATTTGGCTATTTGAATGCATTATTTATCCTGTTTTATGCATCATGTGACTGCCAGTAGGAATTGCCCAAAAATTCTGGGAGCGAGTATCAGAGGCCGGGACTAGTACAGCTCTGGAAGAGACGGAGGATAAGAAACCAAGGGGTAGGAACGTCGACCATCTGTAATTTCGACGAACCCCTACCGAGTTTCTGAATTGTATAAAGAGTTTAACTCCACGACAGAAGGAAGCCGTCACGGAACTTGTACATGAGTCTAACAGTGAATGCAACATTTGTACATTATTTAGCTATTTCTATGCATTATTTATCATGTTTTATACATCATTAGATTGCTATTGTACATGAGCCTAAGAATGAATGCAATATGTGTATGTTCATTACTTGATTGATTCTGTACATTATTTGGCTATTTGAATGCATTATTTATCTTGTTTTATACATCACGTGGTTGCTGTTGTACGTACTAGACCCTAGCCCCTAAGCTTGTTAAACCCTTAGGGAAAACAAGGAACGTGCGCCAAACATCGAAACACGGCACACCTTAAATGAAACGGGGCTGGATATATGTTCATTACATATCATAAATAATGCATTACAGAAACTAAAACCACACATTACACTACATAATATGTACATTATGTATATCTGTTTTAAAAAATGCCTACGCGCTATGCATGTGCAACCTCCGAGGAATTACTGCAGCTCGTGTATTTGGACAACGTTTTTTAGACTTAGCACATACTACACCCTAGCCCCTAGGCTTGTTAAACCCTTAGGGAAAACAAGAAACGTGGGTAAAACATCGAATCACGGCACAACCTAAACTAGGGGCTAGGATAAATGTTCATTACATACCACAAACAATGTTCATTATAGAACCTAAACTAAACGGGTAAGGATAAATGTTCAGTACATACCACAAACAATGCGTTACAGAAACTAAACTACGCATTATACTACACAATATGTACATTATGTATATCTGTTTTAAAATATACCCACGCGTTATGCATGTGCAACCCCAGACGAATTACTCCAGCTCGTGTATTTGGATAACGTTTTTTAGACTTAGAACATACTACACCCTAGCCCCTAGGCTTGTCAAACCCTTAGGGCAAACAAGAAACGTTCGGCAAACAACGACACACGGTACAACTTAAATTATAATATTGTCAAGGAGTTGATCGAATATTTGTTTGTTCATTACTTGGTATAAGCTGTTCATTATTAGGCGATGTGATTACATTATTTGCCTATGTGCATGCATTATGTTCATTTCTATTTTTAATTGTCAACAACCAAATGGAATATTTGTTTATTCATTACCTCACATAATCTCTGCATTACGTTCATATGTTAATGAATTATTTTCTTATATGCATGAATTGCTGTTGGTCATTGTTGAAATAGCGGAGACAGAAGTTTTATGCTCATTAAGTAAATGATTTTGTTCATTAATTTGTATATTTGTATTCATTATATGTCATGTATCATGCATCATGTCAAAGTTTTTTTATATTGTCAAGGAGTTGATCGAATATTTGTTTGTTCATTACTTGGTATAAGCTCTTCATTATTAGCCGATGTGCTTACATTATATGCCTATGTGCATGCATTATGTTCATTTCTGTTTTTAATTGTCAACAGCCAAATGGAAAATTTGTTTATTCATTACCTCATTTAATCTCTGCATTACGTTCATATGTTAATGAATTATTTTCCTATATGCATGAATTGTTTTTTCTTATGTTTTATATAGTCAAAGTGTAAAGGTATCAATTGTTACATTGTTTGTATTATAACTATATATAATTGCATTATATGAAGTATACTATACATTACCAAACACAAAGAATGCATTATATAATCATCCTTAAACATTACATTTATAATATCGTCCAACTATGAATTCAATATTAAACCAGACACTATACGAATGGCTCCAATTCGCGGACATACATACATGTCCCTCGCCACCTCCTCGACGCGGCGGTTTTGATCCATGACGGGCGCCATGAGCTCTTCGTTGATCACGCTTCTGATGCTGTTCATGTTGTTGTGATTCTTCGTGGAAACGTCGCGATTTGGTGATGATTTGTTGCTGATTTCTGATTGTAGTGATTTGTGGCGGCGATCGTCGTCGACAATCACGCTGACCGGATAGAATCTCACGAATCTCTTTGCGCCGGCGGAGTGGTTTCCTCAAGAATTAAACTAAATCAGGAACAAATTTACTAAGAAACTGCAATAATCCTCGACGGAGGAAATCACGCCTCATTCCATAACTAACTACAATATAGAATATATATTTTACCCTTATCACGTTAACAAAGCATGCAATCTGATAATTATATTAAATTATTTAATCCATTGGATCAGCTTAAATACACGGTGGAGATTAAGAAGGAGATTGGATTAAATAGGTGAAAAGGATTTGAATACAATCCTATATATGTATATATATATATATATATATATATATATATATATATATATATATATATATATATATATAGGGTTTTGATCTATGTCAAACTGGATTTAAATACAGAAACGCAGAACAATATCATAATTAGGGCACTTTTAGGTCATAATTAGGTAATTTGTAGGTCATGCTAACAAAGCATGACCTAAAACGATCTTAGTATGACATTAAATCCAAATATTATAATATGACCTAAAATTGCTTAATTATGACCTTCCGTGTTTTTGGTTAATTATTGACCATTAGATCATCTAATCCTAGGGCTGAGATTTGGTCTGCATTTCTGGATTTAAACACATACTTATTTTGATCATCTCCCTATATATATATATATATATATATATATATACATCCCTAGGGTAGTGATCTATGGCAAACACCTCTTAACCAAATAACTAGAGAACAAATAATAGCCACAAGATCAAAAAAATCAAGGGCTAGTATTAATTTTCGAATTTAATGAGATATTAGTTCCCTCAATCACAAATTTACTCCACAATAACAAGGCGGGGGTATAATTGTCATTGCAGCCAAATTACGTCATTGAAGAAGAAGAGCTCACGGTATTCAACCATGGCGAACAGAAATCCTCAGCCCTGTCAATCGACTGATAATCATGATCCAAGTTACTTCACCAATCCATTTGTTGATTTTCGATGCAAAGCCAAAATTGAAGTTCTAAATTTCGAGGATCTGGTAGTTGAGGCGGAGAGAGAGAGAGAGATTGCTTTTTGGAGGCGAGGTGGTAGTACTTCTCCGTTGCTTTCCAACACGCGGCGACGGATGGTTGCGATTGCGAGGGAGAGGAAGGAGGGAGAGAAGTGATGAAATCGGCGACGATTGCGCGCTGAGAAGAGGTGAATTTGCCGTACCAAATTAGGTTGGTGGAGATTTTGCCGTGGAGGAGAGCGCCTTTGTGGTATTTCAGGAGCTGAGTTTGTGTGTCTTCGACTAGAGAATTGGGGGTTGCTGCTCGTGAAGCGAAGGTGAGATTTAAGAGAGAGAAAATAGCTAGGAGCTTTAGAATGGTGGAAGCCATTGGAGAGTGAAGTGTGAGATTTTTGGAGAGAGAGAGATGGGAGATGTTCCGTCGGTGGATGTGTAGGCTTTCAACAAACAAGTAGAAGCGTTTACCAACAAGTTCAACCAGGATATGAGATTGCAGAGGCAAGAGTCTGATCAGAGGTTTTTAGATATGATCAAACGATGACTCTAATTGATCTGCCTAGCTAGCTTGTGTTTTGATTAATGAACATTGTTTTTTGCTTGTTTCATGTAAATCTTGATGGGAATTGTAGATGTAGTTGCAATGTTTAATCTTTTCATTAGGTATGTAGTTGCTCTCTTTCTCTAAAAACATAAGATGTGTAAAAGAAGCTGGTGGGTGGGACAGTGACATTCCAACACAGCAGAGATTTCATAATTCTTCATTTTGATTACTTACAATTATTACTTAAAGTTAAACCCCACATTGAAGTAAAATCATGCTAAGAGTGATGTGTTTTGTAAACAAGAGTGAAGTAAAATCATGCTAAGAGTGATGCGTTTTGTAAACAAGAGTGAAGTAAAATCATGCTAAGAGTGATGCGTTTTGTAAACAAGAGTGAAGTAAAATCATGCTAAGAGTGATATGTTTTGTAAAACAAGAGTGAAGTAAAAGCATCCTAAGAGTGATGTATTTTGTAAACAAGAGTGAAGTAAGATAATGCTAAGAGTGAGGTGTTTTGTAAACAAGAGTGAAGTAAGATAATGCTAAGAGTGATGTGTTTTGTAAACAAGAGTGAAGTAAAATCATGCTAAGAGTGATGGGTTTTATAAACAAGAGTGAAGTAAAATCATGCTAAGAGTGATGCGTTTTGTAAACAAGAGTGAAGTAAAATCATGCTAAGAGTGATGTGTTTTGTAAACAAGAGTGAAGTAAATTTATGCTAAGAGTGATGTGTTTTGTAAACAAGAGTGAAGTAAAATCATGCTAAGAGTGATGGGTTTTGTAAACAAGAGTGAAGTAAAATCACAGTAAGAGTGATGTGTTTCGTGAACAAGAGTGAAGTAAAATCACAGTAAGAGTGATGTGTTTTGTGAACAAGAGTGAAGTAAAATCATGCTAATAGTAATGTGTTTAGTAAACAAGAGTGAAGTAAAATCGTGCTAAGAGTGATGTGTTTTGTAAACAAGAGTGAAGTAAAATCATGTTATAACTAGATAAATTTGCGGTGACCTGTCCAATAAATGGGATTTCTTCTTCACTCAAAATCATTTCAGTTACAAAAAGACTCGCAGAAGAAAGGCACAAATCTACAGTTTCCTTCCCTCAAAGGCAAAGAACACACACACAGACACAGATGTCCAATTCATTTTTTCCATCCAATTTCTAATCCCCAAAAAAATAAAAATGAAAAACATCGAGATATGCTACAGCGAGCACGCAATCAAAGTCTCGGATTCATACTGCTCCGGCGCATCACACCACACCACCAACACCTCATCATCTCTCTCCGCTCCTCCTTCAATTAAAACCTCCGTCGCCTCAATTTACAAAGTCAAACTCTCGAACGAGAAGCAGTTTCTAATCAGAATCAGCTGGTGCACTCCGAATCCCGCCCTTCTCCATCACCATCTCCGACCACCCATTTTCCGCGCCAAAATTGAGCCGAAACTTCAAAATTCCCCGCCGCCAAAGGGGATCGGAAGAAGAAAGAAAGGATCGCAGATTTGGAAGATTTCGCGTATTTGATCGCATGTTTAAATTCAGATAGTAATTTCCAAAAATATCCTCAGCATATTTTATATTATTAAAATAAATAATATTTGTTCCATTAAGATGTGTGGCTGAGATTTATTCTCTAGTTATACACTTAAAAATAGTTATATCTTGATCACTATCCTACATCCCTATATATATATATATATATATATATATATATATAGAGTCCCATTATTCACAAATCCACTCTTAAAGACCGAACCACCGAACCATACCAAATTAGGGTTTTTAGATCTAGTTTTTTATGGATGAGAGACACAAATTTATCAATTATTTTCGCCTTCATCACGAGCCTATTTTAATTCATCCGAAGGTAAATAAGTCATACTAACATGTTACGAAGATTTAACTTCATTCCAGTAGGTTTTTACTTCATTCCAGTAGGTTTTTACTTCATTCCAGTAGGATTATTACTTCATTCCAGTACGTAAATGCAGTTTCGCCGTCGCGTGTCGTTCTCTCTCTACTATATCTATCACCACCACCACAACGCTGATATGGTGTAATAAACACATGGAATGATGTAATAAATTATTGGAATGAAGTATGTGTAGAAGCATTTGAAGTCCTACTGGAATGAAATAAAAACCTTATCCAATGAAGTAATAACGTTTCTGAATGAAGTAATAAACGCACTTGAATAAATTGCATATTTTAATGTAAATAAAGTAAAAACTCAGGTCAATGAATTCAAATTAAACATATGTTGAATCATTTCAAAACCTATTGGAAGAAAGTAAAAACATGTTGTAGTTTCAAGGTATTACGTACGGAATGAAGTAATAAACCTATACAATGAAGTAAAATGGGCTTGTAATGAAGACCGAAAATTTTACACAGCAGCACATCTCATAAAAAAACTAGATCTAATGGCACAGATTTGGTCTCTAGTTCGGTCTTTAAAATTGGTTCGACATTGATCACAACTATATATATATATATATATATATATATATATATATATATATATATATATATATATAGATGGTCTTGTTAGGTTGAGATTTTTCAGCTTAATTAAGAATTGAGATTAATTTTCAGCCACATTCACAACATTTTCGAAATGTCAATTGCAAGTAGATTATGTCAACTCGAGGTATTATCGTCAATAGCCTGCACATTAAATGTTAATAGTCTGCACATCAAATGTCAACAACTTTAGTTGACATTATATATATATATAGTTGACATGAATTGTATATGTTCTTGACATTATATGTGTGTAGTTGACATGAATTCTATATGTAGTTGACATGGATTGTACACATAGTTGACATTTTTTTTTTAAAAATTAACTTCATATATTTATATCATATATATGAAGGAGGAAATTACAAATCAACTCCTATAACAAGGAGGAAAGACAAATTACGCCACCCAGGGTTCGAACTCGAGACCTCTAGCCGCCTTCACCGCCTTGGTCCCTTGCGGCCGACGGCACCCACTGGAGGAGCCCCCTGCATCGGTGGTCGTGCCCTCAACCTCTTGTGAGGCGTTGCCTGACCCGCCCTCACTAGACGAGTATTGGCCACCCGCCGTGTGCTTCATGCGTTTCGAGCTCGAGCTCGTGCTGGACTGGACACCGCCAGCCAACCTTTTAACGTCTTTGACCGCCTCCCAAACATCGACATGTTTGAATTCTTTGTCGTTGTCATCAAAAAAGACTCGAATAGCCGCTCTTAGAATGTCGGCTCCACTGGCTCCGCTTTGGTAATTCGCCGCTTCATTCTTGTAGATCCCGCAAAATTTTTTGACATCTCTGTCGACTCGGTCAAAATGACTGCGGAGCATCTTCATGGTGCGGCAGCGGGACCCCTTTGGCTTGTTCTCGTTGTAGGCGTCGGTGACCTTTTCCCAAAAATACTTGCGGGTTTGTTGATTCCCGACGATGGGATCGTACGAGACTCTGACCCAAGCGTTGAACAGAGTCATCGTGTCTTTGCGGCTATATGGTTGACGGCCCTACATCCTCCTCCTCCTCTTCCTCCACGGCGTCGAATGCGCGACCTCCAGAGCTTCCACCGGAAAATCCTCCCTACTTTGGGATAATCCCTACTGCGATTGCCATACCTCGGGGCGGAGGGACGAGAGTATGCATCCACATCAAAATAGGGTAGTTGGTACGCCGCCGCCTTCGATGAACCGGAACCGGAAGCACCCAAGACATTGTACATGCCCCCCAGTCGCCAAACGTGTTCAAGTCATAGCCGCCGGAGCCGCCAGAGTTTCTGTCGCCGGATATTTTGAGATGAAAATTGGAGAGGTGAGATGAAAATTGGAGAGAAAAGAGAGATGAATTGAGAAGAATAGATGTGTGTTTGTGTGTATAATGAGAATGAAAGAGGAGTATTTATAGAATAAAAAAAATTATCGTTCAACGGTAATATTAGCGATTTTTAATTTTTATTTATTTTTATTAAAATCAAATTAAAAAAATATTATTTATTGCGTCAGCATGACGACGCTCACTCGCGGGCCGGCGAGTGGGCGTCACGGACGAACCGGAGCTCGCCACGTGGCCAACGCGCGTGGCAAGCTGTCTCGCGCGCTGCCTCTCCGCGGCGAGACGCCCGCCGAGACGAGACTGAGATGGATGGCTGCATCGCCGTCTCATTGTCGTCTTATCTCTCCCAGACGAGATAGAGACAGCATCGAGACACGATGCGGATGCTCTAAAATTCATTAGAAAAATCATCTATATACTTCATGAAGCATGCT
The DNA here is from genome assembly GCF_004379255.2 of Salvia splendens. Lineage (NCBI taxonomy): Eukaryota > Viridiplantae > Streptophyta > Magnoliopsida > Lamiales > Lamiaceae > Salvia > Salvia splendens. The sequence continues at coordinate 21,065,752 of NC_056052.1, forward strand.
TTTCACTAAGTACTCTTTCTATCCCATTAAATATGAAACGTTTGCTTTTTCACACGTGTTTTAAGAAAATGATACTCCCTCCGTCCCATAATAACTATCATTTTTTTCATTTTGGTCTACCCCATAATAATTGTCACACTTCATTTTTACCATAAATGGTAAGTAGGCCTCACATTCCACTAATTTACTTCACTCACAATTTATTATAAAACTAATATAAAAAGGGATATTGGCACCTAATATCATGGAACTTTCAAAAAGTTGAGTTTTTTCCCACGAACTTTAAAATTGGCAAATAATATCACGGACTTTACCCCGAGTTTGTTATTTCCCATCAATGAAAAAATTCTGGCAAATAATATCATTTTTTCGTAATTTCTCGACAACAACTTCGAAAGTTTCAAGATTTTCAATCTTTAAGAATGGTTTTTCTTGAAGCACACCCTCCAAATCTGTTCTTCAATATATTAATATAGCCGGAATTTTTTCACTGGTGGGAAATAACAAACCTAGGGTAAAGTTCGTGATATTATTTGCCAATTTCAAAGTTTGTGGGAAAACTCAACTTTTTTAAAGTTCCATGATATTAAGTGTCAATATCCTATATAAAAAAAGAGTTTCACATTCCACTAACTTTTCCAACCTACTTTTATTTAGATTCCTTAAAACTCATGCCAACACCAAGAATGACAGTTATTATGAGACGGATGGAGTAATAAATAGTTAAAGTTGAGAAAAAATAAAGTAAAAAAGAGAATAATGTATAGGAAACTCTACTCTACATTATTCTCTCTCTTACTTTATTTTTTCACCACTTAGTAAATCAACAAATAGTTTTAAATCTCATACTGTAACAATAGATTCAAATTAGTAATTTTAGCTTGTAGCTGTATAAAAAATTTGTCTTGGGCAACAAATATGGCTTGTTGAAGCTTAGCAGCTGGCACTATTATTGGACGGACATGGCCCAATGGAATATATTCTTTTGCTATAATTCAACATTTGCTGCTTCACTCACCACTTCCCCGTCAACAACACAACAGCATGTAATCAGAATAATATTAAACCAACATAAAAAAGAAAATAACGTATCTCAGTTGATCCATATAAAACATCTGTTGATATCACAACAGAAATTTTGAAGTACAAAAAGAGGTAGCAAGCATCTTATAGATTGCAGTTGCATTGCCATTTATGAGCAAAACACTATGGCATAGTGCAAGGCATTACAAGGTTACACGTTCTCTCTCACAATGAATATTAAAAGAAGATTTGAAATGGCATGGTTATTATAACTGCCGGGACTACACTCATTTCTTCAACAAGGCACTGCACTGCGCCATGATCTTCGACGCCCTGGTAATGGAGTCGGTCATATAGAAGTTCTCTACAGCAGCTGTGAAAGGAGCAGCATCGGGATTCTCCTTGACTTCCGGTCTCAATGCAGAAGTTGAAAATACAGCAGGCTCTCTCTCGTCAACGTGCAATAGGTTGGGTGCCACTGTACTTATTCGGGATCTGATTGCATTGAGGTTGTTGTAAGGTAGCGCAGAACCTGCCACCTCAGACAATGCTCTAATGATTTTCCAGTCATCTCTGGAGTCACCAACAGTGGGGACTGCAGGTACTGTAGTTTGAGCACACCCCTCCGTGTTTGAATATGTGCCTTCTTTTTCAGTGAAGGCAGATGCTGGTAGAATTACATTGGCACGATACACACCCCGATCACCATGGTGGCCTTGGTATACCACGAAGGCATCATCAGGGGTTCTGTCCAAATTAACGTCATCTGCACCCATCAAATAGACAAACTTGGCAGATTCAATGCTTTTTTCTGATTCTGCTACAAGTCCAAGGTCCAAAGCAGCAGCTTGGGCAGCATTAAGCAACAAAACATTGAGTCCATTCCATTCAGGCCTGACACCGTTTATTTTCTTGGCAATGGTCTCAACAACTGAGAAAATTGAATCCTTATCGTTCCGTCCAAAAATCCCTGCACCAACAATTATGACAGGGTTTTTAGCATTGGATAGGGAAGAGTAAAACGGATGCCGTCCCTCAGCAAGTTCAGTCAGTGTTTCTGGGCCTGTTCCCAAATGCTCGTGAGCATAGTTTAAATCGGCTGGAGGGCCCACATAGCCAACCTTAGCATTAGTTGCTTTTACTGTTTTGCGAATTCTGGCATTCACCATGGCAGCTTCAACCCTTGGCTGAAAGAGAAAAATTGCCAGTTTGGGGTGACGAATAAAAGAGTGTCCCAAAGAACTTTACACAAATATAAACATGCTACAACAAAGAAAAACAGACACTGTATATGCTATTTATTTAACTTATACTCCCTCCATCCCAAAAAAATACTCTTTCCATTCTGGTCCGTCCCTTAAAAATAGTCCACTTCTATATTTGGTAATTTCGTTCTTTCTAATGAGATGGGCCCCATTCTCCACTAGCTTACTCCAATAATTTTTTCTTTCTCTCTCCTACTTTACCAATTATGCATTAAAACCCGTGTTGTCTCAAATGTCTCTATTTTTATGGGACGGAGAGAGTATGAATTAGATCAAAAAGTTATAAATCTACCTCTTCATTGATACACATCAACATTAGCTTCTACTCCCACCTTCCACTAACTTATTCCACTCACATTTCATTTAAAACTAATATATACAAGTGGGACTCCTATTCCACTAACTTTTTTCCACCCACTTTCTTAACCTTTCTTAAAACCCGTGCCGCCCATAAATGGGACTCCTAATGGCGGACGGAGGGAGTATTTATTAGGGGGCACAGGTCATTCAGTGGCTAACTGTTTCTGTTCTCAATAATCATAGATCATACTTGACTATATTTTTATATCATAGTACATGTTACCATCTTACTTTTTACATAATCCCATTAATCCTGACCAGGAACTACCCACTTCCTCAACATGGAGGTATAGCTTGCAGCTAAAGTGCCTTCTAAAAAACCATTATGAACTAAGATCGAGTATCAAAGACAAATTCAACTATACATTACCACTCTACAGTGAGACATTATAAAGCATGACCTATCATTAGACTGACTCTGAGTACTTCAATAAAGGTTGATCATTTATTAAGAAATGCTGCTTCAGAGTAATTAGCCGTCAATACCAATGAGCAATAAAATTTACCTGTGTACCAACTAGGAGAAAAGCATCAGCTTTCTCCAACCCACTAATGCTAGTGTTCATAATATATCCAGATCGCAGGTCAGCATTTGGACTCGGGCCATTTCCTTCACACCAAATCTTATCTGACCCCATCTTGTTCAAGAAATCCTTTAGTGCCATCATAGATTCAGCATCTGACAGCTTACCAGCAACCCCAACAATTTCTTCTGGTTCAACTTTGTGGATTGCTTCTGCAACCACTGCAAGTGCATCGTGCCAGCTCACAGCCTTAAAGCGCCCATCTGCACCCCGAATCATTGGATCATTTAGCCTTTGTCTCTTCAGGCCATCATAAAAGAAACGGGTTTTATCTGATATCCACTCCTCGTTGATGTCCTGTAGACATGCACCAAATTGCATACAACAAATCCAATCACACGGGAAAACAATTGAAATGAGTCAAACATAAATGAGGAAAACATAAAATTAAGGACGCAGAGACTGTTAAGACGTGCATGAGGATGTTGATGAAAAGAAGACAATAAGTCTTTCACATTTGAATGTTCATGATCTGCTACAATGCCGATGCGTGCAGCCTAAACTTGATCTTCAGTAGCATAAATACATCTGAACTTTGGCAGCATTAAATTCTCATAATAATTGAGAATTTGAGAAGTTATTAGCCACAACTTGGCAAAGCCATAATCTAAGTTTTTGGTCATCGTTATAAAAACATAAAACAGCTTCATAATCAAAATCCAATAAGAACAGAATGAAGAAAATGAGTCTAACTCTTCTAAGATGTAAAGAACAGATATAGCTTGGGCACACAATGGGTATCACATCTAACCTCATTCAACCGGGGAACAATTCGCATGACCTCAGGACCTCTACTATCGATTCGAATATTTGAACCAACCGCATCTGTTATATCAATGCTTTCGGTTCCCTTTAGCTCCCAATTACGGGCTTTAAAGGCAAAAGGCTTTGATGTCAGGGCACCTACGGGACAAATATCTATTACATTGCCTGACAATTCACTGGTCATAAGTTTCTCAACATAAGTTCCAATTTCTTCTCCACTGCCACGGCCCAGCATGCCAAGATCAGGAACGCCAGCTATTTCTGATGCAAACCTCACACACCTATTTGATAACAAGCCCACATGTGAATAACAGTCAGTTCAAAACAATCAACAATAATTCCAGTTCCACATCTTTATGTGTCAGGCAAAATGATTATCACAGATAACATTATCGAAAAGTGAAGAGGCAGGGAGTACAGAAAGATGAACACACTTCAAAAACAAGACAAAAACTTTTTCAGTTAAAGGACATAATCACCTAGTAGTTTATTCTCATAAAAGCCTTTTATATTATAGAACAAATTTATCACTTTTGACCTAACAAACTTGAAATAGTTGTTCTTCTTTACATATAGAGCCACATCAGAAAATTTCAGTCATGAAAATGGAACTAGTCATAAACTGCAATCTATCAGGCAAACTACATAAAACATATTCCAATTTCACAATGACAGTCAGTCAGGACTCAGCAGGCACTTCCTATAAAAAAGATAAGAAAATTAGCTAATACTATGAAGCTAGTTATTTTAGGCATCATGATCCCTGGCAGAAAGGTGTCTTCCTCACGAGATTTATTTAGATATCCAACCAATCAGCTTAGTGTGTTTCTCAGGTTTTCTGCTAATGTAGATGAATAATACAAAAAACTGCCACAAACTATTGACTTAATATTCTTATTGTGGTTCCAGTTCTCATTTTTTTACTCAGTACAGTGAAATATTTGGCTCCCGCACCTTGAGAAAATATATAGAGAAATTTTGAAAATTTAGTTGAGACTATACAGCAAACCTAACTGAAATGATAAGTGCAAATCAATTGGCACCTGGTACACTGGATACATCGAGTCATCACTGTCTTAACCAGAGGGCCTAGGTTCTTATCAACTACTGATCTCTTAGTTTCAGTAAAACGACCACGATCAGAACCAAAAGCCATCGACTGATCCTGGAGATCACACTCTCCACCCTGGTCACAGATTGGGCAATCCAGTGGATGATTCATTAATAGAAACTCCATTACTCCTTCCCGCGCCTTCTTTGCGAGTGGGGTATCTGTCTTGATTTTCATTCCTATGGGACAGATAGTGAAAAGTTATGTCAAGAAAAACAGATTAACATTGGAAATTATAATGTGATAAATGATTAAAATGTCAGCACCCATCCTAAGCACCACACTATTTAGCCACTCGAAATATAGATAATTCCTTAAGCAAGATCTTCTCTATTAATTACAAAGAATCACATTGCAAAAAGCTTAAATAGTGTTATAGACAGGATCCTCCATTCAATCAGACAAATACCATCATCTGAGAACAAATAATAAGAGTAGCATAGAAATCCCCATCATGTTATAAGTATATTTAACTCAGATAAAAAAGGCCTCTACTAAAGACCATATTTTTATCTTTGCGTGAGCAAAAGAAGCACGAATGTTCAGAAATAGCAATATGATATTTCATTCACTGAATAGAAACCAGCTCATCTCTCCGCATAAAAGCATCACATATCAATCAAATAAAACGAAGAAAAAAAAAAGTCCAAAATCACCAATACAAATAATGAATTAGGCATTTCCACGAAACCCCAATCCAAACAAAAAAAAATCTCGTTAGTACCTGGAAGAGCGGGCATAGCGCAGGAGGCGACAGGCTTAGGTGATTTCTCAACCTCGACGAGGCACATACGGCAGTTTCCGGCGATGGAGAGGCGGTCGTGGTAGCAGAACCTGGGAACATCGACGCCTGCGAGCATGCAGGCCTGGAGCACCGTCATCCCCTTAGGGATTTTGACAGGGTAGCCATCGACGAAGACCTCGATTGCGTCATCCGGGTTGGGGAAATGGACACGAGCGCCGGCCACAGGGTTCCGCTTGGGGAGATCTGGCTGAGGTCGGGCATCCGCCGCAGCTGCTTCAGCGGAGTTGTGGAGCTCCGGGGTGGTGACGATGGAGCGGCGGAGGTAGCGGGAGTTGGAGGCAGCGAGGCGGGCGGATCGGAAAATGGCCCGAGAAGCGAGGTGAGTCAGCCCCATTTTCACTCTCAGATACACTGCTACGGGTGCTTGTGTTGCCCACAATTTCAATTTGGGTTGGAAATATCCGGATTCTTTACGGGTCAGTTTGACCCGTTTATGTACATACAACCCGCTTCGGTTCGAATTTTATTTCAATTTACATTTTTCATATTTTTAATGCTGTTATTTCAGAATTTGTTTTATGGTGTTTAATAGAACACTCGGTTTATTAATTTTTAAATCGATGTTTTAGTTCAATTATGGAGTACTAACATGAATATGTTTTTGAGTTATTTTTTTCAAAAGGTGAAAGTAACATACGGCTAAAATTAAGGGTGTAAAAATTGCCCAAAAGTAGTCCAAAATAAATCAATTGCGAATCGGAAAATTTCTATGCAATATTTGGAACTAAAATGTTACTGTCTAAAACTTGGGAAATTTATACTATTATTGCAAAAATACTGGATACTGAAACTGCAAATAGCTGTATTCACTTTTATAGAGTTCTATAATGAGATTTGAATTGGATGATTTAATGAAATATAAGATTCATATTTTAAAAATAAAAAAAATACTAATGATACTTTAAATTAAAATATATTGGAATAGCATATGAGAAGATGGAGTGTAATCATCGATTGTTTGCTTGGTATTTGAGCAGCTTATATCGTATCACAAAATAAAATAAAATAAAACATAATTCAACATTCATTTTTAGAAGAACCAGATAATTTAAGCTGCTAATATCGTATCACAGGATAATAGGAGTAAAAATTTGGTGATCTTGACACATTCTCACATAATGTGTAGCAATTGTGATGGGTAATTTTGTATTAAACACCACGAGACAATATGTGCCGACCACTAAATTTTTATTGCACGAGGATATACAAACTAGACTTCTAAAATAGCATTTGATCAAAATGAAGTGAACATCCTATATATCTCAAGTGTAGTTGTGACAATCTTTACAAAAAAATGTGATTTCGTCATGTTGCACAAAAAGCTGCATTGGGGACAATGCTCTACAGAATCAAGAGTCTTTCACCTTCCATGGCAGAGTTAAAAATAGTCAGAAGCTATTCCTAAAATTCAGCTTCCAAAATTAGCAAGTCAATCCAATCCCTCTTCAATGCCTTTCTAACAATAAAACATATGAAACCTTATACAAGGTTTACCTGTACAATGGTCATACTTGTACAGAAATGAAATACTAGAAAATTATTATGTGCAATGGTCATAAATTATAAATTGTACACCTGATCTCATTTATGATCATCCCGCAACCAACAATATAATACAATAGTCATGAGATTCATAAATCATAATTCAATGAACAGCACATATTATACTAGTATAATTTAATGAATTAGCTAATTAGGTATAGCTAATTTAAATGCAAGGGATACTAGTATAATTTAATGAATTATAATTAAAATATTTAATTACTCCATCCGTCCCACAACAGGAGTGTCACTCCTATTGTGGGCACGAGTTTTAAGAAATGTAAAGAATATGGGTTGAAAATGTTAATTAAATATGAAACCCATTTTTTATATTGGTTTTATAATAAAATATAAGTGAAGTGGATTAGTGGAATGTGAGATCTATTTACCATTTATGGTAAATATGAAGTGTGATTCTTATTGTGGAATGAGGGAAGTACTTACTTACTTCAAATAATATATAATTAAATACAAATTATTAGTTATTACAAAGAAATAATTTGATGTTGCTAATTCAAATTTAATAAATAATAAATATAATGTAGTTGATTATAATTAAAATATTAACTTTAACTAATTATTTATAATAATATATAATTCAATATGAATTACTATTAGCTAGTGTAGAGAAATATTTGATGGCTTGTATTATATAAGTATAGTTACTATGTTAGTAAAAACGGCTTGTAATATAAGTATAGTTATTATGTTAGTAAAAAGACTAAAAGAGTTTTTTGTGAAATTAACAAAGGTGCCATCAAAGATCAAGCCCTACAATGAACAAAATTTAATATTTTGACTTGTCCCAGCATTGGTTTGTGATCTGATTCGATCATATCTGAAATTCAAAATCTTATAAAAAATAAATCCGATTTGAATTGTCTGAAAATCCGAATCCAAACTATGAAATTCAACTTGATCCGAAATTTTATAAATTACATAAAATCTATAAATTAAAAAATCTAATGCCAGAAATTCAAAAATTCTAATACTAGAAATTTAAAAATTTAATACTACCAAATATTATTAGATGCATTACCCCAAATCCAATTCAATACAATACTAGAAATCTAGTAAAAATTTAATGATACCAAATATTTATAATTTATGTCATATTCTAATTGATGTTGGTGGGCATATAGATTTTTACATATATGACCAAAATGAAATTAGAGCCCATTGATTTTTAACATAAACCATAAAATCCCATTCCGACATCTTAACGGATTCCGTAAACAGTATATACGAGAAATTTAAAACAGATGGTCCGCAATTCCCAATCTACCACACACAATTCGTTCATAAACTAGGGTTTATTCATTCCACCAAAAATCCTAATTCCTCCCCAATTCTTCCGCCATGGCTCGGAACGAAGAGAAAGCGCAGTCCATGCTGAATCGTTTCATCACCATGAAAGAGGAGGAGAAGAGGCCGCCTAAGCAGCGCCGCCCTTACCTGGCATCGGAGTGCCGCGATCTGGCGGAGGCCGACAAGTGGCGCCAGCAAATCATGCGCGAAATCGGCCGGAAAGTCGCTGAGATCCAGAACGAAGGCCTTGGAGAGCACCGCATCAGGGACCTGAACGACGAGATCAACAAGCTCATCCGAGAGAAGGTGCATTGGGAGCGCCGCATCGTGGAGCTGGGAGGACATAATTACTCGAGGCACTCCGCGAAGATGACTGATTTGGATGGCAACATCGTCGACGTGCCCAACCCCAGCGGCAGGGGTCCCGGTTATAGGTACTTTGGCGCCGCCAAGAAGCTTCCTGGTGTTCGGGAGTTATTTGAGAAGCCTCCTGAACTGAGGAAAAGGCGCACAAGGTAATTGTTTATTGCAGATTCAATTAATATTGAAGTATTGTGAATAATCTTTTGATAGAAGCGTAGTTTTTTGTATAGTAAATTCCTGGATTATGAACAGATGTAGATATCTCGAGTAGCTTAAAGTTAATTCGTATCTTTGAGAGGGAAATTCTAAATGTATGCCTGTTGCCACTTTATGCAGACACATTGTAGGATGTTGAGCAATAGAAGACAATATATGCCTGGATTAGCAAATATAAGTCTTTAGTCTTTATTGATTCTAATTTTCTGGGAAATTACCTTACTTCTTTGTTGGATAGCTACATTACCAATCCATTGCCTTTGAATTATGAAAAAGTTACTTCTAGTTCTAGGTTTAGATCCCCGAACGACCTCCTCTATGTTATTAGAATTTTGAAATGATGTAACCACACAGAAAGCTCTTTTTATGAACTTCCTTACTTGTCATCACTCATCAGTTAGCGATCCAAGTTGGCTAAGCAAACTTATTTGGAAACACTTACATTGTTTTTCTTAATTAAATGTAAAGTTGCAGATTCCTTGTCACTAATGTTGACTTAGTTTATGTATGAATGAGAAGTAGGAAAATGACTGTATAAATGTCTTTGCAATCTGAGTTAAGAGATTGGTGGTATTTAGGCGATAATTGATGGTGATTATTAGGCTTGCACTATTATCAGACATGGCCAATGGAAAGTTTTCCTTGCAACGCCGTATAGCTTTTCTCAAATTTGATCTACAATCACTCATTCACTGAATTCCTTGTTTTGCTAAAAATCAACAGTATAAATGTCTTTGCAATCTCTATTGTTGTCTAACATACCCTTTTTTTGTAGGTATGATATCTACAAGAGGATCGATGCAAGTTATTATGGTTATAGGGATGATGAGGATGGCATTTTAGAGAAACTTGAAGGACCAGCAGAGCAGAATATGAGGGCTGCAGCTGTGGCAGACTGGAAGGAGATGGAGAAGATAAAACAGGAAGCAAGGAGAGCTGTAAAGAGCGGTGAGGTGGTGGAAGTGGGTGTTGTGTCGAAAATCTTATTTGAGGAGGAAGAGGATGTGGTCGAGGAAGAGAGAATGAAAGAGAGAGAGGAGAAGGAGAAGGAGAGAGAGTTTATTGCTCACGTGCCCCTGCCGGATGAGGAGGAGATAAAAAAGAAAGTACTAGAGAAGAAGAAGCTGGAAATGCTGAGCAAGTATACAAGCAGTGAGTTGCTAGAGGGGCTAAATGAAGCAAAGTCGTTGCTTAATATCCAGAAGTAGATGGTATGTTCATATGCCACCTAACTAGATTTCTCATGTACGTTCTGTTAATTGTTTAAATTAGAAACAAAAAGACCACCTGCATTAAAATATCAACTACTGCTGTCTTGTGTGGTAGGCATATCAAGATATGGTTAGAAAGATATATTGTGGATGATGATATGCGATTGGTATTGCATCTTGTTGTTTGATAGGTATAAGATAAAAATGTTGATATCTAGTTACATGTATATGCTTGTCAAGTTTACACTCTTCATTAAAATATAACCTTGAAAAAAATTAAAACAGTCAATCATCTCATATTCTTTGAGATCCTTTATTTTAAATTGAGTTTGCATAATTAAAAAATAGAGAGTGCACACCCAAAACAATGTTGTTCTCTCGTTCTGGTTCGATAACAGCAAGCTTTCTCAAAGTATTTGAGAAGAGACTATTCTGTCCCCACAGTAAACAAATCTCCCAAATTTTAGAAGAGGCTGACAGAGAAACCTGCAATCTGGTATGTTGAGCAAGATGCACTTAGTATGTAATGTACATGGAGTATAAATTATACTAGTATGTAGTAATTTTGAATGTACTGCATAATATTGAGTGATTTTTGCGTATAGTGCATGAACAAATTGGTATTAACCGAAAAGAAAGCAAAGGAGAATACAGCAACAGGGCTGGATGAGAAAGTAAGACTTTTCAACAGCCGGACGGACAGACATCTCTAGTGCCGTACTCGTTCATGTTCAAACTATTTTCCTTCATCCTCGTTCTCGTTCACCCCCTCCTCATTTATCGGTTCTGGATCTGCCACTGCATCCGAGAAGAGAATCGAGTCTGAGACTTGTGAGGGAGGGAATCGATTATGTTAGCATTTCAATTTTGGTCAGATGCAGAATCGGTTTTTCTCAAGTCAAGTGCTATTGCCATGTAACCACATGTATTTTAACAATTACAACTAACCATCGCGACTTCGAGAAAACTGTTTTTTAAAATTCATCAAATGTTAGTAGTTTCTTGTACTTGTACAAGTTTCAGCAGTGTAACTAATTGGGTGCGGGGTTATTATTTATGTGTTGCTGTTACAAATTAAACACATTTTATTAACGGACTCTAAATCATTCAATTTTGACCAACCTTTGGGTTTGGATGCCGATTTCAGAATCACCTATTGACTTAAATATGGGAGCCTTATCAATAGAAAATTTGGCCTCATTACCAAAATTAAATTTAATTCGAAGTTCTACCGAAATTTTATCAAAGTTTATTAGTCGACAAGTAATTTTATTTATTAAAGTTTATCTATTAATGTGAGCCTCAGAGGTTCCATTTTTCCAGTGATAAAGTTGAAAATATTATAATAGTGATGAAAAGTTTTTGCTAGTGCAGTTAAAGCCCCATAAAAGAAAATGCTGTAATACAAAAATTATTCAACTTAATATTGAAGCATAATAAGGCAGTTGTCAAAGTGGTACATATCATGGCACTGAATTGAGAGTGGTGATTGCCTAGTCATTCTCAGCTTTCTTACATTAAAAACAATAGACGATCGATAGATTATATTTGGTATAATTTTTTCCTTCAAAAACTGATCATTTATCAAATTTAGTTGGTAGTCTTGAATTTGGAGATTTATACGTCGATGCAATCAATCTTCCCAAATAACACAAACTATAGCGAGATATCCATATAAAAACATCACACTAATACAAAGTGGAGGAAATTTGTAAAATATTGCTGCAAAATTTGTGACATTGTCACTGGATTACTATAAGGCTCCATTTGGTATATGGAATTGGAATTGGAATTGGAATTGGAATTGAATTGGAATTGGATTGGAAAATTCAATTCCAAATCCTATGTTTGGTAAAATGAGAATTGATATGAAATTGAATTGACATGTTTGATAAATATATACACATTGCACACACCACACACATTTATCATATTTCATATATTTCACACACTACACACACTTCACGCACTACACACACTTCACACACTACACACATTTCACACACTATACACATTTCACACACTACACACATTTCATACACTACACACATTTCACACGCTACACATACTACACACACTACACACATTTCACACGCTACACACACTACACATATTTCACAAACTTCACACACTACACACAAATGTGTGAAATGCGTGTAGTGTGTGAAATGCGTGTAGTATGTGAAATGCGTGTAGTGTGTGAAGTATATGAAATGTGTGTAGTGTGTGAAATTGTTTAGTGTGTGAAAAATGTGTGGTGTTTGAAGTGTGTGAAATGTGTGTGTATTGTATGTAGTGTGTGAAATTGTGTAGTGTGTGAAGTGTGTAGAATGCGTTAAAAATGTGAAATGTGTGTAGTGTGTGAAATGTGTGTATTGTATGTAGTGTGTGAAAAATGTGTAGTGTTTGAAGTGTGTGTAGTGTGTGTAGTGTGTGAAGTGTGTGTATTGTATGTAGTGTGTGAAATGTGTGTAGTGTGTGAAAAATGTGAAATGTTTGAAATTGTGTAGTGTGTGAAGTGTGTGAAATGTGTGTATTGTATGTAGTGTGTGAAAAATGTGTAGTGTTTGAAGTGTGTGTAGTGTGTGAAGTGTGAGAAATGTGTGTATTGTATGTAGTGTGTGAAATGTGTGTAGTGTATGAAAAATATGAAATGTCTGAAGTTGTGTAGTGTGGGAAGTGTGTGAAGTGTGTGAAATGTGTTAAAAATGTGAAATGTGTGTGAAATTGTGTAGTGTGTGAAATGTGTGTATTGTATGTAGTGTGTGAAATGTGTGTAGTGTGTGAAAAATGTGAAATGTGTGAAATTGTGTAGTGTGTGAAGTGTGTGAAATGTGTTAAAAATGTGAATTGTGTGTAGTGTGAAATTGTGTAGTGTGCGAAGTGTGTGAAATGTGTGTATTGTATGTAGTGTGTGAAATGTGTGTAGTGTGTGAAAAATGTGTAGTGTGTGTAGTGTGTGAAATGTGTGAAATTGTGCAGTGTGTGAAGTGTGTGAAATGTGTGAAATGTGTGAAATTGTGTAGTGTGTGAAGTGTGTGTAGTGTGTGAAATGTATGTAGTGTGTGTAGTGTGTGAAATGTGTGTAGTGTGTGAAATACGTGTAGTGTGTGAAACGTGTGTGTGTGTGTGTGTGTGAATATTTGGAATTCCACTACTTTTGATATGAAATTCAAATTGTGGAATTGGAATTCAATTCCAAATCCATGAATTTTTTATAATACCAAACACTGGATTTGGAATTGAAGGCTTCCAATTCTACACCTCCAATTCCGTGTACCAAACACATCCTAATATTTTATACTCCCTTTGTCCCACTTTACATCCTAATATTTTATACTCCTTTGTTCCACTTTAGGAGTCTCGGTTTATCATTTTTGCATGTCACACTCGGTTGGAATTTTCTATAAGTGGTAATAGACCTCACATTTTGTTTTTTTCACTCACATTTTATTATAAAACTAATAATTCCTTCGTTAGCCATTAGGAGTTCCATTTTATGGCAGCACGAATTTTAAGAAATGTTAAGAAAAGTGGGTGGAAAAAAGTTAGTGGAATATGAGTTCCACTTGTATATAGTACTTAGTTTTAAATGAAATGTGAGTGGAATGAGTTAGTGGAATGTGAAACTCTATTATCATTTATGGTAAAAGTGAACCGGGATTCCTATTCAAAGACAGACTAAAATGAAAAAAAATGAGACTCCTATTTGCGGACAAAGGGAGTACTATATAAAAGTAGGATCCGCATTCCACTATCTTATATCACTAACTTTCCTTTATACGTATTTTTTAAATCCATGTCGAACTCAAATGGAACTCCTAAAATGAGACGGAGGGAGTATTTTTTTATTCTAAGTTAGGGGAAAATAAAGTAAATTTCCTACGCTTAATAATATTAATTCCGAGACAAAAAGCTTGTTACGGCTATTATTTACTTTTAGCTTTTTAGTTTACCCAACACTTGCATGCACTTTATGTCTTTATGCGTGTATGAACTATGTATACATGTTTGTGTTGATATTATAATTAATTATCCTCAAAGGATATGTACAACTTCAGACAGAGACAGATAGTTGAATTTAGGAGAAGTTAAATAAATTAAAAGAGTGAACGAGAAGGAGACAAGGCAACTTGTATATGATAAGCAAATGTATAGGAACTTTTGTGAGTAATGAAACAGTCATGATTCTCTAATGGGAATCCGCAGAAGCATAAACCACTAACTGTTATTGTTTAAGTTTGTCAAAAAAAAGGAGAAAGAAACTGGTGGTTTTTTTGCTAAGGCATGCATATGAATACGGACAATCAATTTATTACTACTAAAAACCATGCATAAAACCAAATTACACAGGAATTTTTAATGCAATCCCATTAATTGTTTATGAAAAGTGTTTTAGGTCATGACTTCATTAATTAAAACATTAGTTTTGCGTAATTCTTGAAGTGGGATATCATCATCTTCAATTAATCAGTGTGAATATAATGTGGATCACAGTTGTGTGTGTGTTTGTACCTTCGTCGATTTCCATTAGCATAGTTGTGTGGCTCACAACTTACTGATTAAATTTTCCACCAATAATTGCCTCCTTTTTCTTTTAATTTAATTCAAATTAATTATTTCTCTGATCTACTGTAGTGGAGAGTTGAGAGAAGTTGTGTCCTTTTCGACGTGTTTGGGCTAGTTATATGAATATACTGCCTCTATTCCCCTCCAGGTTCTTGAAATAGTGAAAAAAAAGGCATTCATAAAACCTTTTTTACGGTTTTCATTGACTTACTAGGTCGTAATCAATTGAGATTTTTTAGCTTAATTGAGAATTGAGATGCATTATCAGCCACTCATTTTTATTAAATGAGTAGTCCATAATCTGCCACATGGAAAATATTTTTAGATTAATTAATTATGAAAGGGCAGAATGGCAATTTCATGGTACATTTTATTCAATAAATACTTTTATTATTTTAATTTTTTTGTCAACTACACATATAGTGTCAACTACATATACAATTCATGTCAACTACACATATATAATGTCAACTACATATACAATTCATGTCAACTATATACATATAATGTCAACTACGTGTACAGTCCATGTTAATTACATATATAATCCATGTCAACAACATAGATATAATGTCAACTACATATATCTATATATATTATATGTAAAACGTTGTTGTTGACATAAATAATATAGGTCGTTGACATGAAAATATTTGTTGTTGACATTAATTATTTGTAAAATGTTGTTGTTGACATAAATAACGTTTGCTGTTGACATAATGTCTACGTAGTTGACATTGCGTGAAAATTGTGAATGAGTGGCTGGAAAAACATCTTAATTCTAAATTAGGCAAAAAAAATCTCAACATAACAGAACTCTATATGTACTTTTATTTTATTAGTTAATCATTAACCGGAGTAAGTTATTTGCTTGTAAATACATAGAAGCTGCAACATAATCAATCCCATAACTTAGTTTAGTTTGACATAATCAATCCCATAACTTAGTTTAGTTTGACAGTTTCACTTTACATAAGATTACCTTATTTATAGAAAGGTCAGTTACTCACTAATCCTTATATAGTGGAATTTAAACAGTTGTAGCTACCTCAATTAAGTTGGTGGATGCATTTGCAACCGATATGAGTTGACCAAGTTGGTGGATCGATGCACTTGCCTCTAAAACCTAAGCAGGTTTTGTATTCTAGATATATCATGAATTAAGGACTAATTCAGTAGTATATTCCAATTTAAAACTAAGCTAGTTAAGGTCTAAATAATCTTGTATATACGAGATAATTTAGTAGTAGTATTTTATACTCCATTTGTCCCCGAAATAATGTTTATATTTGTCATTTCGGTCTGTTTACAAAATAATGTCTATATTTATTATTTTTTTGCCATTTTGATAAGTGACACCTTCTATTATCTCATTACACTCATAGTGTATTATAAAATTAATAGGAGTATATAAATACTCATTACACTATTTTCACATACTTTCCCTTATTGTATTTTTTTTAAGTCACAATGAGACAAAGTGAGATTGTAAATTGTAGACAAAGTGTTAAATACTAATATGAATTCGAGGACCATACATTTCACTCAAAATACTATCGCACTATCGCTAAATTTCAAATCATCGTTTATTTTACACACGGAGATCTGATTCCCAAATACTATAAAAAAGGACTTGAAAATATCATATAAAAACCGGCTCCTTTTTTTTCGTAAAAATAAAACTCAGAAATACTTCACTCCAAAATCCTTCTTATACCTAATTTTCTAAATTAGTAACAAGTAGAATCACTATAGTATTCTTCCCGTGTCCCCAAAAAACAAGCTTAATAAAATGCAGTACAACTTTTAATACTCCATCCGTCCTAACCTAAGTGAGACGTTTTCCTTTTTAGTACGTCTCAATCTAAGTTAGACGTTTCCTTTTTTGGCAACAATCAACTCACTCATCTCTCATACTTTTTCCTCTCTCTTACTTTATTCTCTCTTTCTCTTTCTTACCTTTTCATCTCTCTAACTTTATTCTCTCTTTTTCTTTCTTCCTTTATCCTTTCTCTTACTTACTTTCTTTCTCTTTCTTACTTTACTCTCTCTTTTACTTTACTATTAATAATTTAATTCACTAAACACCACTTCCTAAATTTCTGTGCCAAAATAGAAACGTCTCACTTAGGCCTGGACGGAGGGAATATAAAGTACTCCCTTCGTAGCATTCAAGATTTCCACATTCTTAACTGACAACACGAGATTTTAGGTGAACTAGTTGAGTATGATAAGGTAGAGAGAAAAAAGTAATTGAATATTTTAATGAGGAGAGATGAGAGAAGAGTTTGTTTCTAAATATGGAAACTAGATATCTTGAAATGAACAAATAAAAAAGGAAAGATGAACATCTTGAGTAGGATGGAGGGAATAATTATTGATCGGAGAAAATGTCTTATACTAATGATAATTATTTATTTTTATAGTCTAATTTTTAAAAAATATCAGCAATATCTAAATGGCATAAAGCTTATATAAATAAATATGTGTGCAACAATGATTTAGGCTTGTACAAATTTAATAAATTCATTAATAAAATAAATAATTACTATAGCATATTTATAAATTTAATCAAAACAAATTATTACTATCAATAACACATATTATAAATAAGTCATATATTAGAAAAACAAATAAATTGACATATTATAAATACTACTTAATTCATTTTTTCCACTTAAAATGAGACACGTGTTTTGAAATGTCTCACTCAAATTGAATCCAAAGTGACACACCACAATGTCCAAACTCCAAACCAATATCATTTTGGTCTGAGATAACATATAATGTTATAATTAAACAAAAATGATAACAAAAGTACATGAATTCAAATTATACATTTTTTTTATCAATGAATCATTAAAGCGAAATCATGATTGTAGGGATCAGACGAATTCCGGATTCACTATTTACCGAGACCTCTTTGGTCTTGTTACAAGATGGCTCAGTCAAACCATCAACCAAGCGACTGATATGTACAAAAGATCTAGCTATTACAGTCAAGATACACAATAGCTATTACAGACTAAGTCCTTGTGCTTAATCAATTCAAGACAAGCATCAATAACCCTGCACACTCAACAAAACCTTGTTAGTATCACAAGGTAATAGATCCAAACGGATCTGGTACAATAAAGGCAGAATACCGAACGAAATCACAAAGAAAACAACAATCAACGGCTCAGCCACCCGCCGATGATACAAGCCTATTCTCCAGAACACAGATCCAAAGGAGCACAGCTGAATCTGCCGGTGATTGACCTCACACTCCAGATTCCAGGCCTAACCGACTCCTACACTTCAGATCTACACCGTTCGAGAACAACCTCGCACAGAAACACTCCAAACAGAAACCCTAGTTCCCACCCAACTCCAGCAACCGAAATAGTTGCTTCCTCTATTACTGTAGCAAGATCTGAAGCACTTTCAACCGTGCAAGATCACACAGAATCACCAGAGAATCGTCGGAGAAGAAGGGAAGAAGAAGAAGGGTCAAAGAACTCTGAGAGAGAGAGAGAGATGTCCGAAGAGAGAGAGTGAGAGTATTGAATAAGATAGAGAATCAGGAGACTCACACACATAACAAGCACACCCTACAATCCGACGGCTGAGAGCCATGATCCGAGTGGGAGAACACGTGGCTGAATCTGGAGTGGAAGTCATGAGTCTTGGGCCAGGCCCAAATCAGCAATGCATGGGCCAGTAACTAAAACCAGCCCAAATGAGAGTCCACCAAATATTCAACATGCTCCACCTTGGACTTCATTATGGGAAACCAGCTTGCACCACACGACTAAGGTGTAAATTCATCACAGCCTACATGGTAGCCCCCTCAGCCCCAAAGAACAAAGTTCACTGGCATTTTTGGGAACCACCAAGTTGCCTCTAGACACCAGAGGGTTGAAAACCCATTAGTCTAAGAGGACTTGTTGCCTCAAGTCACCCATCACCCTTACCACAGTGGATTAGGTAACTGAGGTCTTTTTTCCCCGGGACATGCACTTATCCAAAATCAAAATGCAAAAACTTAATGCAGAAAATTAGTTTTTCAAGAGGTAAGCATTTAGTACCCATATCAGCTGGGTTCTTATCTGTGTGAACTTTAGAAAGAAAAACTTCACCTTTTTCTACAATATCCCTAATGTAATGAAATCTTACATCAATATGCTTAGTTCTATCATGGAAAACAGGATTCTTGCACAGTTGAATAGCAGATTGAGAGTCAGAGAATACCACAGGAGGAGTTTTCACAAAGTTAAGTTCAGAAAGTACTCCCTTTAGCCACACAGCTTCTTTCATAGCTTCAGTGATAGCAATGTACTCAGACTCAGTAGTAGACAAGGCAACAATATGTTGCAGTTGTGACTTCCAACTAATGCAGGACCTACACACAGTAAAAACATAGGAAGTGGTGGACTTCCTCTTATCCCTGTCATTAGCATAGTTAGAATCAACATATCCAGCAAGTTTAACACCTTCTTCACACTTAGAATAGCATAAACCATACTTTGCAGTATGCTTCAAGTATCTCAACAACCACTTCAAAGCTTCCCAATGCACAGGACCAGGATTAGACATATATCTACTCAAGCATGAAACAGCATAAGCAATATCAGGTCTAGTACTGACCATTAAGTACATAACAGATCCAATAGCATTAGCATAGGGAACTTTCTTCATGGAATTGATTTCAAGATCAGTTTGAGGGCAAAGGTCTTTACTCAACACAAAATGAGCAGCTAAGGGCACTGAAGCAGGCTTAGCATCATACATGTTAAATTTTTTCAGAATTTTGTACACATAGGGTTCTTGATGCAAAACAAGAGTATAATTCTTTCTATCCCTGAAAATATTAATTCCCAGAATTTTCTGAGCATCCCCTAAGTCTTTCATGTCAAAATTCTTGCTCAAAGCAGCTTGCACAGCACTTATGGTGTTCAAACAAGGACCCATGATCAGCATATCATCAACATACAACAATAGAAACACAGGAACAGTACCAAGGTTCTTCACATACAAGCAAGCATCAAAAGTGCTTCTCACAAAGCCCAAATTGTGCATACAAGTATTAAACTTAATGTTCCACTGCCTAGGAGACTGCTTTAGACCATATAGAGCCTTTTTCAGCAAACACACATGATTAGGAAACTTTGGATCTACAAAACCTTCAGGCTGTCTCATGTATATGGGTTTATCAAGATCACCATGCAAGAAGGCAGTTTTAACATCCATTTGCTTTAATTCCCAATCAAAATGAGCACACAATGCAAGCATTAACCTCACAGTAGTAAACTTAACAACAGGAGCAAATATTTCAGTATAATCTACCCCCTCTTGTTGAGTAAATCCTTTAGCCACCAATCTGGCCTTATACCTCAGCCCCTCCACCTCATTCTTTAGCTTATACAACCATCTACAGTCAACAACAGAGGCACCAAGAGGCAGGGGTACAAGGATCCAGGTCATATTAACTTTCAGAGAATTCATCTCTTCAATCATAGCATCATGCCACTTAGCCCAGAATTTAGATTTTGTAGCCTGCTTAAAGGTTTGAGGCTCATCCCCATCAGATTCATGCACATTGAAAGCCAAGTTTATGAGAGCAATTAGCCCTACATATCTAGCAGGTTTATTCACATTCACCCTTCTGGATCTATCCCTAGCAAGCACATAGTCATTCAAATTTGGTGCATCAATGACATTTTGAACTCCAGGAGGACTGTTTAACACATTCTGAGCAGGCACAGGAGCATTACTCCTAATAGGACTAGCATGCACATTGTCATCAGGTAAAGCCACATTGTTAACATTATCCTCAGGTAGATTTCCCTCATTAGGTGTGTCACTAGGACTATAGGCTGGCACTGAGTTCCAAAAAGGTTGCTCCACCTCACTTGAAGCATCCACTGGATGCTCCACATCAGTGGGTAAAATTGTGGACTCCTCCTCACTTGGAGGGTCACTGTCCACACTCTCTAGAGCTGAAGGATCAGTCAACCTCAGACAAGGAAAGTCATGCTCATTGAACACAACATCCCTGCTGATAATGACCTTAAATCCAGGCTCATCTCTCAGCCAGATCCTATACCCTTTAACACCCTCAGGATAACCCAAGAGAACACCTTTTCTAGACCTAGGTTCAAGTTTGTCAGACTTGGTATGCACAAAAGCAGAGCAGCCAAACACTCTTAGGTGAGAAAGGTTCAAAGGTTTTCCATAAAACACATATTCAGGGCACTGCCCCAATAAAGGCACAGAGGGAGACCTATTTACCAGATAAGTAGCAGTCAACAAAGCTTCACCCCAAATTTTTTTTGACAAACCAGATTTAGAAAGCATGCATCTAACCTTTTCAAGTAAAGTCCTATTCATTCTTTCAGCTACTCCATTTTGTTGAGGAGTATAAGGAACAGTTTTATGCCTTTTAATACCATGCCCAGCACATAAGTCATCAAATTGGTTATTACAAAATTCAAGACCATTATCAGTTCTGATTCCTTTGATTTTCTTTCCAGTTTGGTTTTCAATCAAGGTTTTCCAAGTAGTAAATTTTCCAAACACATCAGATTTATGTTTCATCAGAAAACACCACACTTTCCTTGAAAAATCATCAATCACAGAGAGAAAGTAGACAGAACCAGAGTGAGATGACACAGGAGCAGGTCCCCAAACATCCATATGCAAATATTCAAGCACATTCTTACTCACATTAGCTGGGACAGGTGTAGGAAAAGATACTCTATGTTGTTTACCAAGCACACAAGTATCACAGAAAGGTAATTCACCACAGACATCAGAATCAGATAGAATGTCATGTTTTTTCAGAATATTCATACCCTTCCCACTCATGTGGCCTAGCCTATTATGCCATAGCAAAATTTTGTCAGACTTTACAACATTAGCAGATGCTTTTTCACAAGTAAGAGGCACAGCATTGCAGACATACAAACCACACCTTTTTTGAGCTTTAAATAAGCACATAGAACCTTTACAGATTTTCATACAGCCATCCCCCCACTTCCCACTCAGACCAGAACCTTCAAGAGCATTACATGACATCAAATTATAACACAGATCTGGAACATATCTAACACCCTTCAAATTAAGCACATAGCCATTACTAAATTTTAAACACACTGTGCCAATACCAAGAATTTCACATTTCTTGTCATCAGCCATTGACACATAAGTGCTAGAAACAGGCTTCATGTCAGAAAACACCTGCTTGAAGGGACTTACATGGAAAGTGCAACCAGAATCACATAACCATTCATTTAAAGTATAAGGACACATAGGGGAAACATTGATATTCAACAAATCATGCACCATAAACACAGATTCATTGTCAGTTGTTTCATACTTAACCATACTGGCAATGTTTTCAATCTGAGAGCTGTTATTATTATGGTGAGGAGGCTTATTCTTCTTAGGCTTGGTACATTCCTTTTTATAATGTCCAGTTTCTCCACAATTGTAACATTTTCTGAAGGATTTAGGGTCCCTACTACTGGATCTGGACCTAAATTTCTTCCTTGAGTTGGATCTGTTATTAGAACCACCATTTGATTCATATCTCCCTCTTGAATTAGACCTACCCCTAACATTAAACACTTTATTGGCAGTAGATTTGTCAGAACCCCTTTCCCTCAGATCAAGTTCCTTAGATTTAAGGGAGCTAATTATTAAATCAAGAGGAGCAGAGTCTCTGCCATATTTAATGGCAGCCTTTACATCACTATAGGAATCAGGTATGACATTCATTAGGGCAATACTTGTATATTCATCAATTGTTTTATCACCTGATCTCTTAATGTCTTGCACAAGTTTCTGAAATCTATCCACATTATCATCTATATCCTTAGACAAATCAAGTTTGAATTTAAACAGCTTTTCAAGCAAATACATTCTTGAGGACATAGAAGTTTCTGTAAACAGAGTATCAAGGAGTTTCCACATTTCAGAGGCAGATTCAACATGATCAACTTTCCTAATCACAGAGTCAGATAAATTGAGAATAATAGTGGCTCTAGCCAACTCATTCATTTCATCTTGCTTTTCAGGAGAAACATCATCAGACAAAGTACCATCAACAGACTTGAAAACCTTTTGCTGAATCAAAATACACTTCAATTTTTGTTTCCAAATCATAAAGTCATTTTTTCCATTAAAAGGAACCAAACCAATGGGCTGAGACATTTTGGACATCAATTCAGCCAAAACACAGTGAGCAAGGTAAGAACACACAACTCTGCACACAATAGGGAAAAGAGACATGCAGGCTAGGGCCTAACACAGATTTTCACAGAAGGAGCACAAAAGAACACGAAGTCAAGTACCCAGAGGGCAGTAACAGCTATCTGAACAGAAAATTTTCTCAAGAACAAAAAGAAAAAACACCATACACACAGGTCAAGCCCAAATCCCTGACTGTCACGAGCAGCACTGGCTAAGGCTATCCCAGATCGCAAGCACTCACTCTTGGAGGGCGCAGGGGGTCACTTAGGCAGTATATGTGCTTGGTGGCCAGGTAATAAGGGGTCAGAGAGACAGATAAAACAACAATCAAACACGGAAGCAGGTAAACACAGAGAAAACAACACAGATAAGCCTAAAACCTTGCCAAGGTTTACTACCAGCAGCAAAAGCCCAAACCTAGGGTGGCTTTAAACAGGAAAAACAAGAAAACAGAGAGAGTCACAGCCAATTTACCAGAGCAAACCCCCTACTCGAGGGAGGGTTCCACTTGCCCACCTCCTTAATGCGACTCGGCGTGCCGGAATCGTCCCCCCGTGGCTCTGATACCACTGTAGAGATCAGACGAATTCCGGATTCACTATTTACTGAGACCTCTTTGGTCTTGTTACAAGATGGCTCAGTCAAACCATCAACCAAGCGACTGATATGTACAAAAGATCTAGCTATTACAGTCAAGATACACAATAGCTATTACAGACTAAGTCCTTGTGCTTAATCAATTCAAGACAAGCATCAATAACCCTGCACACTCAACAAAACCTTGTTAGTATCACAAGGTAATAGATCCAAACGGATCTGGTACAATAAAGGCAGAATACCGAACGAAATCACAAAGAAAACAACAATCAACGGCTCAGCCACCCGCCGATGATACAAGCCTATTCTCCAGAACACAGATCCAAAGGAGCACAGCTGAATCTGCCGGTGATTGACCTCACACTCCAGATTCCAGGCCTAACCGACTCCTACACTTCAGATCTACACCGTTCGAGAACAACCTCGCACAGAAACACTCCAAACAGAAACCCTAGTTCCCACCCAACTCCAGCAACCGAAATAGTTGCTTCCTCTATTACTGTAGCAATATCTGAAGCACTTTCAACCGTGCAAGATCACACAGAATCACCAGAGAATCGTCGGAGAAGAAGGGAAGAAGAAGAAGGGTCAAAGAACTCTGAGAGAGAGAGAGAGAGATGTCCGAAGAGAGAGAGTGAGAGTATTGAATAAGATAGAGAATCAGGAGACTCACACACATAACAAGCACACCCTACAATCCGACGGCTGAGAGCCATGATCCGAGTGGGAGAACACGTGGCTGAATCTGGAGTGGAAGTCATGAGTCTTGGGCCAGGCCCAAATCAGCAATGCATGGGCCAGTAACTAAAACCAGCCCAAATGAGAGTCCACCAAATATTCAACAATGATTATCATAATTATCTACATATCATGATTATCATAATATGAGGTTAAACTTTTTCAAACTATTTTGTCATATTATCTACATATCATGATTATCATAATATGCGATTAAACTGTTTCAAAATGTTTGATTGTGAGAAATCGATTATACTCTAACTCCGTCTGTCCATGGAAGATAACCTATTTTCTTTTTTTGGTTTGTCTCAACCAAGATGACTATTACCTAAATAAAAACACTTTTACCTCCACTATATTATCTATTTCTTACTTTACTCTATACACTTAACACATAAAATAAAGTTGCATAAAATCCCGTACTGCCAAGGAGAGAGTCATTTTCCTTGGGACAGAAGAAGAACTATATTTTTTAAATATTCAAAGTTATTGGTAAAACCTGATAGCCTCACTCTATATTTCAACACATTCAGATTTTCAGTATAAATAAATGATGACACTACACTTTGTGAGCAGAGAAGGGATTATATGAATTCGTATAAATACATGATACATCCATCCATTCCTCCATTTCTCACCGACAAAATGCAACAGTAGATTTTGATTAAGTGTAAACATTGCTCTTCCCTTTTCCGTAAATTGAAAATGGAGTCGTTTAAGAAGAAATCATTGAGGATTGGGCACAGTGAGGAAGAGGGTTCGAGCCATGGGAGGGAGGAATACATGGTGGAGCAATTGAGAGAGCGAATCCAGTCGACACGCCGCGGCAACGAGTTCACTCGGCGGAGGTTCAGCCTCATCACTGGCTTGAAAGACCTATCTCAAGGCTGGTTCATCCACCCGGATAACAGGTAATTCAGTTAATATTTACCATCTTGATATAACAGTTTCGATACGATATACTATACAATCCTTAGCTGTATCCTAGACAATGGGGTGGGGCTGTGTCGGAAATCCATTTGTTTGTCTATTATTTATTTGACTTTCACATTTTTACCCGATGAATACAGCTATATGATTATTGATAAGTGCACTGACGTGTGGGAAGATATGAATGAAAGATAAGCACATCTTTTTCAGGACAAGTATACTAATATTAAATTATTTTTTTAATATTTTATGGTCTTCATTAAAAGTTTCATTTTGATATTTTTATCCCATTTCTATTAATTGTCTAATTTTACTTTTATTATTTTGAAAAGTGAACTTTATATTCATTAACCTTATTTTCACTTATAATTATATATATGATCTAAATTTTACTAATTTTTTCACATTTTTCAAAAATTAAACAATTTTTTTAAAACTTACTGGTCAACTATGATAAAATTAATGAAGTACTACTGGTAAAGATACGCACATCGTGCAGAACAAAGAAGACGTTTCTCAATATTAAAATTATAGTAGGTGTAGTTTATTGTAGACGTATTGGGTCGAATCATCTTATAAATTTACTCATATTTAAAACGAGATAATATGTGTACGTTTGGTTATAATTAAATAATACTAGTATGACCAAAGCCCTCTTTTTTTCTCCATATTTATTACTCCCTCCGTCCAAGATAATTTGTCCCATTTTTTCATTTCGGTCCGTCCCACATAATTTGTTCCATTTCACTTTTTACCATTTTTGGTAGTGGACTTCATATTCCATTAACTCATTCATACTTACATTTTATCATAAAACTAATATAAAAGTATGATCCACGTTCCATTAACTTTTTCAACTCACTTTTCATTACATTTTTTAAAACCCGTGCCCAATCAAAGTGAGACGAATTATCTGAGACGGAGGGAGTAATATTGTACGTAAGCAAATAAACTTCTAGCTTGTCAAGTAACTGGAATCTTTTGTTCACGTATCTGTAGATATGGACCATTTACAGATCTTTTAAAGTACACAATTTGACCTCTAATGAATGTGAACAATAGGTTAGATTTTCATTATTCTATTTTTAATCCAATCATCAAACTAGAAGTCTCCGGAGTACTTTATCCGATGAAGAGAATTGGAAAATAGAATAATTCAATGTCTTTGTTTTTTTAACAAAAAAAATTCAAAGGTGGAGATTTATTTTAAAAACTGCAAAAGGTGGATATAGGATTAGTGAATGGACTTTTTGTGGATTCCACATTTCATCATACATGTGCATATAGCGTGTGGTAGCGGCTTGCAGCGATTTAATGAAAAATGAGATTGTATATAGTATGTAATAACCTCACCATATATATCCCACTTAACATAGTATGTTAATCTGGGTATCATATTTATCCTTCTTAACATAGTAAACTGAAAACTCCAAATCAAAAAAGTAAAGCACATTGAAACTTTTTTTTGAACATGGAACTACAACTGCATTGCATTGATCAGCTTTACCATTATTCAAACAGGAAAAATACATCCGAAAAATTGCATTTCTTCACTTTTCATTTGCTATGTTGGGATCAAATCCAACAACGACGTCGTCGTCAAAAATGTGTTTTTGATAAAAAATAAACTTAGAAGAAGATGGTAGATATGGCATATTGGCTATCACTCCCATTTCATCGTTTATAGAGATCATAAATGTCTACAACTTTATCTTGTAACCCTTGTCGTTGGGCCTCCATCAAACAATCAAAAAAACAGTTAAGCAGAGTTACACCAACTGATCAAACATTTCTTCACCACCGAAATATTGATTCATAAAGAAATCATGCAGGTGGTACAAGGCATGGGAGAAATTTATACTAATATGGGCAATATACTCGTCATTCTTCACACCAATGGAGTTCGGGTTCTTCAGGGGACTACCGGAGAATCTCTTCATTTTGGACATTGTTGGCCAAGTGGCATTCCTCTTCGACATTATCTTGCAATTCTTTGTGGCTTACAGAGATAGCCATTCCTACAAAATGATTTACAAGCGTAATCCAATCGCTATAAGGTACTTATTTTCATTTAAATATGCTTTCATGCATTGTGTGTTAATTTCATTTGTTTGGTTTCCTACATGCAGATATATCAAGTCTTATTTTTTTCCAGACCTTCTAGCTTGCATGCCTTGGGATATTATCTATAAGGTTTGACTCTATCTTTTCTTTAAACATTTTTACATGTCGTTACCTTCTTAGTTGGATAACATGCATATAATATGTACGTCCGATAGGCTTGTGGAAGAAAAGAAGAGGTGAGGTATCTTCTGTGGATCAGGTTGATACGGGCTCGCAGGCTTACAGATTTCTTTCAGAGGATGGAAAAAGACATCAGAATCAATTATCTCTTCACTAGAATAGTGAAACTAATCGCCGTTGAACTCTATTGCACACATACAGCAGCTTGCATCTTCTACTACCTAGCTACTATGATACCTAAAGAAAAAGAAGGTTACACATGGATTGGGAGCTTGAAACTGGGTGACTATAGTTACTCACACTTCAGAGAGATAGATATATGGACGCGTTACACTACTTCAATGTATTTTGCCATTGTCACTATGGCAACTGTAGGTGAGTCCTTTTTACTTTGCACATAAGCATACGAAATGCTCTATCACAATATTTGGTTGCGAATTCAATTTTGCATGTGACTTCGTTTTATTCAGCCATAATGGCGAAAATGTTAGGGGAATATGAACAAATTACTAGCATGTAAGAACTTCAATAACGCTTCAGCTTTTGCTTTCTCCATGTTGACATTACTATATTGTCACTTTCTCATATAATAGGTTTTCAATCTATAGACTCGTTCAATTGATCATATTTGTCTCTCTCTTGTACAGGTTATGGAGATATACACGCCGTGAATTTGAGAGAGATGATATTTGTTATGATCTATGTTTCCTTTGATATGATTCTTGGTGCATATTTGATTGGTAATATGACAGCATTGATTGTGAAAGGATCAAAGACAGTAAGATATAGAGACAAAATGACTGATCTTACCAAATATATGAATAGAAACAGACTTGGAAAGGAATTACGTAATCAAATAAAAGGGCACTTGCGTTTGCAATATGAAAGCAGCTTCACTGATGCTTCTGTTCTACAAGATATCCCAATGTCTATTCGTGCCAAGGTAAGAATCTACAAACTCTGCACAAAGTATATATAGCCAGATCACATCACCTTCAGTGAGTTGGAAAATTGCAATGCATGCTATTATAGCCTATGGTTAGACCTGTTATTGTGTGTGTGTGCGTGACTATGAATTTTGGTCATATTGCTGAAGTTTTGCAATGTAGACTTGTAGAGTTTCGATTTGTATATTATAAAAGATTGATGATTTGAACTATCTGTTTTGCCTATGAGCCTGCACTGTTTTGTAAAAATACTCAATTGAATGGCAGTATTGTCCACCCCTTAGGTCAACAAATGTGCTCAATTTCTCATCCTTTGAAGGTTTATGCATTATTGTTGAACCCAAGCACTTTGTTGAAATATAATCCTTGGATGATGCTAGTGTATGTAGCTGTTTTGATCCTCTTTAAATTCTTGACACATATTGATTATACAGTGGAAAGTTATGTTTTAGGTATGTGCATTTATTTATGCCTATTAGTTTTTGATAAAATAAACTAGTTTCCTTTTTTTTTGGTTTATGTTTCTTATTGTTTAAAGTGTTATGTGTTACAACCATGATATATTTGAGTCCATTTTTTTTCCAGTTATAACTAATGTGTTAGTTCAATGAATAATTTATTTCTTGCAGATATCTCAGACTTTGTATCAGTCCTATGTAGAAAATATTCCCATTTTCAAAGGTTGCTCCCAAGAATTCAACAATCAAATTGTAAGTCAATCATGTGATCATCAAGTAATTTCATTCAGTAATCGAATGCACTATCAGATATACTATTCTCCTACTGCGGGTGGTCTACTTATATGACAACCAGTTTAGTTTTTTGATAAACAAAGATGTTCTCTAGTGTTTTGATATACGAAGATGTTCTGATAACATTACTGCGGATTGTAATTAATGTAGTGTGGATAGAAAACAATAGAGTTTGTAGTATACTCCATTTAGCATGTGTCCTTGTGATCGCCTTAAATGATAAATATTCGTCATTCACTCTTTGGTTTAGGCTACTAATTGTTTCTGAACATATCTCTCTCTGCAGGTAACTCGAGTCCATGAGGAATTTTTTCTTCCAGGAGAAGTCATAATGGAACAGGGGAGTGTTGTGGATCAACTCTATTTTGTCTGTCACGGTGTCTTGGTATGACGTTCTAAGTCATTATACTTTTATATTATGTTGCATAAGTTCCTCTGAAACTTTCTCCTATGAGCTTAGATGCAAAATCTTTCTAGTTTACATTATACGGATGTATTTTAGCAAATATCGGGCTTGTATCAAGAAATTCATACAGCATAATTGGTTATGATTTTTAGGCTGATTTTTGTAAGATATCTTTATTTCCCTTTTTGGATATGAGATTGAACGAAAGGTGCCATATGTTGCAGGAGGAGGTTGTAATAGGGGCCGATGGATTAGAAGAGAGTGTGTCTCTTTTAGAGTCTAACAGCTCGTTTGGAGAGATTTCCATCCTTTGCAACATACCCCAGCCCTGTACTGTACGTGTATGTGAGCTATGCAGACTCCTCCGTATTGATAAACAAGCATTCTCCAGTATTCTCGAGATATGTTTTCATGATGGGCGGAAAGTCTTGACTAACTTGTTGGAGGTAATTCAACTGTAGAGTTATGCCTGTCTAGTCCCATTGTGCTTCCTTTCTTAGCAAAATGAAGTCCCTTTAATAATCTATCTTTTGTCGTTGTTCTAAAATTATTAAACTTATGATAGGGAAAAGAATCTAATATTCGACTGAAGCAATTGGAGTCGGATATTACGTTCCATGTTGGTAAACAAGAGGCTGATCTTGCTTTGAGAGTGAATAGTGCAGCTTTTTACGGTGACTTGTATCAACTTAAAAGTGTAATCCGTTCTGGAGCAGATCCCAACAAAGAAGATTATGATGGAAGGACAGCCCTGGTATAGTTGAAACAATTACATGTTAATGTTTGGTAAAATTATGAATTAAATAACTTGGCAATTCATGTGCACTGCTTGCTTATTCTTCTCTTCCAATTATTTTTCTACGTGCTTTCAAAATGGTTATGCAATCACCTAGTGAAACCAATATATAAGATTTTGTTCCTGTCTTTTCCAATCGTCTTGTTTTTACGAGGCATCAAAATATAATTATATAGGAAAAATATAGTTGGATGCATATTTTTTGAGGTCAAGTAATAGTGATGAAATGATTTACTTTATACTCAGCATCTTGCTGCATCAAAAGGATATGAAGATATCACTATGTTCCTGATACAAGAACATGTAGATATCAATGCTGAAGGTAAGCTTCAGAATAACTACACCAGGTTTATATTCAATTCACAATTCTGTCATAATACTTTACTCTTTTGTTTTTCTAAAAAGATAACTTCGGTAACACTCCCTTGCTCGAAGCCATTAAGAATGGACATGACAAGGTTGCTTCATTACTTTCTAAAGAAGGGGCCATACTGAAAATCGACAATCCTGGTAGCTACTTGTGCTCAGTGGTTGCAAAAGGAGATTCAGATTTTATGAGAAGGTTGTTGTCCAATGGCATGGATCCCAACTCAAAAGACTACGATCATCGAACCCCTCTTCACGTAGCTGCCTCTCAAGGATTGTATCTAATGGGGAAGTTGCTTGTGGAAGCAGGAGCGAGTGTCTTGACAAAAGACAGGTAACACACTCTTGTTTCCTTTGTTTGTAAAATTGGCCAACTGCTGAAACATCACAATTGTCTTCCAGGTGGGGAAACAGCCCGATAGACGAAGGGAGAATTTGTGGAAACAAAAACATGATCAGACTCCTAGAAGAGGCGAAGACGACCCAATTATTGGATAGTCCCCGTTCCAACGAGGTCACAGGTAGTCATTAGCTATAGGTTAAGAATGTTGGTGAGGATGTGGAAAATTGGTTGATTAATATGGTTATTACTGTATCAGAGCTAACAAATGCAAAGAAGAAGTGCACTGTCTTTGCATTTCATCCATGGGATCCCAAAGAAGGAAAAAAACATGGGGTTGTGATGTGGGTTCCTCACACCATGGAAGAGCTAATAGAAGCTGTGTCTCACCAGCTGGGGATGCTTGATGCAGAAGCAAAATACATTGTATTATCAGAAGACGGAGGCCAAGTTCTTGAGGCCGATATGATAACGGACGGACAGAAACTGTATCTCATCCACCCCACCAAACCCCTTGAAGATCGGGGAACACCAAAAAATATTGAAAATCCGTGTATTTACGTATAAATAACCCTAAAGATATTATAACCTTTGAGAGTCAATGAATGCACTTTGTACATCCCTTTGCTCGATGTTTTTACGAGACCATGTGACTTCTTTTAATTGACCACTCGGCTAAATTAAGTTTAATATGTATGTTCTTTCACTTTTAGGCTGTCATAAACTCATGATCGAGTTAAATGTGTTAGTAATATGCCTTATAAGGTTTGAAGCTTAATATTACGTCAAATGAGAATTCCACATGTTATAAAGCTAATTAAAGTTTTTTTTTAAAAAAGCTAACTAAAGTACATGACAGAGTGTCTATGACTAAAAATGTGGTTATGTGGTATTGGCTACTCCATATAATTTAATCATAGTAACGTCATTCTAAGCTAAATGAAAGTATAAAAGGTTATAACTTATGTATCAGAAGAAATTTTGAGTATTGAGTATTTTTAAGGTAG
Organism: Salvia splendens; assembly: GCF_004379255.2. Classification (NCBI taxonomy): domain Eukaryota; kingdom Viridiplantae; phylum Streptophyta; class Magnoliopsida; order Lamiales; family Lamiaceae; genus Salvia; species Salvia splendens. Next base: position 21,098,232 of record NC_056052.1, read on the forward strand.
AAGCTTATACCCAAAAATGGGTATAAATTTTTTTACGATATTTTTATATGAAAAATCGTTGATTTAAGATTCTTCAGTATATATAGGAAAAAAAAAAAAAAAAAAAAATTCTTCAGTATATATATTAAAATCGTAATGAAATTTACTGGGTACTCCTATTAGTTTTATGTGTCACGACTGCAATTTTTTAAGATAGAAAGTTCAGTTTATCACGATTAGGGGATGATTAAAGAAGCGGCGAAGAAAAAAAGAAAACATCGCACACTTGATAATAACTTGGAATAATTGAAATAACTTGAAATAAACAAAGTATCATCTTAACAATGCATAAAGCTCGAAAATAATAGCTTCTTAGCTAAAGTGTTCAAGAGAAGGAATAATGTCATGAGGGAAGACATGAAACATTGAAAATATTAAAACCGATAATAAATCTTCACCGACTCTTCTCAACACCCACACGCTCATCAACGCTCAACTTGCACATTTTTAAAACCATATGCAGGCTGAGTACTTGATATACTCAGTTAACGAATACTGAAATATCAAATACGTATTTTACATAAAATATATAAAAATATTTATCATGCCGCCATTGAGTGACCTCGAGGTTTAACTTTAACAAAGCCCGAGTCACTAAAACATTTCATCGTAAAACATGGTTGCGCAACCCATCATACATCACATTCATCATCATCATCATAGCAACATCATCCTACCATATCTGAACCTACATGACAGGAAATGTGGCAACATTCCAAGTCACTAGATTGGCCAACTCGAAAGATGGGGTCCGATTTATTGGGTGAACACTAGTCTGAGTAGGGTTTGTGTTCGGATTGTCGATTGCAACAAACGTTTGATATTGCCCGCTTTGGGTCAAGCCCGCACGGATTTATTTTTGGTCACTCTCAAAAGGCCTCAAACTAATTTGGGTTGGACAAGAATCATATACACCTTCCAACTACTCAACAAACCTCTCTCTCAAACCAGATCACATCGGGAACAGACAGACGCAGTTGACATATCGAAACATTACGGGCCCGACTCGAAGTTGAGTCATCCTGGGCCCCACTCGACCTGGCTCTGATACCACTTGTTCGGATTATCGACTGCAATAGCAGTTTGATATTGTCCGCTTTGGGTCAAGCCCGCACGGATTTATTTTTGGGTCACTTCCAAATGGTCTCAAACTAATTGGGGTTGGATAAGAATTATATACACCTTCCAACTTCCGTCAGACTCCCGATGTGGGATGAGTTTGTAATCAACAGTTTGCGGCCCTACTGGTACCAGAATTCAACTAAACTGGTGCAGTAAGAATGTTCCCCTTAATAGGCAACCAGATGAGCATTGCTAAAAAATAAAACATAAAGACAATACATACAAGAGTCGGGGACCATACAATATACTGGCTAGTTATTAAAGTCTTTAGAGACATAAATGATTTCACTTGCTTGAATGCACAGCGGAAGGAACTGAATGCGGTTCCATATATAAAGACACAAACCTCTGAGAGTATCGAATGGAAATATAAGCAGGTCTGGTTTAATTGGCACCCTCCACTCCATCACAGCTCAAACTGCACATTTAGAAATACATGCATGGCTGAGTACAAAGGTACTTAGTGAACACGTTGCCGAAAAATACAATTATACATTTAGACCACCACCGTTTCCACGTCAGCGAGCCAAGCGGGATGACACCTCGTCAATATAACGAGGCAAAGTCAACGTGGTTGACACGTGATGAATTTCCCCACTTTGGAGTCCCCCACTGTTTTGTAAAATTAAACAGATTTCATTTCTTGCTTTAGTGTTTGCAGTGTGTGCTCTTTTAATATTCGAAGCATCCAGATGAATATATATATTAATATATATATATATATAGGGTCATGTTAAAGTCCTTTTCTATGCTTAGATTTAAGTTCCAATTTGATTTTGATCGTTGGATATGCTAGATGAACGAAGCGGATTTAAGTAGTATATAAGCATTCCGTAGTTCATTATTTCGTTAATTTGATTCATTATGAGGGTGAAACAGTAAATTTATGTTATCAAATCTGAAGAAAACGAGGAGCCGCGATTTTAGCGTGATACACCCACTACTTTCCATCTACCGCCTCATTCATCATAAACCGTATTTACTCCCGCTTCTCTCTCCAAAATCGTCTTCACAAATCGTCTCTCAACGCAGTCTCTCTACACATTCCTCACTAAAAAACCCTAGCCGCCACAATTTCTTCTCCACTCAATCTCCCAACGCAATCGCTCAACGCAATTCTCGCTTCAAAAACCCTAGCCGTTGATCGTCGCCTGGTTCCCGGTCCAAAAGTCGGCGAAGAGGTAGGTTTGAATAAGTTTAATTTCTGGGTTCCATCAACTCGATTTTCGCCATTTTCGCCGTCGCCGCTTTATCATCGTTTTTCGCAGCCTACCAAAACACCAACTCGGGGATTCACAACTTTTAACCCACAAAAACGGGATCTTTTCAAAATCTTATTCGACACGATTGCCATTTAAATAATTATTTCGTATTCATTGTGGTTAGGGGTGGCTGTTTAATTGATATGGTAATTATTGGGTGGGTTACAAGTGTTTCGTGACCCAATTTGTATACGAAATCTGCTAGGGTTCAAATTTTTTGGTACTTTTCCCAGATTAATATTGACGAAAAGAGGACGTCCTTCAACCTCTCAGCAATCTCAATCTGAAGGTGGGCATTCTATCTCATTTGCATGTCGATTTAATGGAATAGTTGCCTGATTCTGTACATGAATTACTTGGTGAATGTAGTTTTTGTATGTTCATTATATGATTGAATTTTTTCATTGTGTTACTTTTTTTATGCATTATGTATCCTGTTTTATGCATCATGTAACTGCAGTTGTACTGTGGTCAAATAGTGAATGTATTATTTGTATGTTCATTACATGATTAAATCTTTACATTATGTAACTCATTCAATGCATTATATATCCTTATTTAATGCAACATGTTATTGCTTTTGTATATGGTCAAAGAGTGAATGGAATATTTGTTATGTTCATTACTTGATTTAATATGTGCATTATTTGGCTATTTGAATGCATTATGTACCATGTTTTATTCATCATGCGACTGCTGTTGGACATGGGTCAAAGAGTGAATGTACTAATTGTATGATCATTACTTGATGTAATCTGTGCATTATTTTGATATTTTAATGCATTATGTACCGTGTTTCATGCATCATGTGACTGCTGGTTGACATGGGTCAAAGAGTGAATGCAATAATTGTATGTTCATTTTTTGACCGGATCTGTACATTATTTGGTGATTTTAATGAATTATATACCATGTTCCATGTATCATGTGGTTGCTGGTTGACATGGTGCATTATTTAATGAAAATGTGACACAATATTGATAGCTTCCCATTTAAATAATGTTATGATGTTGTATGTAGGACAACAGCGAAGTAGCTGAGATTCAGGAACAATGAAGTGAAAAAAATCGCAGATAAATACTGTGAAGGCAGATGGATGAAGACGAATCTGTACATTATTAAACTAGTAGTATACATTATGTATCAAATATTATGCATTATTTGACCGCTGTGTACATAGGTGAATAGGTGAAAGTCATATTTCCTTGTGCATTATTTCATTACTTCTGTACACTATTTATCAAGTATTATACATTATTTACCAAGTATTATGCATTAGTTGACTGCTTGTGTACATGAGTACAATCACCACTGTACAAAATCACCAAAAAAACATCTCATCCAACATTTACGTTATATATCATAAATGGTCCATTACAGAAATTAAAATAACCATTATAGAGTAATATATGTACATTATGTGTGTCACTAAAAACTACTTCCCTACCCGATATAATACCCTGTTGTATGCATTATGTATCCTTTTGCTATGCATCATGTAACTGCAGTTGTACTTTGGTCAAATAGTGAATGTATTATTTGTATGTTCATTACATGATTAAATCTTTACATTATGTAACTCATTCAATGCATTATATATCCTTATTTAATGCAGCATGTTACTGCTTTTGTATATGGTCAAAGAGTGAATGGAATATTTGTTATGTTCATTACTTGATTTAATATGTGCATTATTTGGTGATTTTAATGAATTATATACCATGTTCCATGCATCATGTGGCTGCTGGTTGACATGGTGCATTATTTAATGAAAATGTGACACAATATTGATAGCTTCCCATTTAAATAATGTTATGATGTTGTATGTAGGACAGCTCATGTCTCGACCATTACTGAACCTAAAATAACCATTATTTAGTATAATATGTACATTATGTAAATCAGTCAAAACTACTCCCTAGCCGCGATGATATCGAAACCCTCGTTTTATAACTGAAACTCGTGGACTTTGGTAATGATTTTGTCAATTAGTACATACTACACCCTAGCCCCAAGGATTGCTAAACCCTTTGGGAAAACAAGAAACGTGCGCCGAACAAGCAAACACGACAAAACTTAAATTAAAGTGGTCATGAAAAATGTACATTATAGATCACAAATGATGCATTACAGAACCTAAAACAACCATTATATTACAAAATATGTACATTATGTGTATCAGTTACAAAATACTACCTAGCCGCTATGCTTTCTAAACCCTAGACGAATGACTGCAGCTCGTGTACTTTGACGATGTTTTTAAGGCTTAGAACATACTACACCCTAGCCCCAAGGACTACTAAACCCTTTCGGAAAATAAGAAACGTGCGCCGAACAATCAAACACGGACAAACTTTAATTAAATTTGTCAGTAAAAGTGTACATTATAGATCACAAATCGTGCATTACAGAACCTAAAATGACCATTATATACTATAATATGTACATTATGTGTATCAGTTAAAAACTACTACCTAGCGGATATGATTTATAAACCCTAAATGAATGACTGAATCTCGTGTACTTTGGCGACGGTTTGCTTAACTTAGTACATACTACACCCTACCCCCAAGGAATCTTAAACCCTCGGGGAAAAGACGAAACGTGCGTCTATCTATCATACACGACCAACTGTAAATAAAACTGGTCAGAAGAAATTTACATTACATATAACAAATCATGCATTATATATCCTAAAAAAACCATTATATAATATAATACGTACATTACGTGTGTCATACTCGCGGTCCTACGTACAAGTTGTGTTTCACCCAATATACTACTACCCTAGCCCCCGGAATTGGGCAACCCTAGGGGAATGAAGAAAACCTAAACCCCACCTTATCAAAACCTGGAATCATGTTTCCATATAAATATATTGAGACATGACTACCGGCTCATTAAACCTAATCATTGTCGTTTACATATCATGCATTATATAGGCAATAACATCCATTGCATATTCATATTTGGTGCATTATTTGAAGCCGTTTAAACTACTAACCTAGCCACGACGAAAACTAAGACCTAAAGGAATGCATCATACTCGCGGTCCTATGTAGAGTTTGTGTTTCACACAATATACTACAACCCTAGCCCCCAGAATTGTTAAACACCTTGGGAATAAATGAAACGTGGGAAAAATAATCATAGACTTCAAAACGTGGGAAAACCTTTTTGCAATGAACGAAACCTACAACCAAACGGTTTTCAAGTTCTCTAATCCATTTAATCTCAGCATAAATTCTACTTAGATTACCTTCTTCCATTGTTGAAGAAAACGAAAACAATAATATGCCGAAAACGATGCGGGTGTGCTCCAAGAAAATAGAATTTGAACGCGAAATAAAAACCAATGCAAATTTCACCAAAAAATTTAGAACACAAATTGTCTTCAATGGAGAATGATGGGAGAATAACTGGTGACAGAGAAGAAATGATTCTGGAATCGTTGAATAAAACCGCTGCAATCTTTAGATGGAGATAATCAAGCACTTTCCATAACCGACGTTAATATGTATACCATAAAAGCCCTTTTCTATTTTTTCAATGAATAAAAAAGAAATAATCAGGCTCTATTTTCGGCCTTAGGATCTTGAAAATGGATGACCGAGATTGAGAAGGAGATTGGATTAATTAGGGGAAAAGGATTTGAATACAATCCTCTCTCTCTCTCTCTCTCTATATATATATATATATATATATATATATATATATATATAGGGAGATGATCAAAATAAAAATGCATTTAAATCCAAAAATGCAGCCCAAATCTTGGCCCTAGGATCAGATGATCTAATGGTCAATAATTAACCAAAAACACGGAAGGTCATAATGAAGTAATTTTAGGTCATATTATAATATTTGAGTTTAATGTCATGCTAAGATCATTTTAGGTCATGCTTTGTTAGCATGACCTAAAAATTAACTAACTATGACCTAAAAGTACCCTACGTATGATATTGTTCTGCGTTTCTGTATTTAAATCTAGTTTTGCATAGATCAAAACCCTATATATGTGTATATATAGGGATGTATTCATTTCCTTTTTCCATATTTCCTCCTATTTCCTTCTTCATCTTAGCTGTTGATTTACTATATCCTATGGCCTAAATTAGTGTGTTTAATCATTTAAATTAATCAGTAAAAAAATCGAAAAGGGCTTAAATGGAAATCAAATTATTTGTTGGTTATGGCAACTTCCTTAATTTACTCATCTCAAGATCTTTACGTTTATTCCCCTTCTTCCAATTGATTTTTTTTTGATGCAGACTTGAATTACTCCATTCTTCACTCTTCAATTGATTTTTCCTCTCATAATCTTCACGGTTTTTCTCCTTCTTCCAATTGATTTTTTCGCTGCAGACGTGAATTACTCCATTCTTCACTCTTCAATTGATTTTTTCGATCAGCCACTCTTTCCAATTATCGAATCTCCGTTCACGTTTCCTCATGGTACTATCGTTTGTTGCCGGCGGTGTAGAGATCGTTGTTCTCTCAAAAATGGAAGAATGTAATTAAGCGCCGCTGTCACGCCCGCCCTCTAGGGTTAATAAAAGCGGGCGATCGCGACTTAAAGGGGTTTTAAAGAACGGGCATAGAAGGCTAGGGTTTCAATAAAAGTTTGACTAAGAATTTAAGTTTAATAAATAAACGACCAAAAGCATTTATATTAAGATAAGTAAAAAGACCAAAGGTTTGACATTAATAAAAGAGTAACGAGTTTTCAACATTTAATCAAAAAGATTCATAGTTAAGTAAAAACAAGTAAAGAAAATATCCCAGCGGAAGCATCCAAGAGAAGAGTGACGTCATGTGTGAAGACACGACGACACTCAGAGTTTCAAAACGACCATAGTTTATTATTAATTCCTGCTCAACACCACCAACCGCTCGTCGCTGCTCAACCTGCACATAGAGAAAACATATGCAGGGCTGAGTACTTTTGAAAATACTCAGTGGCTCGTGCCGAAAACATTTTAAGTAAGAGTACATATTATTATCATGCCATACGTAGGTAACCATCGGGGTTTGAGATTAAAAGACCCGAGGCACCGAAACATTTTCCATTGTTCAAAATAGCGACTGCGCAGTCATTTTTCCCCATCGTCATCAACCATATCTGCCAATACATGACAAGGAATGCGGCCGCAAACCAGGTCACTAGACCGGCCAGCCCGTACGCTAGCACACGATCTACCATAGGTGTACACTAATCCACGTAGGGTTTTCGGCCCTACGAGGACCCGAATTCGATTTATATAACAGTGGCAACAGCCACATCAGATAGGCATGTCAAAACAAATCAGGCATGATAATCACTTTAAACCACCCTTATCTCTCCACAGTCATACGTAAAAGATTTTAATAAAATAAAACCCACACATATCGTAGGGTAGAAAAGAAGCCCACCTCGACCCTTTAGATTTCAAGTTTTCGCTTTTCCTTTGATATCACGTTTAGCGCACGAATTTTCACCTTTAGATAAGGTATTCTCAATTAGTCATCAACATGGACTAAAATCATGCATGTCCTAGATCATTCCCCTTCCCAATCAACAATAGGAATCACACCATATCACACATCTTTGCATATCACATCACCTCATCACATATGTAAACTCATGTATGTCATTCAAGCATACAAATATAGTTGTTTAACCAAAGTAGAGATCTGGCAGCTCTGCGCAACCTTTTTGTAAAAATTATTTAAAAATCATCCGACCTCCGATGGGGCTAAAACTCTATGACAAGGCAGTAGACTCATCAAATAACATTCAGTTTAAATTTCATGTCAAAATACCACCTTTAAGTCGGGCAAACCAAAGGCGTAACCTACTGGTCGAGAAAACACGTTTTTGGCAGGATCGCGCAGTCAACTTTAAAAATTCACCATAAATTCATAGTTTAACCAAAAGGGTCGAAATTTACACACAATATAGAAGACATCACGAAGTTTATACAGGAAAAAGAATCGGTCAAATCGGAGTTCGTTTGGTTGGTCAAAAACACATCAGAACACACTGTTCGGAAATCACAGATTTTCGTACTGATAGCAATTCGAATTAGGGTTTATCCCTACTCATTCAAAATCAATCTTTTCAAGGTTTTGATATACAATCATGCTCAAAAGAGTCCTTAAACACATATTTTCATGAAATCGCACATCAACCACCGAGGATTCAATAAATCAACAAGCAATTGCAATCAAAACGCACTCACACGTATGACTTCACATTCCCACCGATTAAACCCTTAGATCTTCATTACCTACACTCTCTACATGCATGAGGGAGTTAAAGAAAGTCTAGATGGAGAGGATTGAAGAATATGGGTTTGAATGTACCTTTTCTTGGACGAAATAATCGGTAGGAAGCAATTAAAACCTTGGTTCTTCAACAATCTCTTGGAAAATCGATGGGATCTTGAGTTGAATGGATGAACAAGTGTGGGGGGAGATGAAAAGGGGAGGGGCGTGTGAAATGAAGTGGGCGTGAGTTTTGGGGGCTAGGTTTAGGTTTTGGGTTTGATATTTTATTTATAGAATTGGAAAAATACAATATTCCCCAATAAATTCAAGATTTGGGGAAATAATTGAAATGAAGATTTGAGAGATTTGGGGAGGGATGATTGGCGTTAATTTGAGGGAGAAATAAGGAGGATTTTCGAAAATCATGGCTAATAAATTAGCCCATGATTTTATTTGGTATTTTCACGGAGCAGAATAAAATAATACGGAGCATAAAAATTAATAAAATCCTCCCATAAAATATAGGGAATAGGCGTGTAAAAATATTCCTCCCACAAGGAATAATTTCCAAATCTTTAATAAAATAGATAAGGCAAGATTTGCTAGGATATTCCAATTAAAACATGGAAAGAAATAATTAAGGGATCAATTGAATAAATGAATAACTTCTTCTCCCACAAGCTAGGAGATTTCGAAATCTCCTTAGGAATAATAGTGGGGGCCGATTTTTATCAAGAATTAAATAGGGTAATTAGGCTTTGGATTTAATTGGATAATTATCCCAATCAAATAATTAAATCCAACAAAATAGAATTCCTCTCCTCAAAATAATAGTGGTCGAAAATTCCACAATGAAAGGGCAAGGTAATTATTTATGATACTAATTAAATCTCACTCCCCATAATAATATAATTCACCGCAATATATTTCATTCCACATCAATTAATCATAACCACGTCATAGAATCAACGAATTTGACTCGGTCAAAACAAAATTAGGTCACATAAGCAAACACATAATAATTCGCCATTTAATTTCTGCAATCAAAGCAATAAATACATTCGTCTTAGGGTTCGAAAATTAGGGTTCGAAAAGTGGGGCGTTACATCCTACCACTCTTAAAAGAAATTTCGTCCCGAAATTTGGTACTCTCATGGGAAGAGTTCTGGGTATAAACCCATCATCTTGTCCTCAAGCTCCCACGTGGCTTCTTCGTGCCCGTGGTTTCTCCACTGTACTTTCACGTAAGCAACTGGTTTATTTCTCACGTTTTTGACCTTACGGTCTAGAATCATTTGGGGTCTCTCCTCGTAGCTCAAGTCCGAGTTCAACGCGACTTCTTGGTAGTGAATCACGTGTTTTGGGTCAAACACGTATTTCCGCAACTGCGACACATGAAAGACGTTGTGCACGCTCCCAAGGCTTGGAGGTAGCGCCAAGTGATATGCAACAGGACCCACTCCTTCGAGGATTTCGTAAGGTCCAATAAATCGCGGTTTTAGTTTTCCCTTGACACCAAAACGCGTTATCCCTTTCGACGGGGGTACCTTGAGAAAGACCTTGTCGCCTGCTTGAAATTGTAAGTCGGTTCGTTGCGCATCCGCGTATGACTTCTGTCTGTCTTGAGCTTCTTTTATCCTCGTACGAATTTGTCGGACGATTCCAACCATTTCTTCAACTGCGTCGGTCCCGAGTACCCTTCTCTCACCGACTTCGTCCCAATAGAGCGGGGATCTACACTTTCTCCCGTACAAGGCTTCGTACGGCGCCATGTTAATCGTTGCCTGGAAACCGTTGTTGTAGGCGAATTCGATCAACGGGAGTGCGGACTCCCAACTCCCTCCTCGGTCCAACACCACGGCCCTTAACATATCCTCGAGGGTTTGGATCGTTCTTTCGGATTGCCCATCCGTCTGCGGGTGAAAAGCCGTGCTGAAGTTCAGTCGAGTGCCTAGCTCACGTTGTAGGCTGATCCAAAATCTTGACGTAAATTTCGGGTCACGGTCAGACGTGATCGTCACGGGGACTCCATGTAGTCGCACTATTTCTTTTATGTACACTTGAGCTAGCTTGTTAGATCCATAGGTTATGGGTATCGGTATGAAGTGCGCACTCTTGGTGAGTCGGTCTATAACTACCCAGATGGCAGTATTCCCTCTTTGCGTCTTTGGCAAGGCTGTCACAAAGTCCATGGCAATGTGCTCCCATTTCCACTCGGGGATTTCTAGTGGTTGCAACTTCCCATACGGTCGTTGATGTAGAGCCTTCACCTGTTGGCAGGCTAAGCAGCGCTCCATGAAGGCCGCTATATCCCTCTTCATACCATTCCACCAAAAGGACTTCTTCAAGTCTTGGTACATTTTCGTACTTCCTGGGTGGGCGGTATAAGGGGTCTCGTGAGCTTCGCTCATCACCTCGTTTTTAAGTTCTTTGTCGTCCCGTATGCACAGTCTTCCTTGGAAGGTAAGCGCGTTGTCACCTTCTTCGCTAAAGCGTCCAGATTCGCCGGTTCGCACTTCTATACGAACTTCCTCTAGTTTCGCATCCATTCGTTGCGCTTCAACGATTCTTGTCCTTAGATCAGGCTTAACAACTAAAGTGGCGATTCGCGCTTCCACCGTTTCCGGTGCTCTCACCACTTCCAAACGCATCTTACAAAACTCGCGGACCAAGCTTTCTTCCTTGGTGAGAAAAGTGGCTAGTTGGGAATGACTCTTCCGGCTCAAGGCATCTGCCACTACATTTGCCTTTCCGGGGTGGTAATTTATGCCACAATCGTAGTCCTTCACCAATTCGAGCCACCTTCGTTGTCGCATATTTAAATCCTTTTGCTCGAAGAAGTATTTCAGGCTCTTGTGGTCCGTAAAGATCTCACATCGAACTCCGTAGAGATGATGTCTCCATATCTTTAAGGCGTGTACCACTGCTGCTAACTCCAAATCGTGGGTTGGGTAGTTCAACTCGTGCGGCCTCAATTGCCGGGATGCGTAAGCAATCACCTTGTTGTTTTGCATCAACACACATCCAAGTCCCACCTTCGAAGCGTCCGTGTATACCACGTAGTTCACTCCAGGTTCCGGTACAGCTAAGATTGGTGCACTAGTTAGCTTCTCCTTCAAGAGTTGGAAACTAGCCTCGCACTCGGGAGTCCAACTGACTTTCACTCCCTTCTTGAGTTGTTGTGTCATAGGTCTCGCTATCTTGGAGAACCCTTCTATAAACCTTCGATAGTATCCCGCCAAACCTAGAAAACTCCGAATCTCGTTTGGTGTTGAAGGTGCTTTCCACTGTTGCACCGCCTCAACCTTAGCGGGATCTACTCGAATTCCTTCTTTCGACACGATGTGACCAAGGAAATTTACTTCCTTTAGCCAAAACTCGCACTTGCTGAATTTGGCGTACAACTTCTCGTTCCTCAAAGTTTCCAAGGCGATTCGTAGATGTTTCTCGTGCTCCTTCTCGTTCTTCGAGTACACAAGCACGTCATCAATGAACACCAAGACAAACTTATCCAAGTAGGGATGAAACACTCGATTCATCTAGTCCATGAATACCGCGGGTGCATTCGTCAAACCAAACGGCATCACGACAAACTCATAGTGACCATATCTCGTACGAAAAGCCGTCTTCGGTATGTCCTCTCTTCGGACTCTCAACTGATGGTACCCGGACCTCAAGTCCATCTTAGAGAACACACCGGCTCCTCGAAGTTGATCGAATAGGTCATCTATCCTTGGCAGTGGATATTTGTTCTTGAGGGTCATCTTGTTCAACTCTCTATAGTCGATGCACATCCTCATTGATCCATCCTTCTTTTTCACAAAAAGCACCGGCGCGCCCCATGGTGAAACACTGGGTCTAATAAATCCCAGGTCCATAAGCTCTTGGAGCTGTATCTTGAGTTCTTCTAACTCCTTAGGCGCCATTCTGTATGGTGCCTTAGATACAGGTGCCGACCCTGGTGCTAGATTGATTGTGAACTCCAATTGCCGATCTGGCGGTGGTCCAGGCAAAGCTTCAGGAGCGACGTCCGGAAATTCCTGCACGACGGCTACGTTTTCCATTTTCTTTTCTCCTTTCTCATCTCCTTGTAGATAGACGAGATAAGCGGGATGTCCTTACCTCACCAACGTACTAGCTTGAAGCGCGGAGATGATAGATGCTCGCCGGTTCATCAAAATTCCATAGCATAAGGTGGGTTCCTTGCCCGGGGCTTGTAGAGATATCTGTCTCTCCTTAAAACGAATCGTCGCAAAAATTCGTGGTTAACCAAACCATTCCTAGAATTACGTCGATATCCCTCATCGCCATAACTTGCAAATCGTGAGCGACTAACTTAAGTTCTCCCATGAAAATTTCTATTAACTCTTCTCTTTTTGTCTTCCAACTTCCACACGATATTTTTTTCTAATATTCATGGTATTATCACACATTTTTTTCTCGATCGTATCGCCGTCACGTGGCTCTTTCTCGTCACCTTTCATAGGTTCTTCCTCGTTGACGATATTTATTTTGTGCAATAAACTCTATGAAGGGGCTCGTACTCCCTGTACAATTTCCTCGCACGATGGTGACCGTAAATACATCTTCTCATATTCATTATTCGCTTATCGTTCAATCGATCGTTCACGCATATATGTATCTTGTCGGTTATGTCGACGCTTCTGGTTGGTGTGTCATTTTGAGCATGTCTGACTATAGAAACTTATCCCTTGTGTATATCCGAGTCGACCACTGCATTTTCCTACCGTCTAGTATCAAGGATTCGAAATTTGACCCAACAGTCTTACTTGGATATGAACAGATTTCAAATTGTTGCAACATTTTTAAGGATGTCTTTAGTCGGGAAGGCTCCAAAATTAATAAAGTAAACAAGAACATCAATGCAATGATTGAGCTCCATTGGACTCAAAACGTCCATTCTGAGAATCAAATGGTTTAGAGGTATCAAATAAAACCCATAGAGATTTGAGAATTTACTTCTGATGAGAGCTCGAAAGAACATGAGATGGGTCATGGAAACAGGATGAAACTGCAAAAATTCTCAAATTCCATAGCCGACTGCTAGATCACAATTTGCGAAAATTCCGGACAGCAATGAATGATATCGTTCAACATATCAAGGCCAAAAAAATATTCAGTCGCGGCAGGATTTAGAAACATGGGCAAATGTCATGAAGTAGTACAAATGATGGTTCAACCACATCATGTTATTGGAAAAGATGAGATCACATCAATGGGTCCGCGGGTTTGTTAAAGACAACTCAAAGTGAATGGAACTTTTCAGAATTTTAACACGATTAACCCGTTAAGGAAGAAGGGAACAGGATGGCCTTAACTTGGTGTTGCAGAAAGAAAAATCATTGAGTATGAAACAATATATGTAGTGAAACCGAGCTAAAAAGAATTTCACTTCTGCAAGAAAGAACTTGCCACATACATGATTACAAAATAAAGAGATGAACCAGTAGTTCCAAGAAGAATATTCCATCCTTTGAAGAAAATAGGACCGGAGGTGTGATTATACTGAAGGTCATAACTGCAAACGACCTTAGGAATGAAGTTCAATGACGGAAGTTCATAAGGTCAAAATATTGTCCTTACGAAAAATGAATCAAAGAAGACGATTAATCAAGATGTCCGAGGTTACGAAGGCAAGTACAAATTTTTCAAGAACTGAAAGCGAGTCATAACTCGATGAAGAGAGTACAATGGGCATTACTTGCAAATTGGGAGTCAACCAAGGTGTTTAAATAGTCAAGGGCTCACGTTTATTTAAAACGTCCCGAAAGGAATTTAGAATCCAAGTAAGTACTGTTGATTTAAATATCGTTCATTCTAGCTATGAGGGTTGTACTCCCTCGCACATTTTTCGCGAGCTTGAACGTGGTAACATCATTCTATGGAATCGTGGATTCCAAGTTGAGATTCATCGTATCGTCGAAATTAATAACATTTCTTTTGATTGTCGCATCTTCAAAGTCTTCTTGCCATGCCACATAGTTTTCGAAAAGCATTGCCGCTGTACACGTGGTCTTAAGGTGTCGTAAACGTCATCGCATTTGTGTCGCATAGCCATTTTGGCATGGTATGCAAGACTGCATAGTTTAATTAGATCTTAGGTATGATCTCGCCATTGTGAGGATACACCAAAGTTCGAAATATATATTTTTCGTTGTTTTTATCACTCAGGAAAGTGATATTGCAGTTGTCAACTTACAACTAAGTTCTAGCACGTTTAGTCTGGCCTACCTCTTAGGCACTCTATACTTTCAAGCATAGCTTGAAGCCTCGTACTTCACGTATATATGATCATTACCTAACTCAAGCTTCATATGGCTCCTACGTTTGCAACAAGGTTCAAAAGTTCCACATTCCCCTTAATAGTGGTTCTATACGATGCCTCGTACTTCATCGGTCATGAATTTTCACCACATAACGTCGTACATATATTGCACAATCAATACATTTATTCGTATAAATCATTTGGTGTTCCATAGCATAACAAACATCGTACATTAATATGTGTGAATAGCAACACTTAGTCAATCGATCATCCATGGAATCACATTTCATAAATCATGCAAGTCATGCTCATCTGTATCACAATCACAACTCGCAACTACGCGCGTATCATGCTTTGCATTTCACAGTTTCATAGTCATGAAATTTTAAACGCCTAGGCATAAAAGTTTTGTCGCTCATGGAAGCAACATGTATTTTCTCCAAGTAAAATTTGCAGTTTCGTGGACGTAATAGCAAATCTCAACATCAATTAATACAAGTTCACAATCACACTTCAATATCCAGCACAATCAACGCCATCATACCTCACGGTTAAACAAAAGCAATTGTATAATCTCATAGTGTCTCACGGTTCATATCTTCACAACATTTTCCAAGAGCCGTAGTATTTACTTATTTCCCACCAGTGTTTTTTTTTTTTTCATAGTACAATCAAGTAATCACACGCATACTTTACGTTTCACAATTCATGAAATTTCAATCATTTAGAGTTTCATCTATCCAGACTCATAGAAGTCTAATCACATATTCGCCGATTTTCCTTATCGGGGTGTGCACAAAAATATTCAAACAATTTTTTTTTTTGGCATAGTCGTATCAAGCAATTTCATATCCATGTAATTTCATCATCCCACACTTCAAACAACATTTTCCAAGACGTCATATTATCTTCGATTCCCATCGAAATAATTTCATTCTCACAAGAGTAATATTCCCATCGCAATTTACAACATTTCACAGTTTCAGATCAATATAAATCAAGATACTTATTACCTCATTCTTCTTGGTTGGGCAGGGACGAGTTGTGGTGTTGAGCTTCCGATGTTTATCATTTAGCCAAATTACACATGCATAGATTTTGACTCAAAAAGACTCTTGGGTCCAGAGTGGAAAGAACTGAGGCTCTGATACCAAACTGTCACGCCCGCCCTCTAGGGTTAATAAAAGCGGGCGATCGCGACTTAAAGGGGTTTTAAAGAACGGGCATAGAAGGCTAGGGTTTCAATAAAAGTTTGACTAAGAATTTAAGTTTAATAAATAAACGACCAAAAGCATTTATATTAAGATAAGTAAAAAGACCAAAGGTTTGACATTAATAAAAGAGTAACGAGTTTTCAACATTTAATCAAAAAGATTCATAGTTAAGTAAAAACAAGTAAAGAAAATATCCCAGCGGAAGCATCCAAGAGAAGAGTGACGTCATGTGTGAAGACACGACGACACTCAGAGTTTCAAAACGACCATAGTTTATTATTAATTCCTGCTCAACACCACCAACCGCTCGTCGCTGCTCAACCTGCACATAGAGAAAACATATGCAGGGCTGAGTACTTTTGAAAATACTCAGTGGCTCGTGCCGAAAACATTTTAAGTAAGAGTACATATTATTATCATGCCATACGTAGGTAACCATCGGGGTTTGAGATTAAAAGACCCGAGGCACCGAAACATTTTCCATTGTTCAAAATAGCGACTGCGCAGTCATTTTTCCCCATCGTCATCAACCATATCTGCCAATACATGACAAGGAATGCGGCCGCAAACCAGGTCACTAGACCGGCCAGCCCGTACGCTAGCACACGATCTACCATAGGTGTACACTAATCCACGTAGGGTTTTCGGCCCTACGAGGACCCGAATTCGATTTATATAACAGTGGCAACAGCCACATCAGATAGGCATGTCAAAACAAATCAGGCATGATAATCACTTTAAACCACCCTTATCTCTCCACAGTCATACGTAAAAGATTTTAATAAAATAAAACCCACACATATCGTAGGGTAGAAAAGAAGCCCACCTCGACCCTTTAGATTTCAAGTTTTCGCTTTTCCTTTGATATCACGTTTAGCGCACGAATTTTCACCTTTAGATAAGGTATTCTCAATTAGTCATCAACATGGACTAAAATCATGCATGTCCTAGATCATTCCCCTTCCCAATCAACAATAGGAATCACACCATATCACACATCTTTGCATATCACATCACCTCATCACATATGTAAACTCATGTATGTCATTCAAGCATACAAATATAGTTGTTTAACCAAAGTAGAGATCTGGCAGCTCTGCGCAACCTTTTTGTAAAAATTATTTAAAAATCATCCGACCTCCGATGGGGCTAAAACTCTATGACAAGGCAGTAGACTCATCAAATAACATTCAGTTTAAATTTCATGTCAAAATACCACCTTTAAGTCGGGCAAACCAAAGGCGTAACCTACTGGTCGAGAAAACACGTTTTTGGCAGGATCGCGCAGTCAACTTTAAAAATTCACCATAAATTCATAGTTTAACCAAAAGGGTCGAAATTTACACACAATATAGAAGACATCACGAAGTTTATACAGGAAAAAGAATCGGTCAAATCGGAGTTCGTTTGGTTGGTCAAAAACACATCAGAACACACTGTTCGGAAATCACAGATTTTCGTACTGATAGCAATTCGAATTAGGGTTTATCCCTACTCATTCAAAATCAATCTTTTCAAGGTTTTGATATACAATCATGCTCAAAAGAGTCCTTAAACACATATTTTCATGAAATCGCACATCAACCACCGAGGATTCAATAAATCAACAAGCAATTGCAATCAAAACGCACTCACACGTATGACTTCACATTCCCACCGATTAAACCCTTAGATCTTCATTACCTACACTCTCTACATGCATGAGGGAGTTAAAGAAAGTCTAGATGGAGAGGATTGAAGAATATGGGTTTGAATGTACCTTTTCTTGGACGAAATAATCGGTAGGAAGCAATTAAAACCTTGGTTCTTCAACAATCTCTTGGAAAATCGATGGGATCTTGAGTTGAATGGATGAACAAGTGTGGGGGGAGATGAAAAGGGGAGGGGCGTGTGAAATGAAGTGGGCGTGAGTTTTGGGGGCTAGGTTTAGGTTTTGGGTTTGATATTTTATTTATAGAATTGGAAAAATACAATATTCCCCAATAAATTCAAGATTTGGGGAAATAATTGAAATGAAGATTTGAGAGATTTGGGGAGGGATGATTGGCGTTAATTTGAGGGAGAAATAAGGAGGATTTTCGAAAATCATGGCTAATAAATTAGCCCATGATTTTATTTGGTATTTTCACGGAGCAGAATAAAATAATACGGAGCATAAAAATTAATAAAATCCTCCCATAAAATATAGGGAATAGGCGTGTAAAAATATTCCTCCCACAAGGAATAATTTCCAAATCTTTAATAAAATAGATAAGGCAAGATTTGCTAGGATATTCCAATTAAAACATGGAAAGAAATAATTAAGGGATCAATTGAATAAATGAATAACTTCTTCTCCCACAAGCTAGGAGATTTCGAAATCTCCTTAGGAATAATAGTGGGGGCCGATTTTTATCAAGAATTAAATAGGGTAATTAGGCTTTGGATTTAATTGGATAATTATCCCAATCAAATAATTAAATCCAACAAAATAGAATTCCTCTCCTCAAAATAATAGTGGTCGAAAATTCCACAATGAAAGGGCAAGGTAATTATTTATGATACTAATTAAATCTCACTCCCCATAATAATATAATTCACCGCAATATATTTCATTCCACATCAATTAATCATAACCACGTCATAGAATCAACGAATTTGACTCGGTCAAAACAAAATTAGGTCACATAAGCAAACACATAATAATTCGCCATTTAATTTCTGCAATCAAAGCAATAAATACATTCGTCTTAGGGTTCGAAAATTAGGGTTCGAAAAGTGGGGCGTTACAGCCGCGTTCGTTTGTTTTTGTATCGATTGTGTTAATAACAATAAAGATCAGTCCGAATAGTCGGTTGTTGGTGAGCAAGTCCGATTAGTCTGATTAATCGCTCGTTGTTTATGTATCGGTTGTGTTTAAACATGTCTCGTGATGGAGGATCGCGTGTATGTGAGAATTATTAAGGGTGTAGATAACAGCCTGGATATGATTGTAGTTTAAAAGATACGAATAATGCACCACATGTTAAATAGTAATGGATATTATTGACTATATAATGCTCAATATGTGAAACGCAATGCATATGAATAAGATGCGTCGTGTTTCGTTATTTGGCACACGGTTATGGTTTATCCTAAGGGTTTAATTAGTTGATGGGCTTGGGTTTAGTAGCAACGTCTAAAAAAACGGATACATATAATGCACCAAATGAGTATGCATAATGATATCTACTGTCTGTATAATGCATAAAACGTTGGAGGACGTAATGAAGGACCTCGAGTATGCCTCATTCATTTAGATTTTTGATGTGCCGTGTTTAGATGTTTGGAACACATTACTTGTTTACCCCAAGGGTTTAATAAGTATATGGGCTAGGGTATAGTACTTACATATATAAATCATGTATTTTTGTAATTAAAATTTTTTCCGAATAAAGTTAAGAAAAAGGTGCACTGTTACATATAATGCACCAACTGAAAGTGCATAATAAAATTTATTGTCTGTATAATGCATAATACGTTGGAGGAATTAATGATGGACCGCGAGTATGCCTCATGAATTTAGTGTTTTTGATGTGCCGTGTTTAGGTGTTTGGAACACGTTACTTGTTTACCCCAAGGGTTTAATAAGCATATGGGCTAGGGTATAGTACTTACATATATAAATCACGTATTTTTGTAATTAAAATTTTTTACCGAATAAAGTTATGAAAAAGGTGCACGGTTACATATAATGCACCAACTGAAAGTGCATAATGAAATTTATTGTCTGTATAATGCATAATACATTGGAGGGATTAATGATGGACCGCGAGTATGCCTCATGAATTTAGTGTTTTTGATGTGCCGTGTTTAGGTGTTTGGAACACGTTACTTGTTTACCCCAAGGGTTTAATAAGCATAGGGGCTAGGGTATAGTACTTACATATACAAATCACGTATTTTTGTAATTAAAATTTTTTTCCGAATAAAGTTATGAAAAAGGTGCACGGTTACATATAATGCACCAACTAAAAGTGCATAATGAAATTTATTGTCAGTATAATGCATATTACGTTGGAGGAATTAATGATGGACCGCGAGTATTCCTCATGAATTTAGTGTTTTTGATGTGCCGTGTTTAGATGTTTGGAACACGTTACTTATTTACCCCAAGGGTTTAATAAGCATATGGGCTAGGGTATAGTACTTACATATATAAATCATGTATTTTTGTAATTAAAATTTTTTACCGAATAAAGTTATGAAAAAGGTGCAAGGTTAGATGTAATGCACCAACTGAAAGTGCATAATGAAATTTATTATCAGTATAATGCATAATACGTTGGAGGAATTAATGATGGACCACGAGTATGCCTCATGAATTTAGTGTTTTTAATGTGCCGTGTTTAGATGTTTGGAACACGTTACTTGTTTACCCCAAGGGTTTAATAAGCATAGAGGCTAGGGTATAGTACTTACATATATAAATCACGTATTTTTGTAATTAAAATTTTTTACCGAATAAAGTTATGAAAAAGATGCACGGTTACATATAATGCACCAACTGAAAGTGCATAATGAAATTTATTGTCTGTATAATGCATAATACGTTGGAGGAATTAATGATGCACCGCGAGTATGCCTCATGAATTTAGTGTTTTCATGTGCCGTGTTTCGATGTTTGCCACATGTGTCTTGTTTACCCCAAGGGTTTAATAGGCCTAGGGGCTAGGGTATAGTACTTACACATTAATAACAACGATGTAAAATAGCGCGCGGTTGACCTATATATGGATCACATATTTTGAAATTTACATATTTTAGTAAACATAATGCATAAATTATGTTCCATAATGCATAGTCTATACTACAATATGCACATATGAACTGCTAATGCATTGTCTCAACATGAAAATGCACATGTGTTACACACGAAATGTATTATACTGTATAAATAATACAACGCATATAATGCAGACAATACTACAAAAAATGCAGGATTATAGTTCCACAATGCATTGCCCCCACAACATAATACAAAAAACTCATCCTGATTGAGCATATATTACAGACGATCACTCTTTCGTCCCTTAATCTGTTTCTGTTCACCTTCACCTGCGGACGTACTAGGGATACCCTCTGCCAACCTATCCCTCAACTTCTTAGCCAATGCAACTGGAATAACATCATCAACTGCATTGTCGATTTCTGATCTTAGCCGCTTCTCTGAAATTGAACAAACAAAGTAATCTATCATAACATTTTCAATAAAGTAGACTACATAATGCTTACAGATGTTGACATATTAATGCATATATCATATGAATTAATGCATAACACAACCTCATAATGCATTAAATATTACTGATAATGCATTTTCTTAACATGAAAATGCACATGTGTTACACACAAAATGTATTAAACTATATACATGATACCACTCATATAATGCAGACAATACTACAAAAAAATGCACTATTACAATTCCCCAATGCATTGCCCACACAACATAATAAAAAAAAGCTCATCCCGACTGAGCATATATTACAACACATCCAATACCCTATCTAATGCATATTTTAGTAAACATAATGCATAGTCTATACTACACAAAATGTATTAAACTATATAAATAATACAACGCATATAATGCAGCCAATACAACAAAAAAAATGCAAGATTACAGTTCCACAATGCATTGCCCCCCACAACATAATACAAAAAATCATCCTGACTGAGCATATATTACAACACTCCCAATACCCTGAGCAATGCAAAATTTAGTAAACATAATGCATACATTATGTTCCATAATGCATAGTCTATACTAAAATATGCACATATGAACTCTTTCCTGTGTATAGTCACCACACCACACAACATGGATAATGCGGGATCAACAGAGTTGCTAATAATATTTCACACAATCAACAAATAAGATATTGAATTGCATAAGGTTCGACGCAAATTTTACCTGTAGCCTCTGATGCTTGTGAGAGCGGTCGACCTCTCTTAGGCATTTTGGATCTGCCAGAAAACAAAAAAACATAAGACACCAGAATTCATGTCTATTTAACCGAACCCAATATCTACACGACAGATTCAGAGAAAACCATAAACTAACAACAAGTTATTTCTGAAATTTATGAGCCTAGGCATATTCAAAGTTTCAATTTTAACTTTTCGGCTCTGCAAAATCGCGAAAAAAATACCGAAATCCCTTTTCAAACATACCTAGTCGAAAGGTGTCGGTGTTTTGGAGCAGATGTTAGCGTCGGTGGCTAGTTGTCGCTGAACTCTTGGTAGAATGCTGCTAATTCTTCAAACACGGCGACGGGGAGCGAGATCTAGGGTTTTCGGTAGTGGAGAGAGTGGAGGGAGTGGTTTCGGATGTGTGAGTAATGAATGAGAAAGATGAAGAGACGGATTGTTTCAAATCCCTAGAAATTCGCACTTACCAAAGTATGGAGGTTCAATTTCCGCCGAATGTCTATATTACCCCTGTAATGCATAGAAACACCCTCTATAATGCAACGCGGAACTAGATTTGTAGAATCAATCTGATCCGTTGATGCATAAGATCTAACGCGTAATATTAAGAAGAGAACAGGATCTTAGTGATGAAAAGGAGAATAATGCTCCTATATATATATATATATAGGGATGTATTCATTTCCTTTTTGTATATTTTGTTCTTTGTTCCTTTTAATCTCAGCCCCACGATTTTGTCATCCGACGGTTAGATTGGTGCCACGTGTCATTTAATAATGTAGATTTTCAGTTGAATAATGCACACCGACTAATAATGCACCATTATAGTGTAATAATGCAGATCATCTGGACCGTTGATGAATGAGATCTAACGGCCCATATTAAGAAGAATAAAGGATCTAAAGGATGAATAGGAGAATAATGCTCCCATATATATATATATATATATATATATATATATATATATATATATATATATATATATATATATATATAGGGTCCCCTTATATGCACAACACCTTCTTAGTGTAGAACTAGAGACTAAATATTGACCATTAGATTTAGATTTTAACGGCTGAGATGAGATACTGTGAAGATGATGTATGTTATTCATTGTAAGAGCATTTTACTTCATCCTAGGGGCTATTTAGTCATAGCACATTAGGTCAGACGGTTTTCCACATGGTATGTCCTTGAAATCTGGGGTAAAAATTGTGCATTACTTTTTTTTTATCCTAATCAACTTCCCACCCATTCACAGATTCATCTCCCTCATTTCTTCTCCAAATTTGCACCAGGGGGTGGAAATTTCATCCATCACCAACATCGTTACTTCATCCACCGGCGTTACTTCATCACCAGGCGGCGGAAATTTCATTGATGAGATTCACAATGGTAGACAAAGAATTCAACGATTCAAGCTTTATCTGATTTTTTTAACTTTCATTTTCGAAATCCATGGCTAAATTTGCTTAAAATTTCCATTGCAGATGCGCCGGTTGCATTCTGAGAGAACTTACCCGGGTATTCGTTTGTGAAATTTCTAGTTTCCGAAATTGTACCAAACACTTTTGGTGAGTTAACCAAAATTGTCATTTTAATTTTGGGTCTCTATTATTGAAATTGAGAGAGTTATAGTTCTGTTTCTTCTTCATTTTTTTACATTTTTGGTTTTCAATTTGGGATTTCTCAGTGATCTACAAGATATGAGTTTCGAATTGTTTGATGATTCAAATTTGGTTCATTTTAACTGTATACGGTGAACTGATTACAATATAAGATGAAGTGATTTCGTAAAAATAAGAAAACATTATATCATAAGATGAAGTTGTTTGTTTTGCATTGTTCAAAATTGGTTTATTTTAGCTATAATGTTTCCATTTCTCGGGTGTATAAGATGAAAAATGTGATTATAAGACAAAGTGAGTCCATACTTTTGTAGTGATTCATTTTTTAGTGTATTTTGTGGTGAGTTCCAATTTGGTTTTTTCTGTTCATTTCATGTGTAAAGATGATTCTGTAGTTTGAATTTGTTCCATGGTGAAGTGTAGATATGTTTTTGTAATGAAATTATTAAACACAAGTAAAACAGCTAATGCTCATGCAAAGGTTGGGGATGGGAAATCCAGTAGGCCAGACCCAAGATTGCCGCACGTGTTTGGGGAAACGACTAGTAAGATAAATCTATTGTTGTTTTTGGATTACATTCTAAGGTGATTCAGTTGTTGGCTACTCTTTTTTTAACTGTTTTGGTTCTGATTTTGGATTTCATGAAAGCTATTCAAGAGATGAGTAATTACGGTATAATATGAAGTTACTACGGTATAAGATGAAGTTATTATATTACTAGATGAAGTGATTTGATTCAAATTTGGTTCATTTTAAATTTGGAGCATTTTTTGGGAAGGTTCAAATTAGAATATGAAATTATTACATTATAGGATGAAGTTATAAAAGTATAAGATGAAATTGTATTATAGGATGAAGTAATAAAAGTATAAGATAAAATTGTTACATTATAAGATACGCTTTCTTTAAAATTTGAGCAGTTTCAAATTTTGTTCTTTTTCTAGAGGGTGCAAATTTGCTCAATCTTAACTGACGTGTTTTCAAGTCTCGATTAAAGTTATAACATTATAAGATGAAATTGTTACAGTATTAGATGAAGTTATAACATTATAAGATGAAGTGATTTGTTTATTTTTTGGATGAAATTATAACATTATAATATGCATTCCTTTCTTCCAAGTCTGGGCCATTTTAGGGCATAATAACTTCGTTTAGGCAGAGTTATTGGTTCATTTTTAGCGCATTTGTGGTGGGCTCCCATAGATTAGCTTTTTATATTTTATCCTTTTCGATTGTCAATATGGTTCTGTGGTTGGAATATGATATGGTGAAGTGTAGAAATTGTTTTATGTTTTCGTACTTAAACTGCACCTCCCGTCAGTGCAAAGGTTAGGGTGGGCAATCCTGTAGGCCGGACCCGAGATTGCAACATCATACCACGAAGAGACAAGCAAATACAATGATATTGATGTTGAAAAATGATAGCATATTACCTAAAGAAGTAGAAATGTATTTCTTGGTTTATGTTTTCGAGCAAAGATACTACCATACTTTTGAAAATGATATTATATTTCCACACTTTTAATTATGTTCAAAATTAGTGTATACATACTTCATCTTAGTTAAAATATACTCCTTCCGTCCATGAAAAATAGAGCACATTTGCCATTTTTTGTTGTCCACGAAAAATATAGCACGTTTAAAAAATGAAAATTTTCAATAATTTCTTTCTTACTTTTTTCCCCCTCTCTTACTAATAATATGAACCTCAAATTCCACTTACACTACTTCTCTCTTACTTTTTCCCTTCTCTCTTACTTTACCAATTCCACATTAAAACCCGTGACATTCACAATGTGTCATATTTTTCATGGACGGAGGAAGTATTTCATTTCGTCATTCTCCGTCGAAATTTGCTTCAATTACATACCACCACAATGATACAAACTACAAAAAACATTTCATTACGAAAATTATTCTGTTCATAAGACTGAGATTTTATTTCAACTCAAGAAATAATAAACGACAACAAACTGTATAGAATAAAAAGGCCATATTTTATCAATGAAACACAAATGCAACAATAAACACATCAATATCAATCAAATTACTCGGAAAATCACTACAAGGACAACAACTATAGTTCATTATATAAATAAATAGGTTTATAATAAACGCATCAAAACTTCATTATATAAAATCTACGCTTCTATATAACAACGTAAAAGACTTCATCACATATTGTAATTCAAAACACATTAAATTAAACAGAAAAAAATGAATAACCAATCTTTACAAAAGAACTAATCCATTGTCAATCCAGAGTATCAAAAATCAAAAAGTAATAACACTAAAGCAAAATACCATAAAAACTTCATCTCGTATGTAAAATGATGCATCAAGCTGAAAATATAGTTTAACTACGTAAAATTAAAGAAGTTAAAAAACTGGGAAATTACATCTAAAATTTATTCAAGATCAAAATTGATTCACGATTCATGGTGACAATTGAGTCAAACAACGAGTCTTCTAACGTGTAAAATTCAACGCCGACTTCTTCAATCAGATGTCAGCTTCAGTTCGCTGTTTGCCAATTTGAATTAGATGGATGGAAGTCGTTGTCTTCGTATTAGCTTCTCCAATCCGAATCAGATGGATGGATGGACGTCGTCGTCTTGGCTTCAGCTCCTCGTCTTCCTCCATCTCAAAATGTGTAAGTCAAGAATAGTTATCCATTGCAATTCGTCGAGAACTGGCCTCAATTGTTGTTCGCTGTTCGTCGAGAATCGTTCTCAATTGTTGTTTGGCGAGAATCGTCCTCCAGGCTCCAAAAGTTTTTCATTGTGAATTGTCCTCCATCGGTAAACAATACAATAGTAGTATAAAATTTGAGGCACGGTCGCGTTAATTCACGATGGAAATCGAAGGCAGATTTTGAAAAACAATCGTGATTTACATAGATAAGCAGATTCTGAATATATTTTCCATAATTACTTGGCATGATTTAAGGGAAAACAAACTGCAGGGATATTGGTTTCCCAATTAGCCCTTCAGCCGATTTTGTAACATTAAAAAAATAATATTTGGTTAATTTATTAAAACCACAAGATTACAAAATAGATGGATGAGATTTGTTCTCTGGTTCTGTCTTTAGAATTAGTTCGACATTGAATACAATGAAGGATTGTATTCAATGTCGAACCAATTTTAAATGCCGAACTAGAGAACAAATCTTATGCATCCATTCTTATAATCTTGTGGTCATAATTAATTCAAACAAATAATATCAAATATTACATATTTCTATTAAATAATTCAAAAATCATTGCTGGGGGATTATTTTGCAATTCCTACTTTGGTAGTTATTTGTTCTTCCATAATTAAAGCCCCGTAAATATGGTAAATATTTTTATATAATGAAAGTGCAATCTCTTATTCTCAATTAAATCTCCAATTCCATTCCAACACCAGATCCAATATCGTGTTTTAATCTTCATAACTTTATACCTTGATCTCCCAAAGTACGTCAATCGACGCATCGAGCAATCCTTCTCAGACAACTGATTTTCCATATGGAGCATCGAATGGACATGCTTCTGCCTAGATTAATCAGAGTCTCACAAATGGACATGCTTATGCCAATATTTGATTCTTCCTCCAAAGAATCAGACGATCCCGGTTAGTAAATTCATTAATGTATTAAATTAATTCAATGATTTTGTTTGTTTTATAAATTTCTGTGTGTATGATGTGAACGAAGTGACAGTGCTTAAACCCTTAAAAAATCACGTGGTCTGGAAATTTGAGATTTCTAAAATGATTGTTATGATCGTTGAAAGGGACCTAGGTGCGTAGGTGTCGTTCAAGCAAGGATATATCCTACTGATCAGGACAGAGATCCTAACTAACCTAGACCTTGGTTTCAAAGATTCCTCAACCCACTTCTACTGATCAGTATAGTGGTGGTAAGGGTCGAATCCCACAGAGATGGTGCGTTCTTAAACTACCGCGGTGACAATCGGAAGATTTGGTTAGCTACCACGCTTGGGTTGAGTTTCTACCTAGGCTGGAACTTAAAGGAGGTGTTCTACTGGTCAGACGGTAAGGAAAACATTTGGAATGTAACTGTGTACGTGGAATGGGGAGACAATTTTGTAACAGAAAATATTTGGAAGGTACGGGTTTCTATTTTGGGCTAAACAGAATATTCAGAGTGTAGTGGAAATTTGATGACTAGGCTGACAGGGCTTAACTAAAAGTGAAGGACAAAAGCAAACGCATCTCGAAAAGTAAGTGGTCCCCTCCAATTGAAATAGACATCATCTTCTTCAACAAACACTTCCAAAATTCAGATAACAATTCCAGATTCAACACGGAAAACTCAGATTAACAACTCACAAACACAGATCCAAAACTAAGAAATCAAATCTGAAATCAAACACTGAAACTGGACTTCTGCATACTGGTCAACATGAAAGGACGATTCAGAAATTAAAACTAAGCTTTGCATGCAACGATCTACTTTCCGATCAAACAGTACTCGTTTATCTATCCTAAAGAAATTTGTTACGTAAACGGAATTGAGAGATTCAGCACCTTAAACACCGAGAAACTTTAGATCTAAGCTAACTAGGCAAGGGAATAAAGAAACACCACAATAAACGAAACGGAAATCAACTTCATAGCATAAACACGTTCGGATCTTCAACAAAGTACTTCAAAAACAGAAAATATCCAAAGGCAAACAAGTTCCACGTAAGGAAAGCGAGAAATTTAAAACTACGAAAGCAATGTAAAAGTGTTTTGCCACTCCGGGCGATGAGACTCTAAACTACGATCTTGCTGGCTGGAATGGACGATGACTGGAATTCTGGGAACATCTGAACGTCAAGTGATCATGGCTACGGCGAGGCAAGAAGCGGGACACGGCTGAAAGACTGAAACTACCGAGAAAACTTTCTACCTAAAGATGGTGGTGAATGAGTGAATGTGTGAATCCCCGTTCTCTCTCCAATTTGGCTTCCTTTTATAGGGAGGCTACCCTTGATTTTAGGGTAAATCCTCGTTGCAATTTGACTTCTTTGCCCTTAATTGTGGGTAATCCGTCCCAGCTATCCGTCTTCTCCATCTCAAGCCGTTTTAGCACGAATACTGATCAGTATGAGATCATGCTGGCGCCTCCTTCACCTGAACATTCCGAAACTTCCCTACTGGCTAGAATGCTTAACCTGCACACTTTAAACAACTGTTTTGCAAATATAATCAATTAAGCACATCATACTGACCCGTAACCAAGGCCTAGAATACGACTTATCAAACTGCTCACACTTACCACAGGCTTGTCCTCAAGCGTGAAGAACAAACAAAGAAAAGAATAAGTCGAATTCTAGCCTGGTTACTCCCCTGACCGACTCTACCTAACTTAGACTCTAAACTATGACGCAAAGAAAAACACAAACAAACACAGAGAAACATAAACACATAAAAGACTGAAAACACATAGATCGGGCTATATTTTCAACCATCCCTCACCTCTGGATCAGGTGCAATCCGGCCTTAGACAGCCTTGAACTTCTGCCACCCCCCTTTTCTCTTCCAGTCAGTATATCTGTTTGTCAAGATCGCCCACACTCTCGGCCCAACACTAGGTTCGCTCAGTCACTCATACCTCACCAGGAATGTTAGGACTGCATTCTCTCATTATGCTCACCACAATTGCTTCGGACTTAGATTCCACGAGCGGCTACTGAAGGACTTATAGGCTTGTAACGGGGTTGTTGGCTTGTAATGTTTTCGGTGGATGTTCCTAAGGCTCTAAGGTTCAAAAATTTCTATTTTTATTTATGCGGGGGGGGGGGGGGGGGGGGACTGTGTATGTTAGGCTTCTGATCAGTTGCTTTCTTTAGTTGGCGCTTCTGGCTTTGGTCTCCACTGGTCAGTAGTATCTTGTGGCTTCGCCACCCTTATTCCTTCTTCATCTCTTTTTGTGGTCAAATCTTTCTGACCATTTTCTTCATTTTCTCAGTTCCCTCTTTTTTTTTTTTTTTTTTTTCGTTCCTTCGTGGCTTCGCCACCCTTATTCCTTCTTCTCTTTTTTTTTTGGACTGGGAATGACTCCCTGGTCGATTTTCTTCTAACTTTTTCGCCCAGCTGGTTTCTGCTTTTCCGCACTTCTTCCTGGCCAGTAAGCTCCATTTGTTTCATGCCTTACACAGTCCCAGTCGGCTGGGGTGTTTATCTGGGTATATAAAAGGTTAAGAAGAAAAGGTTCTAAGAGCGGTCTTTTTTTTAAACGGGGGGGGGGGGGGGGGGGTTCCTACTGCCTTCAGTATTTGCTACCCGTGATCACTTCACCCTAGGCGAATTGTGGCAGCCTCTCTTTTCTTTCCAATATATGTGGAAAGTGGTTCCACTTTAAGGCTTATAACTCACATTTTTAGAGGGCTTTCGTGTTTGGCTCTAAGTATGGGCTTTTCTCTCATACTCACCTCATCTATCCTGACTAGGAGGTACTAACGGGGATGGTTTAGGTTTTCCAGCATGTCCTATCTCCCTCAATTCCCCTCACCTTCAGCTCAAGACGGTTGAGTTTTAAGCCCAATCACACACAACATAAAACTAGACCTAACAAAACAAAACAAAAGCACAAACACAAAGACTACACATATATACATACATCCTACTGGCCATTGCGTCCCCCTCCCACTTCACAAGTGTCTGCCCTCAGATAAGGCTGTGAAGTGGAAAAGGTAATGGCCAGTACGATGGCACACAGACAACAAACAGCAAACTAAAACAAAAACTTCTCACACTTAGACTATGGAATAGGCTAGTGAGAGAGGTTTTATCACCTATACAGAGATCAACAAAACATACCCACAAACACATATATACAAACTCCTCACACTTAGACCATGCAATGGGCTAAGTGTGAGCTAACATGCATGCGACATAGAAAACAAAACAAACAAAACAAAGAAAACATGCTCCAAAGAAACAAACCCTTAACTTCTCACACTTAGACTATGGAATAGGCTAAGTGTTATGAAGTGGGGTTTGCGCGCAAACACAAATTATACTACCTAACAAAAACCAACTCATAACAACAACACGAAAAGTTAAAAGAAAAACTGAAACTTGAAAAGAAAAACTAACTTGGTCAGGTAAGGGGGGGGGTCTATCGGAGTCTCCTGCTCCTTCGTGGGGCAGGTGGTGCAGGTCGTTCCATCGGTTGGTCCTCCGGTTGGTCTGTCTCCATTCCAGCTTGGTTCTCATCATCCTTTGCCGGCTCCTCGGCAGTTGCCGCACCTCGGCTTTCTCTTCCTCTTGCTCCTTCACTACGGTCTCTGGGACTTGTGGTTCAACATCCTGGCCAGCATGGCCGCTTGGTCCGGTATCCTGGGCTACACTTGCCCCTTATCTCATAGCTTCAGCCGCCCTCTGGTGGCTCACCTCCTCTAGGATATTGTCGACCACGGACAACATCCTATTCATCTCCGTCTGTATCTTGTGGTTCTCCTCTCCTAACTTAGTCACGATCACTTCCATAGACGCGTGCCTCTGGTCAGTATCCTCTGCTCCGCCGATTGCCTTCAACACCCCGTTCCACTACTGATGCCAATCGGATCATTTCCTGGCCCTCATTGGTCTGTTCTCCTCCGCCAATTCAAGTAACCGTCCTTTCTAATAACGCGACTCTTCCTCCTGCCGTGGCTTCCTCACCCATTGCATAAAATTGCGGTCGTCCCACCCTCATGTAGACCGCATTTGTCCTAACGAAGTAAGGTATGTCCGAATAATCCCGGTGGCCGCACCATGGGCAGCGGAGACAAGTCTTCAGCCTCAGTGATAATGAGGTTGTTGCCTACGAAAGCTCCCAAAATGTGGCAAAGAGTGAGGTTTCTGGCAGGGTGCGTAGCGATCAAGTGGCACTGATATGCCGTCCAAAATCCAAGATGCAGCTTGCGTCCCTGTCTTGCGCACCAAAGGAGATATACCTCCGTCATTGAGTGGCGGACGGCTGAGTTAGATTGGCCCAGCAGGTTGGCATCAAGGTGGAGCTGTATAGTCGGCAGAACTGGATCATTGAGATGGATGGAACGGGAAACGGTGGACGCGAATTCTCCAGCGCCGGGGTGAGTAAGTTCAGCCCAGGCCTCCTGTTGATCAAAATCCACGTGCCTACGAGGGATACCCCTCTCCCTGTCTCTCCACTCAGAACTGATCGCTTCTTCCAATGTACACATGCCCATCCGACATGTCCACTCTATCAAGTTCATACTAAACTCTGCTGCCGCAAACAATCTAAAACTAATGGACACTTCATCCAGGTCCGTTGTCACCTTAAACCGAAAGGTAGTGAAGAACTCCTTCGCTAATCTCACACTGATACGTGGATCCCAATTTTGCAGTAGCCACTCAAAACCCAAAGCATTTATATAAGCAAGGAATTGGTCACGAACACCTAGTTCATCCAGAGAAGGGTAGTGTATTACCTTGCCGCACTTAATTTCCTTGCTGCCATCGTCCAGACTCTCGAAGGTATCCTTCAGTTTCTGCTTCTCGAAGAGTTTCATCTCCTCGGCGATCTCATTTGTGAAATCCATGGTCCATCTTCTATATCGGAGCCTCTCCACTGGTGGGTGGACAAGCTCTCGGTGATCACCTGGGAGCGACTGTTCCCCATATTCCTCCTCTTCCACGGACTCATCACTATCCGATGCAGACTCCTCACTAATCTCATACTCACTATCACTCTGTTCTTGCCGGCTCGATGGGATCCTCTGAGAAGCTTCGGTAATCACAATTCCCCGGCAACGGCGCCATTTGAAAGGGACCTAGGTGCGTAGGTGTCGTTCAAGCAAGGATATTCCTACTGATCAGGACAGAGATCCTAACTAACCTAGACCTTGGTTTCAAAGATTCCTCAACCCACTTCTACTGATCAGTATAGTGGTGGTAAGGGTCGAATCCCACAGAGATGGTGCGTTCTTAAACTACCGCGGTGACAATCGGAAGATTTGGTTAGCTACCACGCTTGGGTTGAGTTTCTACCTAGGCTGGAACTTAAAGGAGGTGTTCTACTGGTCAGACGGTAAGGAAAACATTTGAAATGTAACTGTGTACGTGGAATGGGGAGACAATTTTGTAACAGAAAATATTTGGAAGGTACGGGTTTCTATTTTGGGCTAAACAGAATATTCAGAGTGTAGTGGAAATTTGATGACTAGGCTGACAGGGCTTAACTAAAAGTGAAGGACAAAAGCAAAAGCATCTCGAAAAGTAAGTGGTCCCCTCCAATTGAAATAGACATCATCTTCTTCAACAAACACTTACAAAATTCAGATAACAATTCCAGATTCAACACGGAAAACTCAGATTAACAACTCACAAACACAGATCCAAAACTAAGAAATTAAATCTGAAATCAAACTGAAACTGGACTTCTGCATACTGGTCAACATGAAAGGACGATTCAGAAATTAAAACTAAGCTTTGCATGCAACGATCTACTTTCCGATCAAACAGTACTCGTTTATCTATCCTAAAGAAATTTGTTACGTAGACGGAATTGAGAGATTCAGCACCTTAACACCGAGAAACTTTAGATCTAAGCTAACTAGGCAAGGGAATAAAGAAACACCACAATAAACGAAACGAAATCAACTTCATAGCATAAACACGTTCGGATCTTCAACAAAGTACTTCAAAAGCAGAAAATATCCAAGGCAAACAAGTTCCACGTAAGGAAAGCAGAAATTTAAAACTACGAAAGCAATGTAAAAGTGTTTGCCACTCCGGCGATGAGACTCTAACTACTATCTTGCTGGCTGGAATGGGATGATGACTGGATTCTGGGAACATCTGAACTTCAAGTGATCATGGCTACGGCGAGGCAAGAAGCGGGACAACCGGCTGAATAACGAAACTACCGGAAAACTTTCTTCTACCTAGATATGGTGGTG